>NW_022589783.1:5128137-5527746 GCF_004348235.1 Phoca vitulina | reverse complement strand
GTCCTGGCCCTGAGGAAGTACTCGGCCCTGGCACTGAGGAAGTACTCGGTCCTGGCCCTGAGGAAGTACTCGGCCCTGGCATGGAGGAAGTACTCCATCCTGGCACTGAAGAAGTACTCGGTCCTGGCCCTGAGGAAGTATTCGGCCCTGGCACTGAGGAAGTACTCCGTCAGCCCTGGCCCTGAGGAAGTACTCGGCCCCGGCACTGAGGAAGTACTCCATCCTGGCACTGAGGAAGTACTCTGTCCTGGCCCTGAGGAAGTACTCGGCCCTGGCCTTGAGGAAGTACTCAGCCCTGGAGCTGAGGAAGTACTCCATCCTGGCACTGAGGAAGTACTCTGTCCTGGCCCTAAGGAAGTACTCGGCCCTGGCCCTGAGGAAGTACTTGGCCCTGGCCCTGAGGAAGAACTCGGTCCTGGAGCTGAGGAAGTACTCTGTCCTGGAGCTGAGGAAGCACTCCCTCCTGGTGCTGAGGAAGTACTCGGTCCTGGCGCTGAGGAAGCACTCGATCCTGGCACTAAAGAAATACTCCATCCTGGTGCTGAGGAAGTACTTGGTCTTGGTGCTGAGGTAGTACTCGGTCCTGCTGCTCTTGCCAGTTCCCACCCAGTGGCTTCGCTAGCTCGACAGCAGCATCACACAGTAGAGTCTTTTCTCAACAGAACCCCTCGACTGGGGTGGTCAAGAGGCCTCCATTCCCCCTCAGCTGTCGAACGCAGCAGATCGTTCTAGCCTCCGGGAGTCTCGGGTGTTCAATCCATAAAGTGAGGTTGGATCACAGGTATCGTGCAGTATTGGGATTGTGAGAGCCACTGGCCAGGGACATACCTGGCCTTACCCAGTCAAGACTGAAGAGGACATAGGACGTCACCAGGACACCCCCCCGAATCCCAGGTCAACTGTCCACCTGGGAAGCCCAGGTGGTCTGTCAGGCCCTGCTCAACTGAGGCCTGAAATCCAGTTGCAAGTGTTCTGTAAAGACACTAGCTGCAGGGCGCCTGGGCGGCTGTCAGTGAAGCATCTGCCTTCGGCTCGGGTCACGGTCCCAGGGTCCTGGGGCTCAAGCCCCGCATCGGGCTCCCTGCTCCGCAGCGAGTCTGCTTCTCCCTCTGCCCCTCCCCCCGCTCATGCTCTCTCTCAAACAAATAAATAAAATCTTAAAAAAAAAAAACAAAGACACTAGCTGCTCCTCCTTATAATTAGAGAGCAGCTTTTACCCCGTCCCCACGCTGAGAAACAGGTTGATTGATAACTGGGGTGAGCTGTTGTAAAGGGGGTTACCAAGGGCGGGCTGCCCCTGCTGTCCTCTTGTTAAAAGGAAGCTGAGCCTTGCCTGCCTTGTACGCAGCTTGACTAGAGCTCAACAGAAACTGGAAGGTCCCCACGGGCTCCCGGCCTTACAGCCGAGGACGCTGTGCAGAGGGGACGGTGCCTCCAGGGACTTGTGCTCGGGAAGGCCTGAGGGCCCCCAGTCCGCATGCCCGGGGCCCCCTCCCAATCCCCTCCTCACTCAGGCCCCTGGAGTGACCCCTTAAAGGCACATGCTCCAGACCAGGTTGAGGTCCAGCCCCTGCGAACCACTGAGGATCAGGAACCAGAATCAACCCTGTTTCTTGTCTTCTCCCAACCCAGTTCCTCCTGGAAGAAGGGAGTGGGAGGGCAGGTTGGGTGGAGGCTCCAGGGGTCTGAGTCAGCTCAGGTCGGCGGTGAGGAGGGAGGCAAGGGGCTGGGAAGGCCCAGGAGACAGTGAGGAGCAAGGCTCGGGTCTAGGGCAGCCATTCCCCCCCGGGCTACCAGGGTGACCTGGATTGCTGGCTGCTGCCTCAATCCAGAACAATCCATATCTCCACAGGTGGTATCTCCAGCCCAAGCCAGGTGATGAGGAAGGAGACGTCACAGATGGGGGAGGCTCATCTTGTTTTCCCGGAGAGCCATGACCGGTCCAGAGTCCCATACCTCCTCACGAGGAGGCGCCGGCCGTGGGTGAGGGTCCAGGCAGCAGGGGCAGCGGTGGAGAGGCTCTTGGCCACCCCTGGGAAGGAGAGTGGGGCCCAGTCGGTCGGAGGGGGTCTCTGTACACTTAGCTGAGCCTTCACTTTGCCAAGGGCCACACGAAATCCCCGAAGGAAGTAGCTGGATGAGAGGATAAAGACGGATAGGATAGGTTGTCCATCCCAGCAGATTTAGGAAAAACCAGGACACAGCCCAAGTAGGCCTATTTTTACAGTCCTGGAAGAACCTTTGCCACACATAAAGGAGAGCAGCAGATTTAGGAGAGTCCTGCGATCACGTTATAGCCTCACCTCCTTAAGCCTCACCTGCGAAGTGGAAGCAGCCACTCTTCTGTCCCTGGCTGGGTGACGGGTTTCCGCCGGCACCTGCTCACGCTGTAGTGTGTCTGAGAGCCCTGCTCCTCTCCGACACCAGCGGTCGGCGGACAGCAAGGACCTCACCTGGTTTACCTGAGCGACTCGTGCCGCCACTGGGCCAGGTACACAGCAGGACTGAAAGGAGAGTTTGTCTTTCCGAGAAACAAAACTGATACCGGAAAAGGTGCTAATAAGCTCCTTCGTACTGCGCTATCGGGGACTGATGACGGCTCGGTGTGCTACACACGGAGATCTGAGGGTAAGGGAGTGACGCGCCGGGGCTATCTTGGATTGCTCGGGCCTTCTGAAGGCAAGGACAGACTGAGTACGCCAGCCATCTGCGAGAAGGGCAATAGCCCGTAATTTCCAGGGCTGTTTTCAGCTCTGACATTTTACTAGTTTGCTAAGACAGATCTTACGATAGGGCTTGAAAAGACCAGGCCTGGGTTTCTGGAGAGGGTTTATCTACTCACAAATAAAATGCCAAACCACCAACCAAGACTGTGGTGACCTTGAGGTTGAACCCTTTGCGGGTGCCACGCACTGCCTGGCCAACTGGGTGACCCTGGTCAGGGGGGCTCCCCCACTTTAATGTCCCCTTCATGAGGAAAAACACCAACCACGAGGGAAAGTGGAGGTGCTGCTGGGTCTGTCCCACAGACCCGAATGGCCCTGCGTCAGCCCCGAGGACACCGCCCCCGCCCCCAGCCTAGTGCCCCGCAGACAGCCCTGGCACCCCAGGGAAAAGCAGACGGTTTGGGTCTATGCTTGAAGGCAAACTGCAGGAGGGACACTGCGAATTAGAATACCACTGGGCACCCAGGGAACATTTTTATAAGGTCATGGCGCTGCTGGCTGGCTCTGAGACATACCCTCCGCTCTGCAGGAGAGTCTTGTGCAAGCTCAGAGACCTCATTTCTGCTCCCAACCACCTAGCCAGTGTGGCTCTGGGGCTCGGCCCAGGAGCTGAGCTGATAGCCACAAAGGTTTCTAGCTCACAATTTCCAGAATATCAAATGTCCCTATTTGTAACACCATGTATCAAAAGGTTCTTCCCGCTTTCTGCAGGAAAGGAGGATTCCTCCTTCATCCCCTCTTGCTGTGCCACCCACCTGCTCTGGGCCAACACGTCACACGCTGAAAAGTACAAGACATTCAGAGTAAGCAGCAAACACCAAGGACACAGAAAGAATTCAAAGGCTTTCTGCACTAAGCATAATGAAGAGAGGTGCTTTTCTTTGTTCACCCCTGGGTGAACTGGCTGCTCCAGAAGCATCTGGCCACAGTTTTCTAACGAATAGTCCAAACCCATCGGTGGACCATCGCATTGATTTAGTGGATCACACGACCATGAAAATACGAATTAGAACAAAAGAAGGATGCCTTTCAATGTTTCATCAAATTTTTGATTATACACACAGACGGACATAGAATAATGCATGTCTTACTGCACTGTGGACAAAAGAGCCTGAACAGTTGTGCACAGCTCGGGTCATGACCCCAGGGTCCTGGGATCAAGCCCCACATCGGGCTCCCTGCTCAGCGGGAAGCCTGCTTCTCCCTCTCCCACTGCTTGTGTTCCCTCTCTCACTGTGTCTGTCTCTGTCAAATAAATAAATAAAATCTTAAAAAAAAAAAAAAAAAAGAGCTTTGAAGCAGGTACAGGTAGATTTCAGAGAGGAGCTGACTCTTTGTCCCTCGAGACGTCATGAGAGAGGAGAAGGATGAGCACCATCTGTCTTCCTCTGTCCTGGCCGGAGCCTTCTGACCTCTCCTAGAATTTTGTGCCCAGAAATATGCACAGAGTAAAGAGACAGAGCACGACCTCTCTTTACTGTCATGGGAGGTGGGCAATTCCTTCCCTGCCTCCCTTTCATCCGAACCCCTGCGTCCCTCCCGTGGCCCCGTGAGCCGTGGACACTGCTGCTCTGACCCAGCATGGGCAGTGTGGCTTCCACCAACCCCAGCAGCCCTGGCCACCACTGGACCCAGAACAGCAGTTACGCCCTTGGGACAACCACCCACCCCTGCAGAGTGCTATCTGTCAGCACCTGTGCCCACCTGGCCCAAACCTGCGGCAGACCCCCTGGTCTCCTGACACCTACGCCCAGGGAAATAATGCAGTCACAATATATGACAGTTGGAAAAGGTCTCAGAAATCTTCCAAATCTGGGGCACCTGGGTGGCTCACTCGGTTAAGCGTCTGCCTTCAGCTCAGGTCATGACCCCAGGGTCCTGGGTTCGAGTCCCACATCAGGCTCCCTACTCAGTGGGGAGCCTGCTTCTCCCTCTGCCCCTCCCCCCTGCCGTGTGTGCGCTCTCTCTTAAATAAAATCTTAAAAAAAAAAAAAAATCTTCCAAATCAATCAATCCCCTTCCATCCCAAGTGGAGTAATGGATGTCTAGAGAGATCAGACCGAGTTGCTCAAAGCCACGCGGCACAGTCATGAACCAAATCCTGGTATTGCAACTTCTAGCTGGGTTCTCTGTTGCGCGATGCTCTTTTTAGCTGATTTTGACTTTCTAGCTTATGTTTCTATTACATAAGAGGACAACAAAATGACCTTACAGAGTCACAGCCCAGTGCGAGCCCCTCACGTGGGCCTGGCTGTCCTGGGCGCACAGTAAATGTCAGTCATGGTCAGGCCATCCTCCGATGGAGGTTTGTTGGCATTTTCACATCTTTCCTCCAGCGACAAAGCTCTGGTTCCAAATTGCCCTTCTTTGTCATTCAACAGCTTTGTGTGAACGTGTTACTTCCTGGAATCCTCCACTTCTATGTGGAGGAGGCCATCAGGGTGAGCAGCTGCTCCAAGAACTTACTGGAACAACAGGAACCTCAGTGTCCCGCTGACGGAAAGCTGGTGGGTGCTCTGCACAGAGGGGCCCCAGGTGCTGCCCGCCAGAGTGGTACATGGAGACCAGCGGGCCAGGAGATGGTGTCTGGCCGCTTCCCCTTCCTTCCAGGGCCGGGCCTGCTGAGGGCCATGTGTGGCTCACGCCGGGCAGCTCCGCATGGGAGATCAGAGTTCTCGGGTACAACAGAGCCCTCCTACAGAGCTCGTGACCACGGAGGCTTCCAGGGACCCCATCCTGGCCCCAAGTTGCCCCCAGGGTAAGTTAATGACGCTCAAAATGGCCAAATGACTGGCTCTTTTTAAAATTTACTTTTTGGTCCTGTTTACTAATTTAGCTCCTGTTGTTAAAAAAGCAGCTGAATTGGGCCTATGCCCCTTCCGTGATAGCTCTGGGTACAGACTTCTGCTCCACCCCACCCTGTCAATTGGAAACCCACTTCCCGTGTCTGGCCCTCAGTCCCCTCACTTGAGATAGGAGGTGGTCAGGCTCAAACCCTAGAGATCCTCCAAACCCCCCCAATTCTGTTCCAGGCCATCCCTTTCCCCAGCCCTGTGACGAGAGGACTCCTGTCTACACGGCTGGGTTTTGCTGCCCCACCCAGCACGGGGTCCAGCTCCAGAGGCACCAGGACGAACAGCAGTAAGTCAGAGCCACCGTGGCGTGGGGGGAGGGGAGCAGGCATTCTTAGGGCCCACTACTCTGTCTGACACTGAAATGGTAAATACGTGTCACTATCTGTGCGTCCAAACCCACAGAATGTACCACACCAAGAGCGAACCCAACGTCAACTCTGGGCTTCAGTTAATAATAATGTATTAATAAAGGCTCATCAACTCTAACAAATGTACCTCAGAATGCAAGTTGTTGATACTAAGGGATACTGGCGGGGAGGGGAAGGCTGTATGTGGGAACTCTGTGTACTTTCTGTACAATTGTTCTGCAAATCTAGAACTGCGCAAAAGAAGGTCTATTAATGAAAGAAAAAAAGCAAGAGCAACAAAGGGCCAGAGCTGAGTTCAGTGCCAAGGGCCAACCAGTCACCCATCCCACTGGGCTCGGCATCCGCCCTGGCCGTTAGCACCAGGAGACAGAAGGGAGCCTGCAGCCTAGCTCCTCTCAGAGGCCCATGCATCACTCCACTTGGGGACAGGAGCTGGTGCGTGGTCACTTCCCCCCATGTCCACGGCTCTGAGGCCTTCCAGAATGCAGGGGAGCAGGTCCTGAGCAGAGAGGATCTAGTCTAAGGCTCCAGGCAGAAAAGATAAATGAGGAGATACGGTGACCAGTGGGGTCAGGCAGCATGAGGGCCAGGAAGTTCTGAGAGCCCAGGTCCCCTCTTTCAGGCCAAGCTGGCCAGTGGGGACCCAGTGGTGGGGTTCGGGCCTTCACGCTCCAGATAGAAGCAGGTGCTAGCCGGAGTCACCAGGCAGCCTCAGAATGTGTGGCGTGGGTGGACAAATCCCAGTGCCAGGCTGGAGACTGAGTGGGCACAGAGAAACTCATGGTTCCTGGTCGGGGACTCAAAGCCACAAACCATGGTGCTAGCGAATCCAAACAAGGAATTTGCTAGGTTTTTTGTTTTTTTGTTTTTTGCTGCCAACAAACCCATTCTGTTCTGGAGGGGCTCGTTATATAAGTAGGGGAGGGAAGAAAAATGCTGGACGTGAGGCCAAAGTCACCAGAACAGCAGAAACTTCTAGATCAGCTGCTGCCGCCGCAGGGAGTCAGGTACAAAACACAGGGGTTGTTTGTGGCTTTGCTTTTTCAAGGAAGAAAAAAAGCCTGCTTCTCACATCCTAAGAATTGGGTTAAAAGCCATCATCTCTTAGGAGGATCTGATCACTGAGATGTCCCCGTGTATAGCATGTGTCCCCAGGCCACGCGTGCCTCCCTGTGGGCCAGGATCGGGCTAGGAAGAAACACGTCCCTCAGCATGTCCTCTGCATTTCTCATCTACTCCCTGCTTCAGTGCTTTGGAACCTTTATCTCTTGCTGAAAAAGCACAGAGGATTCTGGACCGGGTCCTGTGGGGATATTCCTAGAGCCAGAGGACCCCGTGGGACTGTCTGTCCCTTAGCCAGGCCAGCCCCTAGTTTTCACTTGTGGTCACTACCAGTGTGTCCTGGGAGCCTCTGGACCACGTATCTCTCTGCCCTCTGCACCCAGGGGGCCCCAGGGCCACCTCCCTCTGCACGCCCAGCTTGGAGAATGGAATCATGCTGAACAGGAGCCTTGCTGGCTGAAACCCGTAGGGTCCCTCCTGCCTGAGGGCGAAGTCGCCACACCCCTGGCCTGACATTCAGCGCGTCAGTTAAGGTTATGACACACAAAGAATGTTCTTTTTTTATGCATTACAATTTTATTTTGGGCTTGACATTTGTTCAACAGTCACGGAATTTCTAGGCCAGTTTCAGGTAACTGAAGAGCCTTTATAATTCGTTCCCATTGTCTAGATCCAAGGTATGCTGCAAACACAGTCTGGAGCAAAATGGGAAATCACATCTCTCTAAAGACGAGCTGAGAAATTCTAATCCAGTAAGTTGTCTCCTCACAGCATAGGGTGCTCTACCTGTCTCCCTCGGCCACGCTGGGGCTCACGCCAACCTTTGCTCAACTAGCCAGAGCTTGGCCATCTTTCGCCGACACGTGACTCCCCCTACACGACGGTTTGAGGCGTACGAGCTGACAGCACACCCCCCGTTTGGACTAACCCCCCTCTTTCTCTTACCCACTGGTAAGAGGACCTACTCGTCCTCCAAGAACTAGCTCAAGTCCCACAGATTCGTGATGCCTTTCCTAACGAGTCCCGTTGGAACCCTTCTCTAACTCACGCATTTCAAGAGTTTTGGAGACTCACTTAAGAATTTAAAGAGTTTTGAGTTGAAGAGTTTTAAGAATTTAAACCACTCAAGCATTGTCTGTTTATTTATAAATTTTATCTCTGTAGAGCTTGTGAGCCCTCTGAGGGCCACAGCTCTGCGATTCCCCTAATTTTTGCATGTGTGTGGGTAAGAGCTAAATTCATGGGATTCAGAAGTAAAAACAAAACGACGCAGAATGGAAAAGTTGGAGTCCCACTCTTGGCCCCGTCCAGGTTGTGCCCCCAAAGGAACCACCTTTAGTTGCACATCCCACTAGGGCTTCTTTATGCACGAGCACATTTTCTAATACTAGGGATCCCTGTTATGCATACATTCTGCCCCACACCTTGCTTATCCAGGACACGTTCACTATTGGCACAGAGAGATTTTTCTGGTATCCGGCGCACACTCCTTTGGATGGAACATTCTAGTTGCACCAGCCCCTGTGGCAGTCCGAGTCTCCAATCTTTGGCCATCAGGACAAGGGTGTTGTGAGAACTTTGCGCATTCTTCATCTTTCTAGGATATGTTCCCAGAAGTGTGACTGTGGCTCAAAGGGCCATGGATTTATGATTTCTGGACAATACTGCCACGTGTCTTCCTTAGGACTGTGCCATTCTGCTCTCCTCACCATGGGGGAGGAGACTCTGCTCCCTCATAGCCTCACCCATAGATTGTCTACGCTGTCCGACTTCAGACCAGTGAGAAATGGCATCTGTGTCACCTACACTTCACCTGTTTAATTTACTCTCTGGCGTGCCATCCGGCAGACTCAGTACTTGAGTTGTAAGCTGTGGGACAGGCTTTCTCCACTTGCAGGTACGACAAGGGTCCCGACATCAGTGCAGTCCCAACCGGCTTTGTTGCTGTTGTTAATAGAATAGAACCAGTGCCCCAGGAAGCATGTTTTATGGTGTGTCTATCGGACCAGCAGTGATGTGAAGCTCCTGACGCCAGGGTTCAAGTTAGCGGGCTGCTGGGGAGGGGGCTGCATGCAGTCAGCGCGTTGGCTGTGTGGTAGTTTACGGCTCCGAGCACACGCAAGCCAGCCGCTCCCACCAAGTCCCTCCTTCCCCCCCTTGAGTTTGGGCTGTTGAGATCAACAGAAATGCAGCGGGAGGATCACGAGAGAGGAAGCTGGTGGCTTATCCTTGGATCTCCTGGAATCTGCCCTGGGGGAAACCAGCTGTTAAAAATCCCACTGCCTGGAGACCACCCTGCCACGGGGAAGCCCACGCTAGCCAAGGGGCAGGGCCGTACCGAGAACCAGCCGTCAACCAGCCCAGGCACCTGTCGCAGGGTGAGGAAACCTTGAGAGCGCTCCGTTCTCAGCTGCTGTCTGGCCGAGATCGCAGGCGGAACGCTATGCGGGGACTGGGCCTGCTGCGAGCCAGGCCACCCCTGGATCTGCGATGATCCCCAACCATATTTCTAAGTTTTGGGTGGCTTGTGATACAGCAACAGATGACCAGAAAACAATGCAATCTTGTGGAAGTTAGTTTCTCTGCGCCTTAGTTTTCTCATCCATAAAATGGGACTCATAGGAGTTCCTATCAGATGATGAGTTAACATATATAAATATGTAAATACATAACTGGAGCTAACATACAAAGAGATTACAGGAAAATGCTACCTATTACCTTAAGATACTTCCCTCGTTTTACAGGCAAGATGTCATTATATAAGAGCAGAATGCTGTTATTATTGAGAAAGGTGGGGGGTGATGTAGGCTGGGGGCTTCTAGTCTGGGGTGGGACGCTCCTGCCATGTCTTTCGGTCTTTCAGGAGGTGGAAAGGAAATGCACACATGCCCATGACCACGCGGGCAGTGAGGACAGCCAACCCCTGCTTTCACCTCTCATTTCATCAGCTCCAGTAATGCTGATGGTCTAAGGCTGATCAGGGGGCTGGTATCAGGAATGACTAAATGCAGAAACTACTTATTAGCAAGTGCTTATCAGACAGTCTTTCAAAATGTAGGATGAATGGGAGAAAGCAGAGGAGGCTTGGGAGGATTTTTAAAATACGTAAGAGCTACTGATGTATTTATTCATTTAAACATGGGTCGGGTAGCCTTGTGTGTGTGGAACTGGGCATTCACGGATAAGCCACACACCCCTCCTCAGTCTCAGGATAGGGGCTGGGGGAGGAGACAGACAGCAAAGGGGCCCAAGGGACCTACGGGGTGATGGAAATGATCTCTGTCGTGTGGCGGTTGCATACCCGTGCACATTTATCACAATCTAACTGCACACTTAAAATTGGTGAATGTTATTGTATGTAAACTATAGGTCAAGAAATCCGAGCCTGAAGTGACCCATCAGCCACCACCCATCCCCGTACCTTAGGAGAGAAAAAAGAAAAACGTACAGTCTACAGAACACGGGGAAGATGTCTACATTATTAATCCTGGAATATTGAATGTGCTTTTTCATGCAGTGGGAGTAGAATTTTCAGGAAGCAGCTGTGCGGTGTGGGTGATGGTTATACTCTATTTTCAGCAAAATGCTCTGGTTTCAATTGCCCTCCTGGTGACAAAGTACCTGGTTACACCTATCAGATAGGACACATTTGTCCCTCCTTCCCCTTCCTGGGATCTGAAAGTCTGGCATTTCATCTTCCGGAACCCAGTTCAGACGCACAGTTGCTACAGATCTAGGAGGAGAGATGTGTGGGACACCAAAAACCCAATTTCTCCCAAGGGTAAAACCCCAATAGCGTGAGGAGTCACAATCCTACATGTGTGCTTAAATTTCCTATCCTGAGGCCCTTTATTTGGATCAAGGCAAAATTTAAATAACCACAGAGATAACCCATGAAATGAACCCCTTCTCTGAATTGAGGGATTACTGGTTTAGTTAATCTCAGAAAAGGACCCTGACGGCCTAGGAAGGAAAAGACAGAAATTCGGGTGGAGGAGAGAGGTTCGTTCAGACAGAAAAAGTGTTTGGATAAGGCCAGTTTGGGGAGCACTGGAGTGGGGACCCTATGAAGGCCTTCAGGGTGGAGAAGGGGATGCCCAGAGGAGCTCACGGGCTGAGGCCACCATTCCCCACCACCTGTTAACTACCCCATCCCTCCAGCCAAATAGGAAGTGCAGGGATCACGGAGCACCAAGAACGCGGGGGATGTTTAAATGTGATGAAGAATGTCGATCACAGCTAGCTTATCTCAAGCCGACATCCTTACCCACTGGCACACCAGATTCTGTCCAAGTGGCATCATTACCGAGGACCTAAAAGTATCAGAGACTGGGTGATGTCAGGTTTGTTTCATTGTTAAGTGCATTTATAGATCTCTAATTTTTTTTGACAGTTAACATTCCAAATAAGACATTGCTGCTAGCTCTCAGAACTCTGGATTAACCAGAGTCCCGAGGCATTTGGATTATTGAAAAGTACTCTTTGGATTTTTTTTTTTGCAACTGCATAATGTTTTCCTTATCTATCTCCACGAATGAAACGAGAGAAAGCTGACTTGGGGGGGGGAAACTGTTAGACTCAGTGTCTAGTTGGACCTTGAGCAAGAAGGTCTAGCATTTTCTTTTTTTTAAGATTGTATTTATTTGAGAGAAAGAGCGTGAATAGGGAGAGAGGCAGAGGGACAAGCAGACTTCCTGCTGAGTGCAGAGCCCGACACGGGGCTCGACCCCAGGACCCTGAGATCATGACCTGAGCCAAAGGCAGACACTTAACCGACTGCACCACCAGGTGCCCCTAGAATTTTCTTTTTAGATAAAGGAGCAGGAGGGATGATGCTGACTCCAACTCAATCCACTCTAAGTACAGATTCCTGAGGACCCCATTTGGTAGGCTGGGGTGGGACCCAGGAATGCACACTTTAACAAGCCCCCAAGGCCACCCTATGAGAAACACTTAGGGCTCTGGTCCACTGGCAGAAGTCTTTCCTCCCCATTTAGGAGACAGCGGAGGCAGTTGTGTATATGTGTGCGTCTGGTGGGGGAATAGTTCTCATCTACAAAGTAGGGATCTGGGAAGGAAGAGGAAAAACAAATTTTGTATATGGCGGCATGGCCCAGTGCCCTCTTTCTATGCAGCCAGGAGAAGGAGCAAGTCATTCTGGGGAAAGCTGCCATGTGGCCACTAACAAGGCCTGGAGGGGCATCCTGACACTATCCCAAGGGGCCTAGAGGAGAGGGGTCCCCAGGTCCCTGAGCAGGGTACTCAGAGCCCCTGGCCCCACCACAGGCCGGATGGAGCACGTCCCTCCCCTCGTCCCCCAAGACCCACACTTCTTTCCAAGTGTCCCCCTGGAGTTTGTGTTGGAAGACCAACTGATAAACACATTTCTATGCTCTGTGATTTGAGCAGATAAGTGTGGGATGACTCAGAGCGAGTGGGTGGTGACAGATGACTGCAGCGAGCTCTGAGCCAGGCCTGGCTGGTTCTGGGTAAGCGCCTGGCTTGGGTCTTGGCCTAACATGAAGGGCGAATCCCACCAGGGGATAAAGGGCTCTGGGATTCTGAGTGGAAAATCTGTTCACATGGACGAATCCCTGGCCCAGTCCAGCCCCCTCCCACCCAGCCCCAACTCGGCACAGCATCAGCTGCAGGGTCATCAAGAAGCCCTCGGCGCTTGTGTCAGAAGTCAGAACCCATGTGGTCGAGGGGTCCGTGTGGGCGCCGTGCCAGGCCCTCCCACCCCAGCGTCTGGGCGCTGGAAGTTTCCCTTTCATCTTTGTCTGCCAGGCCTTAAAAGCATAATATTCCTGCTCTCTACTAAAATGCAGACACCCCTCCAAGGACATATCCAGATTCCCTGTTGGCTCAGTCTTGACTCTGAAATAGGAAAGCTCATCTGTCTTCAGAGCCTGGCAGAGACTCCTTATTGTGAGGAGGTCCCGTTATCCAGAAAACTCACCTTTGCAGAATTACCTGCTCCCTGTCACAGCTGTGTAGGGCAGGAGGAAGTGCTAGTGATGGTGCTTGAAGGATCACAGTTATAGTTAACTTGACTTTTTGGATAAGCAGAAATCACCCTTCTCATCCTTTTTTTTTTTTAAGATTTTATGTATTTATGTATGTATGTATGTATTTATTTATTTATTTAGAGGGAGCGAGCGCAAGCCAGGGGAGGGGCAGAGAGAGAGAGAGAGAGAGAGAGAGAGAGAGAGAGAATCTCAAGCAGGTTCTGAGCCCAGTGTGGAGCCTAACATGGGGCTCGATCCCATGACCCTGAGATCATGACCTGAGCTGAAATCAAGAGTCGGACGCTCAACCAACTGAGCCACCCAGGCGCCCCCACCCTTCTGATCCTTACTGGTGAAAATATTTCTAAAAGTGTCTTCACACATTTCAAAGCTTTGATAAGGAGCATGGGGTGGGGAGCATCTGACTTTAGATGGCCATGGTTTGTGGGAAGCGCCAGGACCTCTACCTCCACCAGCCCCAGAGGGAGGGCAGGGGCAGAGTAGTGGTGGCAAGGCCCAGGGCCAGATGCCCTCTCTCCAGGAAGGCGTCTTTTCGCACCTTGTGTTCTGCCGTCTTTTTTCCTTCTGGAGAGAGTCCCACGCCTGACATGGCTCACGGGAGATTCTGCCTATTGCTCCCGGTTAAGGGGAGGATTCTGTGCTGTCCCGTCACTACGTGAAGGTAACGTTCCGCCTGTCTCCTCACGACATTTTCCTGAACACAGTCCCTCCCAGCTCAGCCTTCCACCCTGGAAGTCTCCAAAATCCCAAATGCCCACAAGTGTCAGCCCCAAGTTTACTTCCAGCCATGAAAATGTGACTATGAATGTGACTCAGTCAATGGAGCTCACAAAGCAAGGAGAATGTCTGCATTTAAGGTCAAATACAGGAGCTGTTTGGGTTATGAGGAAAGAAAAAGCCCTGTAGAGTTTTCTGAGGCGTGGTGCTCGTCTTGGTGTTCCTTAGCTCCTGCTTCTGTATCTGGTTCTCTCTGCAAGAAGCAGCAAAACCCTGTCCTCGGGGTCTCAAACCACAGCAGTCCTGAACCAAAAAGAAAAGGTAGACCAGCTTGGGAGAGAATGTGGAGCCCCAACTCCACAGCCTCTGTTCTACCCTCCTCGGGCCGCCTGGAATCCATCATGTTGTCAGCCCCCCAACATGGCAGTGGGGTAACTGCATGCTGGAGGGCTGGCTCTGCTCCGACTCGCCAAGTGTCTGTTCTCTTATTCACGGGAATCTGTACAGCGCGTCTCTAACTCACGGATGACTAACGAGATGAAGCCATTATTACCAGGCAGATGGCCGACTCCCTTAAAAGCAGACACGAAGCAATAAAATGCCACCACATACCTCACTCGCAAAGCAAAATCAAAACAAGAACCCCAGTCTGGTTTTGTTTTCTTTTCCTTTCTCCCTACTTCCCCTTATTGCTCTATCTTAGGGTGAAAGATGCCAAAAGAAATCAAGGAAGCAATGTATGATTCGAGGAAGACAGTGCAAACATGCCCCTGTGACCTTCAGGACCCTGCAGTGGAAGGGGAACCACCCGGGGCCGGCAGACAGCTGTGTCCACATGCGGCAGGTGGGGCGGGAGGGGCGGAGCGGGCTTGACCAGCTCCAAGGACAGGTGGGCAATTCACTAGCTTGCCTGCAGCAGCGACGGAACTACAGGAACCCAACAGAACCCACAGCCCTCCGGCCTTGATTTCCTGGTGAGTAATCGAAGTGGTAAGACCCGGAGAACTCTATCGGAAAACCAGATCGCTTCAAGGCCCTGCTTTGGGAGGAATTCCGCGGGGCTCAGCGAGGGCACGTCACAACTGACCACTCACCGACAGGAAGAGGCCGGCTACTGATTGCGCGGCTGTTGCAGGCAGGGAACTAGCCCTTGTCCATGGGTCTTCCCCCCAATCCTGTGAGGTCTTATGGTCATCTCCAGTTTCAGAAGAAAAACTGGGCTCAGAAAGGTGAAATAATTGGCCCACGGTCCCCAGCTGGTGAAGAGCAGGACACAGGCTCGAGGTCAAGGCCGACTCCCAAGTCTAGTGCCGAGGGTTCTGGGTGTGAGGAGGCAACTTTGCCGGGTTCTTGTGCATCAGGTGCTTATGATTACACCCTTCTCAAAACCCCCAATTTCAGTCATTGAGATCAGAGCTCTGTACTCCGTCATTAACCTCTTTCAGGACTCTACAGCCTTGAGTCAGGCTCGTGGAAGAGAAGTTTGTCTAGGCAGAGGAAAGGTTTACCAGAGACACAGAAAATCCATGGATTCATGCTGTCCACCCCCGGCGGTAGAATGGCAAGGCCTCAGAGCCTCAGCGCTGGGGAAGTGCAGGGCCTTGTAGGTCCTGCGTGGTCGCCATGGCCTGATGGCGGCTAAGACACACATTTTCACTGTTGGAAGTTCGCCATGTGCTTAAAGAGTGCAGTGCGGGGGGCAGGGGAGGAGGCGGGGAGTGGGGGCAGCAGCTTCGGAGTCAGAGGACCAGAATCTGAACCCTAGTGTGTCAGATACTGGCTGTGTAATCTCTGCAAATAGTTCAAGTTCACAGAGCCTCAATTTCCTCCTGTGTAAAATGAGGCAACCCCCCAGGGTCATCATGAGAACGAAGATAATAATTAACACCCATTAAAATGCCATCTGTGGCACCTGGTACCTAATACAAAGTCAATAAATATTTACCAAAGCACAAAGGGCTAATAGCAGGTGATATGGAGACAAATCCCTTTAAGAAATGAAAACCCTAACTGACCATAGGGAATTATCAATTGAATGAATCCACCTACAAGAACTAACTGAACACAATACAAAATAACGCACAGAACAGAAAATATAGGCATGAACGCATCTTAGTCCACAGGCTGCGTACGAGGGAATACTAAGGGGGTTTGCTAGAAGGTACGGGCCAAGACTTTTCGATGTGGGCATCCTGTGGGCGGCCAGACTGCAACACTTTTAAAGGAAGAAAAAACTATATGGTTCGAAAGAGAACAGTGAAGAGGTTGGAAAAATCCAAGAAGGATTCTATTAGTTAACAGCTGAGCTGAGATCAGGATGCAAAATTAGAATGTCCATTTTCCGGGATCCCCGGCTGTCCAGTACCATTGACAGATGAGGTCAAGACCGAGCATCATGCTCATCTTGGATGGCTGCTGCCTGACACACAGCACTCAAGAGCCTGTCTCAGTAAAGGGTTGACCTTAATACTGGCCTGGGGACCAGAGCTCAGGAGAAGTCCATGATGAGGGGGGACATCCACCCAGCCATCCTCAATCTATTCGCCTTCCTCCTCCCACGCCTGCCTCATCGTGAAGTCCAGACTGGGCCTCGGGGCACCCAGTTTCTCTTCCCAGTTCAATCCTGTGACTGTAGGTGAGACAAGAAGGCTAGATTTTTCAATGACCCCTGCTGAATGAATGTTACATTCAGTGTTCTCTTGCATAAAAAGGAGTCAACACCTGACTCCTAGGCCTCACTTTGGGCTAAAACAATCAACCAAAAACAAACAAAAAACCCCACCTAAGATTTTTCCAGCCCTCGGAAGTTCCCGTGCAAACTACAGAAGCAGAGGACAGGTGAGAGGCTGCACTACTCTCCTCTCGGGTCAGGAAGTGAGCTGGGCTGTTCTCGGAGTTAGCTGTCAGTGTGGCCGAGAGGCGGACAGGCCCACGGGCACTGGTCCAATCTCGCTGCAATCTGTTCATCACTTCCCTAGGAAGCTTCCTGGCTGACCACTTGCGTCCCTCCCATCTGCCCCCACACTTCTCTCACCTAGCCACACCTGACAGCACCTGAAAGGCCCTCCATTTATGTTTTGGGGTCTCCCCTGCACTCAGACATAAGCCCGCATCCCCCTATCCCCAGCCCCTCCATGCTGCCCCCTCCCAGCCGCCCCCAGACCACCAGCCCCATGCCTTCAGCACTTGGTGTTTGCCGCCATCCCGTGCTTGATTCTCTACTGTTCCCCAAGTCTTGATCTAGTATTCTGTTCTCTCCCCCCTAGATTGTTAAGTCCAGAAGCACAGAATCAAGCCTCATTCTTCTATTTTCCTGCCCCCACCCCCGCTGAGTCCCCCCCAATCAGCAGGACTCAAGTACCAATCATATACTCTGAGCTGAATTTCGGTCACACACAACTAATGCTGCCCCTGGCTTATGGAGGGGGCTGTAGGGGGAGGGAAACAAAAAAACTCAGCAGCTTGCTGGGAGCAGCAAGCCTCCGTGTCAGTGGAGGCCGAGGCGAGAGCACCTACGGCCTCCGATTCCAGCCCTTCCCAGTGGCAAAGCTACTTGCTGCCCTGGAGACTCGGGTTCTCAGCCCCCACCCATCTCCTCCCACCCAGAGAACAGACAAGCCTTGGCTCAGTCCTGGGTGAGCACCTCTCCCATCTTCCCCTTTTCCCTTCCTGCCCGCTCCCTCCCAGTTTCTGTTTCTTCAATGTATTCTCCGTAAGTTAAAAAGCAACAAGTATGCCTTCTAGAGCTCACCCTCATCGGGCAGGAGGCCAGTCGACTACGTGGTCATGAGCCTTCCAAGGGACAACACAGGTGGTGTCCACAGGCTCCCACATCATCCCTGAGCTTTTCTGCTCTGGACAAATTTAATAAGTGATGACTCGGGAAGTGGGAGAAGAAAAGCAGAGGATGTCAGCTCTGCTAAGGCATCAGCGGGGAACTGTAAGCCAAGGTGGGAAGGTGGGGTGGAGAGCCGCACTCAGGAGCGGGCAGCTCCAGCTCCTGGGCAGCGAGCCGGGTGGGGGAGGAGGGACAGAAGACAGAGAGGGAACAGTGACGAACACGCCCCCGCACACATACCACCTTCACTACTATCCTCTTTAAATCCCGAGGAAAAGTTATGTAAGGAGAAAACATATAGCTCCAAGGTAGGGTAAGAACGCCGAGTTCCACCTGGGGGTGTTTAATTTAATAAGAGCCCCCGCAGAACAAAGCGACAATTCAGCCTCAGTCTGGCAAAGAGAGGAGACAAAAGCATCCTAAGGGGGGAAAGCCGCACACACGGAAAAGCACTGTCACCACGCACTCGGGAATCCGGCTCCGGGGGGTCAGCTTACTCAGCCCCAAGTGGTCCTGGAGGTCTCCTCCCGCGGCTGCGGACGGCAGGTGCCCGGCTGCAGGACGCTGGCCCACAGGCTGCTGGTGCTGCAAACACAGCGCTCCCAGCTCTGACAAATCCTGCTGCCTACACCCGAGGCCCATGAGAGAAGGGGTTTCCCAGCCCCCTCAGCACAGGCGAGTTCTAGGGTTCGGCCGCTCCCCGAGCTGCTGCCGCCGCTGCACGTCTGCAACAGATGGGGACCGGGGCTGGGCGGGTTCCCAGTCCCCCGAGCGGCGCACCGAGCGGACGGCAGACAGCATGAGCTGGCCCGAGACAGCGCCGGCGACAGTCTTGTTGGCTAGAGCGGGTGTGCTGCTCAACACGCAGGCAGAGCGCGGGCAGATCCCCTCCGTGACGGGCCTGCCGCCAACTGTCATTACCACCTGCGCCAGGGGCTGCTGGGGAGGCAACTCCGTACTACACAGGCAAGTGAGCAGGAGGGAGGGCTGAGCCGGGTCTCTTAAAAAGACAGGCAGCAGGACAAATGAAGACAGGCGAGGCCGATGATGCAGCAGCCGGTGGCCTCTGGGCCCGAGGTCCTGAGGCCAGCATAGGCCCTGCTCGGTCCCCATCGACACAGGCCAAGGCCTGTTGGCTTCAGAGGACACAGCGCGGCGGCGGCTGCAGCCACCCGGACTCCCTGGGGAGCCCTGCCCTTGCAAAACAGAGAACGCAGTTTTCTCTCCGGTGAGAATCCTGGCGGAGGCCCTTCCCAAAGGCTCTGCTGGGGAACTTCCCATCGGAAACCCGGGCCCTCCACCCTGCGCACACAACCTGAGCATCTGGAAGGCAACACGGGCCCTCCCTGGATTAACCACGTCTTCTTTTCCGTAGTTCTGATGCTTTGACCTCTGCGGCCTCGCTGACCCAGGCGGGACCGCCCGCCCCGGGTTAGCCACTCCCTAGAGAGGGTGAATAGCTCACCTGGGAGCACGCCTTTCAGACGCAAAGCAGCCCATCCGGAGCGCGCACGCCCTGACCTCCTCCCCCTGCGCTCATCCATCACCTCCCGGCCGCCGCTCCCAGCGCCCGAGAAATGGTTCAAACCCGCCAATCCCAAACCCACTTGCCCTGCCTCACCCATGCCGTCCAGCAGCAACCACAGTAAAGGCCCTTGCCTACAGCCTCCTCCCACACCTTGCGCCCCCTGACCCAGCCCCGTGCTTTTCCGCCTGGTCCCGCCTGGCATGCTGAGCCCCCTGTTTCTAGGGATCTGTGAGTATGGTGAACTTCTTGCTTCGCGACAGTTATTTTGGTGTCTGCGTGTCTTACCATACCTGATTAAAACGAATCCTGGGTAGCCTTTGATGTGGGAAACAAAGGCAGGAGAGAAATTATTAAATTTGTTACGACCTACAGCCCACTGACAAGTCCTTGAAATAGGCGGAGTGACATTCCTCTAGGGACTCAACTGCCTCCATGTTAATACTTTGCTAAGGGCAAAAAGCAACCTTAGCCCGACCCCCAGGATCCTGTAAGTCTACTTTAACGTGTAAGAATTCCTTTAGAAATTTCCTTTATCTCTAAACTCCCCAAGATACGTGTTGGCCATCATCCCCCAAGCATATGGCCCACCAATATACACCTGAAGGGTCTCTTGACAAAGGTTTTATTAGACTGTAATAAATGACCTTTTCCCAACAATAGCTAGCCCTCTCAAGGTCCTGGAAGCCTTGCTTCCAAAATTCCTTAGAGACTTACACTGTCCCTAACCCCCTCCCAACTTGAAAGTATATAATGGGCCACTCCTCATGACCCCGGCGCAGCTCTTTCTGCCCATGGGTCCGTCCCCGTGCTTTAATAAAATCACCTTTTTGCACCAAAGACGTCTCAAGAATTCTTTCTTCGGCGTCGAACCCTAATGTCGTCCCTACATCACTGTCACACACTTCCCTGGGGAGTGTGCAAGCTGGTTGGGAAGAATTTGGATTAGGAGAAAATTGAGGGGGGGGCCTCCTGGCCGGCTCAGTTGGAAGAGCGTGTGACCCTTGATCTTGGGGTTGTGAGTTCGAGCCCCACGTTGGGTGTGGAGATTACTTAAATATATATTTAAAAATCTTAAAAAGAAAAAAAAGGAGAAAAAGGATCCTCACTTCAGAACCCTGCAATGTTAACTATTAAACTTACTAATGACTTCAACCTTTCAGCAGTGGAGAAATTGCTTCGAAAGACAGTGAGCAACTCATGGTTGCCGGTCTACAGGCGGAGGAGGAATCTTCCTCAAAGAATCTGTTCTTCGATCCTATGACAGGATTTAGCTGGCAGATTTGTGGTTCGGGAAAGGGTGACAGCTGTGGATGAGGGATGCAGGATGCTTCATGGGGAGAAAGGAACGCTGCATGGCTTCCAAGGCTCATGAACCCAAAGGCAACTAAGAGTTTGGGACTTCGGGTAACTCCTAATAGGGCTGGAAGTCTGTGGCTTTCTTAAGGTTCCTTTCTGCGCAGAGGGTACGGGCTGGTCACTGTGACCCCATGGTCCATTCCGAGGTCTGAGAAGGGATCAGAGGCACTGGGCATGGGGCCAGGATCCCTCTGGGCACCAGGAATGCTGAGGCCTACATGAGAAAGTCGCCTAGAACAACACTTTTCTTGCCTGTAGAAGGAGCAACGTGTTACCAAAGGACCTCCAGGCCCTCTGGGACCTAAACACAGACCTTCTGTGACAACAGCTTGGATCCAAACCATTTCCCTGAATCTCAGGTCTTCCTCCAAGAAACTAATCTTAGTGAAAACACTCACTCTGCACATCTCCCAGGGCTGCTGTTGGGATAAAGGACGAGCAAGCATTTGGACAAAAATAAGCAGCAACTTGGGATGTACAGGGTAATTCTGGAACCAGAGGGCCGTGCTAGTGTAAACTCATGGCTTAGCAAAAAGCTGGTGCCATTTTGTGATGAGTGGAGCACCACCACCCTGCAGCTGGCCCCCTGGCTCTGGGACTAGTGGTCCGCCAGAGACCCAGCCAATCACAACATTTTCTCCCGCTGGTTCTGGAACTGGGCTCGCTGGGTTTGCTGGGCTTGTTTTATTTTGTTCTTTATTCCAAAGTATACAAATAAGCTGGAGGAAAAAGCCTAATTAGTTTTGCTTGGAAAGGCTGGAGATGCCAGGGAAATGGGCTTCACCATCCCAAGCGTTCCAAGGCCGTCTGCACTTGGAGACAAGTGCCTGCAGATGGCTTACGGGGTGTGAGTGACCTTCTGCAGTTCTGAAAGCCAGTGAGCCCATGTGTCAGGTACCTGGCATTATGCGTCAGAGATCGAGGAGCATCGACAACCCCACTCCAGCCTGCAAGCTCCCAACCACAAATATGGTTATTGCTTTCACCTGCATCATTTCCACTCCCCAAATCTCCACTGCACCCTGTGTCCCTACTTCCTCCTCAGGCTTGGAGCTTTCCCACCTACTCCCCAGAGGGGAGAGGCCCTGTAGATCAAAGACATTTGTAACAGCCAAAGACCACTGTTGGCCCGATCTATGGTCTTGGGAATATCCTGCCTGTGAGACATCCCCTCTGACTCACCTCCCTCTCCCTAATTAATCTCCCTAAACACTGCTTTCTGAGCATTGCCCTTAGCACACTCACCAGACCAAAAAAAGACAAAGCAAAAACAAAATAAAACAAAAAATCAGAACACTAGCTCCATGCTACCTGTAGAACAAAGCCACATTCTGCAGTAAAGGAAACCAGGCCCATGATGGGATTCCTGGGGGGGGGGGGGGGGGGCGCCCCCTCTTCCTCCTCCCCTGTGACGTGTGTTTCTAGCCTTCTGTGGCTCTTACACAGCTGAGGTAATTCAGGGAACAGTTTGGGGTTTTAGTTTGGGGTTTTCCTGCCACATTTCCCATGTTAATTGCAGTCTTTGAAGTCACTGCTGTGATTTGCTGTGATTTCCTTACCCCGCAGTGGAGGTCAGGACGTGCGCGCTCCGGATGGGCTGTTTTGCGTCTGAAAGGCGTGCTGCCAGGTGAGCTATTCACCCTCTCTAGGGAGCGGCTAACCCAGGGCGGGCGGTCCCCCCTGGGTCAGTGAGGCCGCAGACGCCAAAGCACCACATCCACCCATCCTTCCAGCCGCTCCGGCTTGCACGAAGCTATCACCCGGGGTCCTCACGGGCCCGTCAGCACCCCATGCCTGCACATTACCGACCCTGCAGTTTTGCATCCCAGAGTCCTCATGGGGCCCCCCTACTCCCAACAGACTTTCCCGACATCTGTATGTTAGTACCTGGCCTCTCTCCTGGAACTGATTTCTTGAGTGTACTTTAGTGCTGGGTATTGACAAATGCTATCTCAACTTGCACAACAGGTAAATGGGTAAAATAATACCTTTTTTTTTTAATCAACAAGGAAATTGTAGCTCAGCGAGGCTGAGTTGCCAAGGTTACGAACACAGCAGTGACAATGCCAGGATTTAATCACAGGTGCATCCCCTCCAGAGCCTGGCTCTGTTCCACACTGTTTAATAGGGTCACAACCCCAACCCCCTTTTATTTATTTATTTTTGCTTATTTGTATCTTCTGGTTTTTCTCTGTAGCACAGGTTTGTGTATTACGTAATTAAAAATAAGAGGATATACTCACTCTTGAAGTTGGAAAGTTCCCTTTTAGGGGTCCGTCCCAAAGAAAATCTGAAATGCAAGTGGAGGTTCATGCACAGAGGTGGAGGCGCTGACGCCCCTCCACGTGCAAGCACGGATTCGTGTCAAGTGTGTTCTGATGGAGTCATGCACTGCGGGGTAAGGAAATGACAGCAAATCACAGCAGTGACTTCAAAGACTACAATTAACGTGGGAAATGTGGCAGGAAAACCCCAAACTGTTCCCTGCATTACCTCAGCTGTGTAAGAGCCACAGAAGGCTAGAAACACACGTCACACAGGACGAGGAGGGTGCCCCCCACCCCAGTCATGGGTAACAGACCTGGGTTCGATTTCTGAGCATCCCAGGAATCCAGAACATACCCTTTGCCAAATCCCATGCCACCTTCAGCCGTAAGCCTAAACGCCAGACGCTGCATGCCAACCTCGTCCCGTGATGAGGCGCCAAGTGCAGGAATGCAGCGACAGCCCTAACCACCCACAGCCCCACGTCCATACTGGCCACGGCGCCAAGCCCGTGTGCCACGCTACTCGCGGAAACCTGCAGACCGACAGCAGCTGCTCAGCAAAGCCTTATCTCCCTCCTTTTGTAGGTGGCCGGTGCCAGCCCTGCATTCCCGGCAGCGAGCCTGGGGCTGCCGGATCTATGCACGGGGAAGCCAGAGACACTGAACCCAGAGGGTTCCCTGGGCCCGGTGCCCGGCTCTTGGCTGCACATGTATTTCAGTCGGGAGCTCGGCAGCCCGGAAGAGAGGGCACTGCATGGTGTTAGCATGGTGTTAGCTTAGCCACCCATCGGAAACGGCGTCTGAGACGTACTGGGTGAAGCAGGGATGCTGATGGTTGTGGCACTTCACTTTGGGATCCCATTCCTACAGCCTGAGGCCAGCCTTCCTGCATCTATTTGCACTCTGCAATATGTTGGGGACAGTTTGGTAGCTTCTAGAATATCCCAGCTAGGAATCAAGATGACAAAGAGGACGATTCAGCACATCCAACACCCTTACTAAAATCTATACCAGAAGACTTGTGAATCAGCTCAAGAAAGGTCAGAGCTCTATTCTCTCGGTGGAGTGAGTGGTGTTCAAGGTAAGTGCGTGCTAGCTCAGGCTGGCTCGGTAAGGATGGCACGGGGCGCCAGCACCTCTGAATAAATCAGCTAGCGAGTCTGCCCAAGGCAGCCGCAAGACTTCCTTTGAGCTACAGGAATAGGTTGTACCTGTCTAAAATCGTCTGTGGGATCAGAGAGAGAGACAAGCTGTAAGAGAGTCTTAATCATTGGGAACAAACTGAGGGTTGCTGGAGGGGAGGGGGTGGTGGGGGGATGGGATAACTGGGGGATGGGCATTAAGGAGGGCACATGATGTAATTAATGAGCACTGGGTATTATATAAGACTGATGAATCACTGACCTCTACCTCTGAAACCAACAATACATTATATGTTAATTGAATTTAAATAAAAATAAATAAATCTTAAATAAACAAATAAATGAAATAAAATCGTCTGTGGGGGTTTGGCAAACTCCGGTCTGAGATTTCCTTTCATTGTAATATACCACCGGGTACCAAGGCTGTTGGGGTGTGGAGTGGAGGGGCGACACATGGCCTTACTCACCTCCAGTCCTGGAGGCTGTCACGATGTACCAAAGCACCCGGATGTTTGCTGGCTCGGGCTCGTGTGCCCCGCAGCCCCTCACGGGACCCCGCCGGCCGAGCAGAACTAGCAGCTCGGCAACTCCTGGACCGTAAGCTCACGTGCAGCCCTTGAGCTCTCATGCCCTGGTTTCCATGGAGAGGAACCAGAACCAAACCCAATCCCTCAAACAATAACCATCTCTCCGTCCTTCACAACCAAGTTCTGGACTCTCAGAAGTCTTCTGGAGACTCAGACAACTTCGTGGAGCTGCTCGTGTGGAGATGGCTCTCGGGCCTCAGTCTCCCCCCAGGCTGACTGCAGAGCAGGGCCTGGGCCCCCCCCCCCCTCCAGAAGCACTGTGTGTGCAGACCAGGGGAGCGTGAGTTGGAGCCCACCACCTCCCCCGTTGTGGAGTTGCAGCTCTCAGCTAAGCCAGTGAGTATAGAAGCCCTAAATCCCAGGCGACCAACTGGGAAGTGACCTGCCCCCCAGGCCACGCAGCTGGGTGCTGAGGGGGCCAGGATCTTGACCCCAGAACTGACAAGGAAGGGCTTAGCCCTGCCTGCCAGAAAGCTCGCCAGGCTTGTTCCCGTGCCCTGTGCTGACCTCTCCAGACTGAGTCTGAACAAGTCCAAGGTGTGGAAGGTACAGAGAACAGATGGTAGAAAGGGAAGGATTTGCCATCTGTGCCAGCAGCCGAAGTGGTGATGCACACTGAGGGCGTACCGGCGGATCGGGGTAAGTAAGACACATGCGTGCACACTCGGACGCACGCACACACGCTTAGCGGTTTGCCTGCCAAAGCACGCACAGACCTCTCCTCCTCTCAGGTTCTTCTCTGAGCCCACCCCCAGCCCCACAAAGACTCTCTAGTGCCCCCTGCCCCGGTTCCTCCAGCGTCCGTCGTGTTAGCTTCTGGGGCCCGCCCATAGCTCTGGGGGGAGTACACACTGTTTTGAACACTGCACAGTCTCTGTCTCATCCAGGGTCACCAGCCAGCCAAGGAGAACGCTCCTC
Source organism: Phoca vitulina (assembly GCF_004348235.1). Taxonomy (NCBI): domain Eukaryota; kingdom Metazoa; phylum Chordata; class Mammalia; order Carnivora; family Phocidae; genus Phoca; species Phoca vitulina. The sequence goes on along the minus strand of NW_022589783.1, from coordinate 5,502,353 downwards.
AGACCCAAGAAGTGGGAGTCCACCATCTGGGATGCAGTGTCCTCACCTTCAACAGAAACCCCTTGGCACTTGGGAAGCCCCCATCTTCCTCTTTCATTTTGTCGTTAAGAACAGGATGGGCCTCTCCCTTAACACCATGTTCCCTTGGTCTGTCCCCACAGCCCCCCACGGTTCTTGCTCCACACCTCTTGGGGGTCCCTCTCCTATTGAGAAACACTCACGGAGCCCCTGACCACAGAACACAGGAGAAACTGAAGACAGAGACCCCCGACCTCGGGGCTTGAGTCCTGGCTGGGAGGAAAGTCACGGAGACAAGGAACAAGCAAGCTGAAGGTTGATGCGGTTCAGACAGCAGCCTCCCTAGAAGTTCCAGCAGTGGCTACTTTGGAAGAAAGTCATAAAAAAGAGCTTCCTGAAAACAGTAAGGTTGAGGCTGAGGGTTTGAGTGGTAAGCAGGAGCAGGTTAAGAAAAAGAGGTGTGGGAGAGTCCTTGAATTTGTAAGGCTCCCCAGTACATGCTCCCTCTCCTGCCCCCGGACACTCTGCCAAAGGAAGGCTCACAGCCACCAGATCTTCTCTCTAAGCCCAAAGCCAGGCTTGGCACATCCACAGCTGAACGCTGAGGGGCCGAGCTTGGCCATGTCAAGCAGGCGCTCCAGTTCTGAACGTCTGTGACCTAAAACCACCGCAAAGGCACCGCTGAACAGAAGGCTCCGGGCTGCCCAGGTGGCAGAAGGCAGGCCTCTGCCTAACACGCACCAGTCTTCCCGATTTAATTGAAACCAACACAAATCACACTGGGGCATAAAGCAATTTTTTCCTCCAGATTGCCCTCTATCACCATGCCCCAAGGCATGTCCTCTCTCAGGCTGGATGCATCTTCTGGAGCAGACCGTGAAGGGTAAGAATCTTCACGCGTCCTTTTAAACGGACGCTACTTTTCTGCGGATTCCAACTCCAGTTCTGCCATTTACTAGCATGGTGACCTTGGATAAGCACCGAACCTCTCTGTGCCTCAATTTCCTCTTCTGTAAAATGGGATTAATGACAACCATACCTACCCCACAGGGTTGCCGTATGGGATGTATATGGAGAGAGGCACACGTGTGCACATACACACATCTGTATTCGAAATACAGAGACACAGCCTGGCGCACAGCATGGGCTGTGTGGGTGCTGACTCTGAGTCTTAAGGGGGTGCACAGGGCCTGGGAGCTGATGGGAACCAACAGCCTGGGAGGCAGTATGGTCCTTTTAATGACATCTGACGCAGGTGTTAAAGGAGCCCTACTTGGCATCTCAGGCTATGATAATTGCCATTGGAGACAGAGCCTCAGAGACTGAACCTCAGGGTAAAGTAGGAAGTGGCGAAAGGTAATCAACAGAAAGCTCTGGAAACACACGCCTGCAGTCACCTCTGGGGCAGGTCTGGGGTAGGAGCAGAACTGGGGATGCCCACCGGAAGCCCCTAGCCACAGAAGGGGCAGCAGGGCCTGGAGACGGGTTTGGATACCGCCACCACCTCCTGGACTGGACCCACTGACCAGGGTGCGGGGAGCCTTCCCCTGCTGGAGCCACACAGGAGCTGGACACAGGCCCAGCCCTAGAGAAGCTTTGGACTCCCGCGGGGGGCGGGGGGAACAAGGCACGGAGCTGCAGAACATGCCCATGTGATGAGCTCGACAGACAGGTGTCCAGTGTGCTCAGAGAGGACGGGTCCCTTTGGGCTGAAGGCTCTGAGCTGGGGACCAGGGAGTGGGCCGGTAGGATGCGACCAGCCACCCCAGTTGGTGGGGGGGCGGGGGGTGTGCCACACCCTGAGGTCAGGCTTCCTTCTTTCTCACATTGGGGAAGGGGAGAACAATGAGTCCGCAACAGGAAAATGTCAGCCCTGACTTAAAAAAACAACCCTCCCGCATGCATCAGCCTTGGGGGAGCTGAGCCTCTGCCCAGCACGGGGCATCGCTGTGGACATCTAAGTGTCCCTAGGACACCTCAGGGAAACCTGGTTTTCCACTCCCATCATCCCCTTCCCCTCCCACGCCCACAGCAGGGGGAAGGCACCTCAGCAGCAGAGCCTGCTCCCTGACCTCGCGCCGCCTCGGGTTCCCCGGGCGGGGGTGCAGGCAGGCCTCCCACGTGGCCAGGCGTGGTCCTGGTACAGCGCCTGCCCGCAGACCCCCCAGGAAAGATGGAAGAACAGGAAGGTTCACGTGTCCGGCTTTGTAGAATTCCATCTCCGTGAACTTTTCTGAAAATTGAATGAACACTAAAACTTCAGCTGAAACTTTTTAAACATTTTAACAGTTTCAAGAGGAGAATGCACTGTACCCTTCCTTGCTGTCGTGGGTCGACTTGTGTCCTAACCCTAACGCCCCAATACCTCTGAATGTGACCTTATTTGCCGAGAGGGTCTTTACAGAGCTGATCTTACACTGAGGGCACTGGGGTGGCCTTGGTCCAACATGACTGGTGTCCTTATAAAAAGCGGAAATTTGGACCCAGACATAGACACACAGAGAGGGAAGAGCCACAGGGAAGACAGCCGCCTCGGAACCGAGGAGAGAGGCCTGGAACCGATCCCCCAAGGGCTGTCGGAGGGAGCACAGCCCTGCCCACCCCTGCATTTCAGACGCTCGACCCCGGAGCTGTGACGTGACCCATTTCTGTAGCTCCAAGCCCCCCGTGTGTGAGGCTCTGTTACCACCACCCCTGGAAACTGACACACGTGCTTTTTTTTTCCCCTTTGTGTTTCAACAGCTTTATTAAGACAGAATTCACAACTTAGTCACCATAAGTTCACCCACTTAAAGTGCACAATTAGTTTTTAGTATATTCACAGGCCTGCGCAGCCATCACCACAACCAATTTTAGGACATTTCCATCACCCCGGAAAGGAACCCCATGCCCGTTACCCATCACTTCCTTTCCCCTGGGTGCTCCCCAGCCCCCTGCAACCACTGAGCTCCTTTCTGTGTCTGCGGACTTGCCTGATTTGGACGTTTCCTATAAAAGGAATAATTCACCATGTGGTCTTTTGTGAGCGGGTTCTTACTTTCTTAACTGGAATAAGCCTGGGTATGTAAACATGAGTCAGTACCTTACAGGGGAAACCCCCTGGCTCGAAGATCAGAGTTTGAATCGCTCTGTGCCCTTAAGTGTGTTTCTTCGCCTGTCTGACCCAGAGTCCCCCCCGATCTGTGGGGGGCTGTGGCTTCACGGGGCCCGGGGATGTGGGCCTGCAACACTGGTTCTACTCACTGTTAGTCCCCTTCTCATGCCTTGAAGACTCATTGCCACGTTATTAAAGTTGTCGTTTACTGAGATGGCACTGGGGTGCTGGGCAGGTAGGGCCTCGTGGGCCCTTCCACGGAATTCCCCAAATTGCTGAGCTTTCCTAGTAGTCGATGAAAAAAAGTTTTATGTCAGGTAGCCCAATGCTGGGTTCTCACACAAATTATTACTGTTTTGATTCGATTCTTCTGGCCCCCTCCTCACTATCAGCTTCTAAATATATTCTCAGGTTTTTTTGTTTTTGTTTTTTTAGATTTTATTTATTTATTTGAGAGAAAGAGAGCACAAGCAGGGGGAGCAGCAGAGGGAGAGGGAGAAGCAGGCTCCCCGCGGAGCAGAGAGCCTGACTCAGGACGCGATCCCAGGACCCCGGGACCATGACCTGAGCTGAAGGCAGACGCTTAACCACCTGAGCCCACCCAGGGGCCCCTAAAGACATTCTCATTTCCAGAGATGTCTCATCTGTTGCCCTGTCTTGGAAGGAGCCTGACCACCATCCATACGTCCGTGACCAGCTCATCACCCACTTGCTAGTTAGCATGTGTGTGTGTGGCAGAGGGGTGGGTGGTGGCTAAGCACAAGCTCTGTGATGGGGAACTCTTCGCTGTCTCCCCACAGCGATTTGTGAGCACTCACCATGTACCAGGCAGGGTGGCAGTGAGCACAGGGCCCTCCGCCATGAACCGGAGGAGATGGAGTCTGGGACCATCAGGGTGGCAGTGAGCACAGGGCCCTCCACCATGAACCGGAGGAGATGGAGTCTGGGACCATCAGACTAGCAGTTGCCCCACCTGCCCCAGAAGCTTCACAACTCAGCCACGTCAGAGGCTGGGGAGGGAGAGGGCAATAAATGACGCCCTCGGTCTGCTCTTCCAGCTTCCTCAGCCTGGTCCTGGGGTCCTCCACCAGGGCTGGGCCCAGAGGCAGGCCCAGAGCCATTCCAGTGGGTGGGAGCTGGAAGGGAGGTCAAGTCAGCTCCTGGCGAAATCCTTCGTCTGATGCTCCGAACCTGCAGGGACCATCAGAAGCCCTGGGGGCACTATTTCATCAAAACATCGATGCCCAGATTCGTCTGGAGAGCTACTCCCTCAGAATTTCTAGGGCTGAGAACAGGGGTTCAGGGGGCCAAAATGCACCCTAATTAAGAACCAGCACCACATGGTAAAGGCAGGGAAATAACACGGTGGTTCATGGCATCATTTGTCCTCAAAATCGAAGGTGCCTTTGAGAAGGGAGATATGAAGTCAGGAATCGGAGCTTTCCCTTTAGGAAAGCATCCGGTTTTGAATCAAAGCAAACTAAAAAGCAATCGCGTGGCCTTAGGATGCTCACGGGCAGTGCAGTCGATCGCTCTCAGTCCAGAATGTTCATAATGACTTAGAAGGCTTCATAACTGGCTCAGGTCAAAGGTCCCAGCTCGGGCTGCACTTTGCTCTGTGTCGTTCTGCCTGTCTCCTGACATCCAAATTCTGAGAAGACAGAGATGTACTTGGGCTGTGCGGACTGGTCTAACACCCAGGCGTGTGCAATGCACGGCAGATGACCCCACAGAGTCCTGGGCCGCGGCTAATAAGAGAGACAGTGGTCACTCGGGAGCTGCGGGCGGGCACCATTCTCTGAATTGTCATGAGACCCCAGTGGCCCTGGCGGGCCCCGCTCTCCGACAGACATCCCTGCCCCACACCCCAGCCCTGACGTCAGGCCCAGCCATGAAGCAGGCTTTTCCCAGGAGGCATGCGCGCCGCTTCCCAAGGGAAGGTTTGGAAGCTCTCCTGTGTTCTAACACACCATCTCTCATCCCTCTGACAGCAAGGACTCAGGGACGGCTCCTGCAGCCTGAGTCCCCGGAACAAACAGGACACACTGACTGGGAGAGAAATAAACCTCTGTCATTGCTCGCCACTGAGATTTAGGGTCATTTGTTAGCCCAGCATCACCGAGCTGACACTCACTGTCACTGTCCCTCCTCCCGTCTTTCTTGGGACCCTCTTCCCTCTCCCTACAGAAGCTCAGCTCACAAACTTGCTGTGGCTGGAAATGTGGTTTTCTTGGCGTATCCCCCGTGATGCTATCTGAATCAAGTCTGGATCGAAGGGGCCCCTGAGACAGCCTTGAACCCAAATACAACACAATTCAACAAATTCACTTTCTCCTACTAATTATTAATACTTTGTATGATTTGTGTCCTCTGTGATATCTTAAGACAATATTATGACAATCTTTCTGTAAATACTCATAACCCTTAAAGTAGAGCCAGATACCAAACACGTGCTCTCTCGGCTGGGTTTAATCCGACAAACACGTACTAGACGTTCCCTGTGTACCAGGCACATGGGTGACCAGGGTACAAAGATGGAGGGCCAAGTCTCGGCCCCTTAAGCAAGTCCTAGTTTCAGGGGGAAAGAAGACATTCGAAGACAGGTGTTTTTGCCTAAAAGGCCAAAGCCTGTTTTCTCAGCCGTCTGTGTCTCTCTGGGGCTCTCCTCGGGTCCACCCCTCAACCAGGGATTTATTTGGTGTTATCCTTTCCTTAGGACAAACGGGTTAGGTAAAGGTCTACCCAGAACAGAGACCCTGGAGTTTCAAATCCATGCCACTGCTAGCCAGGCCTAACTTCCTGCCCCCACCCCAGGACTCCTTCACTTCCCTTTCCTGCCCACAATTGCCTCCAAACAAAAATTAGTAACCAAGCAACCAGTACTGACAGTGACCGGCTAAGTCTTGGTTTGCCCAGGACTGATCAGATTTTAAAACAGAAAGTCCCACATTCCAAGAAATCCTCAGTCCCTGGTGAACCCGGACAGCCGGTCCGCCTAAGGGACAGAGGCTGTTGCCCTGCACCCCCCTCAGACCTCCCCCTCCCCAGAGGCGGTGTGCACCTCTGCGCGTCTATCCACACCACCGGCCGGACCTCCCACACCCATGCCCACTTCCTGTCTCTCCTGACTTCCAGTTCCATGAACGTTGCCACTTTCCAGCCCTTTGGTAAAGGAGGAAACACCCTCCCACCTTTCCCTTCCTCTCGGGGTTTGATTTATTTGGTAAAAATTAGCCCTAATCATTGAATAAGAAGAGAGCCAGGGACTTGTGTTCATCAGGAAAAAGTAATTACTGTAAGCGAAAACAAAAGTAACCTAATTACCAGGGTCCCCACGTTCCCGGATATATCGAGGATGTCTAGAAGGATTTGGGATTCCTGTGACATTGTCCATTTAGCTCTTTTTCCTCCTCTGAACAAGCCCACTTTTCATAAAATGCAATTTTAGAGATACACAAAACACCACTGCAATTCCATTTTGCCTCTTGCTTTTTAATTCCTACATCCACTGCCCCATCCACCCAGCGAGCGTGTTCCCAGCACGGCAAAGCCACGTTACGGCAGAGACTGCAGCCACGAAAGGCCATGTTTAAGCCAAAGGCCACTTCATTGCCCATCGGCCAACAGAAACGAGGATCAGAGACAGCTTAGGATGGGAAGCCGGAATCAGAGAAACAGAGAAAGTGGGGGTGGGGGACACACTCAAGTCAAGTCAGACATTTGGCTCCAAGTTGCCCATGTCCCACCGGCTCTCAACCTCAGACACACATCATCTGGGGAATTAAAAACAACAACAACAACAACAACAACAGAGTTTCTAATTAAATTCACCTGGGGAGCAGCTGGGCCCTTGGAGTTTTAAATGCCCCTCAGGTGAGCCTGACGTGCAGCCAAGTTCGAGATGCACGGCAGTAAGACCAAGGCAAATAATAACACGATGGGTTAGGGGTGCCCATTTTACACAGAGAGAGAACAGACCAGTTCCTGGGTAGAAACACGGGCTTTTCCTGACACACGTTTCCATAGAGATTTCTTGAGATGGTTTTGAGTAAAACCCGGATTACAGTAGCCTTTCCTGGTGTGGCTTCCAGCACCAGGCCCCGTACGTCCCTGAGCGCAGCCCCAGGGGTCACAGGGCCCCATCCTGGTGCTGCTTCTCCCCAATGCAGATGCAGTGAACCCTGCGTCACCCTGCTTTACCTGCCCTGCTCGTCCCGTCCAGAAAAAGGCCAGCAGAGTGATGCGGGGCAACGCAAGCCTGGGTTCTGAGCTCCTCTTAGAATGGAGGGTGAATCGCATGTGGATGGGGGGCTCTGGGCACCACTACTCATTCAACAAGTAGTAAGGAGCCCCTGCTGCCCAGGGAGAGCCCCCGCCCATAAACCTGAAATGAGTGCAATCCCTTGTCCATGGGTCTCCACGCTTGTGTGAGGAAGATCTGCATGTCCTTTCCATGGAACCTTGAGGCAAGTCCCAAGGGTCAGGGTAGCTGTGTAAGGGTCCTGAGAGAAGGATATTGGGATGGACATCAAATACCAGCTGCACAAGTGGGGGTGGGGCTGTCCTTGAGAGCAGGGCCAACATCTGATTCATCGGGCCTCGTACAGGGCCTGATAAACAGTATGTGCTCAGCAAATATTTGTTGAGAGAGAGAACGAATAATGCCTAAAAAAACAAATGACAAAAAGCTCATCTCACTAAGATGACAGCAATAGAAAGTCTGGAAAAGCAAAAATGAGAGGAAAAAAGGAATTTCTGCAGATTTTGGAAACGTTCCTCAACCCTTCCAGGGCCTTCGGCCTCACAGAGATCCCAATTGGCAGGACACCACCAATATGTGCGCCCACGGCGGGGTGCCCTACGCGCTCTGACAGGTTGGGCGCATTCTTGGACACGACAGCAAAAGCACAGGCAACAAAAGACAAAAAAGAGATAAATTGGGCTTCTTCAAAATTCAATCCTGGCATGCTTCAACAGACACCAAAAAACAGACAGGGGTTGAAAAGACAACCCCCAGAATGAATGAAAACATTTTCCAACCATGTATTTGATAAGGGATTCGCATCCAGAACATCTAAAGAATTCTCAACCTCAACAGTGAAACGACAACCCAATTTCAAAACATGCACAGGGTATGAACGGACATTTCTCCAAGGAAGCCCAGGGAAAGATGCTCGACCCCATCGGGCACTAGGGAAATGCAGATCGAAGGCACGAGGCACCCCACTTCCCACCCGCGAGGATGCGCACAAGCCTGGAGCCGCGTCCACCACCGGGGGAATGCCAGCTGGCAAACCCATCTGGAAAACCTTCTGGTACTTCCTCAAAAGTGAAGCACAGAGTGACTCCACCAGCCAGCGACCATTTTGCTCCTGGGTATAAGCCCGAGAGAAATGAGAACACGTGTCCACCCAGACACATGCACATGAACGTTCGCAGCAACATTATTCCTCATTGCCAAAAGGTGGAAACCACCCCTGATGTCCTTTAACTGATGAACAAAGTGAGGTGTATTCACACCATGGAATATTGTGAAGCCACAAAGAAGGAGTGACGTGCTGATAGATCTACAACATGGATGAAGCTTGAAAACATAAGTGAAAGAAGCCAGGGGCAAAGACCACATTATAGGATCCCATTTATACGAAAGCCCAGAACAGGGAAATCTACAGAAGCAGAGAGTCATGTCGTGGTTGCCTGGGGGCGGGCGGGCAGGGGAGCGAAGGAACCCGTTGGTAATAGCCTCAGCGTTAGGGGGTTCCCTCGGAGGGGATGAAAATATTCTGGAGTTGACTGTGGTGATGGTTGCACAGATCCGCGAATATCCTAAAAACCACCGAATTGGGCCTTTTACACGGGTAAATTGTGGCTCTGTCAATTGTATTCAATAAGGCTGTTTGAAAAAAATAGGTCAAACAACAGCATAGCAACAACACTGAGACCCATTTGTCACCAATCTGAGCGGCAAAAATGATGAAGTAGGACTATACACTCTGTCAGCCAGCCTGTGGGAAAAGAGGCCATAGCTGTGTTCACACGTTGCTATTGGAAATGCAAATGGATACGACCCTCCCCGAGGGAAATCTGGTGACAGCTAATGGAAGCGCACGAGCGTGCATGGGGGCACGTGAGCACACCGGACCCTGTCTGCATCCATGTCTGCGTCTGGGCCACGGTACGTGCCCAGGCACTGTCCTCACCGGGACACGCAGTGCTGTCTGCATAGGCCAGCCCACACACTGCCCCGTGGGCTTGGCTCAGTGTCCTCGGGAGACCCGCAACTGGCAGGCACATCACCAGCTCAGCTGAGGTCACTGATACCAATCAAGGAGGCAGTGAGTGACCAGATCGACCACAGCCCTGGTCATGCAGAAAGCAAGGGAAAAACAGGAAACCAAGACAAGCCTGCAGGAGGAAGGGGTTGGGATGGTGTTTGGGAAGATGGGCTGGGATTACGGGAAAGGCCATGAGCGGCTCTGCCTTTCCCTAAGGTCAGAGACCACGTCTTCTCCTTACTTCACCATGTGGATTCTTTCAGGAGAGGTTTCCAGCAGAGGGAACGGCAAGTGCAAAGGCCCAGAGGCATGAGGAGGCAGGCCTGTCCGCGGCACAGCAGTGGCCCGTGTGGCTGAGGTAATCGACGGGGTCAGAAAGGCGGTGAAACCATACTCATTTGAACACCACAGGGAGCCACTGGAAGGTTCTATCAGAGAAGACATGACCTGACATATTGTAACACGATCACTCCGGCCCCCTGTTGAGAGCAGACAGTTGGGGGCAAAGATGGGGATGGCCGTCAATTCCAGGTGGAAGCCAACCCACGGGTGATGGGGAGGGAGAGGAAAAGTGGGCAGGAGGACCTAATCATGGAAGAAAACCAGGAGGGAACCAACGGGGTCCTGGGACAGTGGCCCCGACAAGGTGACATCCCCGAGTCATCTGCTCCCGGCCACAGTCCCAAAGGTGAGTGCACGTCACAAGAGAAGCAGAAAATGGTTCATAATCATACAGAAATAGTCCATATAGAATTGAGGCACACAGAAATAGTTAAAATAAATATTTTTTAAAGGTTGGACGCTGTCCTGAGAAAGGGGGCAATCATGAAGCCGAGAGGGGGAAGAGAGGACTTAGAAGGTTCTAGGCTCAGTGCTGCTCTGCCCACCTTGCTGGCAGTCAGCTCCGGAGCGTTAACACCTTTATCATTTCCCTTTAAGGTGCTAATGATCTATGAAGCCCTATTTCTAGCGACCTTGCCCTGGTCCTTCGCTCCTCCTTCTGCAGAAGGCCCCTCTGAAGGGTTAGGGACAGGGACCGTGGTGTCCCACCACCTGCCACCAGACCAACCCGGCGTGTGGGGTGCTAACGGCAGGTGCTCCTGGCAAAGCGGAACGGAGGAGAGACCTCAGTGAGGGCAGGGCTAGTGTGGGAGTTAGCAACGGAGTCTCTGTGAAGGCTTCAGGCTCCGGGGGTGAGCACGGGCCAAGGCAGGAGGGCTTAAGGAGCAGGAAGTCCTACAACCTGAAATCCACCTTTCTGCCCCGTCCAGGTGGCTCCTCCGTTTCTAGAAGCAGCAATGGTGACACACTAGACTAGAAGACTGGAGACCAACTCCTAGCTCTAGGGCGCGCTGGGCTGGGGTCAGCAGGGGCCGGGCCGTGGCACAATCGCGTGGCTCTGTGTCATAGACTGCAGAGGGCCTGGTGTCCCCTGGTCCTGGGCAACACCGCAGCTCCACCAGGCGTGGCCCGGCTGGCCTCCGTCTGTCCCCCGTCTGTCCCCCCGGCGCACTCAGCCTGAGCAGCCTCAGGCTGTCACCTTGGTGTCGGGCAAGCACGTTTCCTGGACGTGTCCCGCTTGACTTAATTGGAGGCAAGGTCAACATGAAAAAGAGCGGGTTCCTCCAGGGCCAAGTCCGTAGACTTGCAGCTGCCAGATACACGAATCAGGCCATTTCCTAATCGTCTAGGAGTGGAACACGACGTGCTCACATGTCCCCACCTCTGGCCACCAGCGCTCACCAGACCAAAATCTACACAGGAAAACAGCTTTTTCAAGAATCAAAAAGGTAGTAATTTTCTCAGTCATGAGCCAATTATAGAGACTGACCAGAAAAAAGGAAGGAAGGAAAGAGGGAAGAAGGGAGGAAGGAAGGAAAGAGGGAAGAAGGGAGGCATAAAGAAAGAAGAAATCAATGATGATTGATGGACAGGCAGAGCAGCTTGGCAAAGCCATCGGACTGGGATTCGCACCCGGGTTTGCAGCTAAGGAGCTGTCTGCAGCTCTGCACACATTCCCTGCCCCAGCTTTTGGGCCTCAGTTTCCCCAACCTAGAAAATTATGGTCCATGAATCTGTTACTTTTTTTTTTTTTTTTACATGAATCTGTTACTTCCGTTCTTTCTCACTCAGCAAAGTCGTATTCTGTGCTGATGATGTATAAGAACAGTAGTGTTTACAATTCCAAAAGCTTTGGGCACACCTTGCTCACGTCTGATATTTTGACACTGCTTTGTGGTTTGCCATGTGCTTCACCTGCACCATTTATTCCTTCAATGAGGGAATAAGGGTGTGAAAGAAAGGCTGCCTGGGGCCTTGGTGACCACTCAGGGAGGAAGGAGGGGAGGAAGGCGATGGAAGATCCCAGCTGGATCTGCACTCCCGGCTGGAGCTCTGTCCGGACCAGACGTGCCGAGCCCCAAGCTGTCTGTCACACCTGGATGTCACTGGGCAAGGGGAGTGGCTCACACCCCAGGGCGATCTCTGCAGAGCCCGTGACACCAGGCGGGCCAAGAAGCCTCCACAGTGCAGGCTGAGCACTCTCTGGAGCTCTGCACATGCCCAAGGATTCCTGGAAAATGGGGCGGGGAGAGTGGCTCAAGAGGGAGACTTGACGTCCCCCCAGTGTGGTGTGTGGAGGCCAGGTGCCTACCCTCTCTGAGCTTCAGGGTCCTCAGCTGTCAAATGTGAATACAAAGTTTGTTAAAGAATGTAAAGTGAACATAGGACTTGGAGATTTCAGGTCAGAGCTGTGAGTGTGGCTCCTAACCCCAGAGGGTGGGGTGTGGGACAAGGGCTGTGGCCCAGGGCAGCGATGGGGGTGGGGAGGGAAGGGGAAGTCTAGCCCACACGGACTATTAACACGTTCCTAAAGCTCACTTATCAGCACTCTCTGTACAAATTTCCTTCTTTTTTTTTTTTTTTTTTTAAAGATTTTATTTATTTATTTGATAGAGAGAGAGACAGTGAGAGAGGGAACACAAGCAGGGGGAGTGGGAGAGGGAGAAGCAGGCTTCCCGCCGAACAGGGAGCCCGATGTGGGGCTCGATCCCAGGACCCTGAGATCATGACCTGAGCCGAAGGCAGTCGCTTAACCAACTGAGCCACCCAGGCGCCCCCAAATTTCCTTCTTAAGCGAGTCCTCGGTCTTAGAATTCAGGTGCAGGTGCATCTCGAGGACAGAGAACGGGTCAGCTGTGGGATGCCCTTCCACGTCCAATTCTGGACAGTGCCCACATGCACATACGAGCAGATACTTCCACGTTCGTGCAAACACACAGGCGTGGACACCTACATATGTGCACGTGAATTTACATACGTGGTGCTCTGGTGCACCGAGAGCTTTGGACACAGGTCCATGCACACACAGGTAGTGCCCATGGTCAACAGATGGGCCACGCATCTAGAACCTAGAAGAAACCATAAAGCTGGCATCTGAAAGCAAACGGAACCCCGCAGCAAGGCTGTATTTTTCATTTTGTTAAGTTCTGAAGCTTGTATGCACCAGACACCATATGCCAGACCTTGGGCCTGCCCTTCGTAAGGACTGCGGCGGGGAAAAGTCATCCAAGTCAGGCTGAACTATGACACAGCTGTGGCTGTTGCTAGGGTTTCAAATGTGCTGCCCTGTTGTTGTTTTCCCAAAAGTTTAATAAATTATGTCACCAAAAAAATAATTTCTGGAGCAAAGTTGAAGTGCTATCTTGCTGGTGTGCTTCCAAAGAGAATGAATGGATTTGTCCTTCTCCTTCCAGGATCTGGGATCACACAGCCTGTCTCTATCCACGGTGGGGTGAGGCCTCCCAAGGAAGTTTAGCCTGGAGCGTGAGACCACTTATTACCAAACAAATTAACAAGATAAATTTGTGGAATCAGCAGACTCAAGGTCAGGAAGACTTGGACCCCATTCAAACATCTGGACCAGAGCTGATGCTCTCTTTGATTAAGAGCAGATGGAAATCCACCCTTTTCACATCTCCCATCAGCTGAAGAGCCATGACCTCAGGCGCCGACGCCCTCAGCCTTGGGCCGGGGAGCCTGAGAAGAAGACACAAGACTCAGGCCTCAGGAGGCTCCCAGGGGCCATGGAGAGCAGGCCACGAAGGGGGCGGCAGTGGGCCGCAAGGGCCCGCCTATCTGTGGCCTAGGCTCCATGTCTGGCTGTGGACAGACTGGCTGAGAAGCTTTCAACATTTCAGATTCCAAGGCCTCGTCCTGAACCTCAACTCTTGGTCAGGGTTGGGAAGGTGGGGGTGCAGGTGGAGGGAGGTCGGGGAGGAAGCACAGAAATCAATCCTTCCGTTCCCCAGGCCTTTCCCACCAGTCCTACCCTGTGTAGGATGGGGAAGCATAGGGGTGTGGTGGGGCTGTGGGAAAGTTAAGGCAGCTCCCCTCAGAGGCCAGTACTCAGGTCTGCCGTCTGCCGGTGACCTCTGGGCCTCAGCTTATTCTTCTGTAAAACGGGGAGATGCTACTAGGCTGTCTCTCATCTCGGACACCAGTCCAGCTCTCAGCTCCTGTGGTTCTGTGAGGTCAGTGGGCTTCCTGGAGGACAGGGGAAGAGGTCTGCCATTTAACAGGGGGGCAGGACTGGACTGCGCAAGAAGACCCTCCCAACGAGGGGTGGGTACCTACCTGAGCAGTGTTTTTCGAACACTGGCCCCTCTAGTAGATCATAAAATTGTCTGAAGTGGGCCATCCCCACCAGTTTTTAAAAAATGACACGCAACTGAAGAGAGACTGTCACAGTGGCGGGCACGAAGTAAGCACGATGGAAGCATAAGGCATTCTTCTTGTCTCTACTGCAGGCCGCGTCCCGAACAAAGTCCCAGCACACTCACTGAAGTACACTTCCGTGAGCTGTTGTCGATGCGTCTACCCCGCACCGGAACGCGAGCCCCGTGCGGGAGGGACTGCCGACGGTTTTGCTCACCGATAGCCCCGGCATCTCAAACAGTGCCTGGAGCCAGCTAAACGCCGAGAAGTACGTTTGGACAAAGGCATCAGTATCGTTTCATGAAGAGGCAAGTTCGGTGACCAGGAGGTGAGAGAGAAATGAAAGGAAAGGTGGTGTGGGACATCTTTAGGCTTCTGCCCGCCTCCCCACCCTCCTTACCAGCAGAGGAGGAGGCCAGGTTACTGGGCACCAAGAGTTGGAGGCTGGGGAGGGTATTTGCCAAAACGGTGTGGTGGGGGAAAAGGACCCACCTAGGAGGTCAGAGTGCTTCCAACTCCCCAGTGGCAGGACTCCCAAGCTCATCCGCTCCACTGCTCTCTGGTGGGAGTCTGCTGCTCGGGGCCCCCTGCCTTCCTTCTGGGGCCAGGTTCTCCCACGAGCCAGAGGCCTGGCCAGCAGAGCAAAGGTGGGAGGTCATCCCAGCAGAGGGCGAGGAGGGGTCTCTGGAGAGAGGCCGGCCAGCCGAGGGCAGGGAGCTGAGAAGCCCCAGTGGGGCTTTCAGGCGGTTCCCTGACGGACTCAGCTTACCCTAATGCTTCCGTGTTTGTTGTCACGGTTTATCGTGAGCCACACTGGCTTTCCATTTCTGCTAGTCCCGGGATGTTTCTTTTCAGAATAGATTTAAGAGGAGTACCTGGGTGGCTCAGTCGGTTAAGTGTCTGACTCTTGGTTTTGGCTCAGGTCATGATCTCAGGGTCGTGAGATCAGGCCCTGCACTCAGTGGGGAGTCTGCTCCAGATTCTTTCTCTCCCTCCCTCTCTGCGCCTCCTGCTCATGCCCTCTCTCTAATAAATAAACAAACCTTTAAACAAACCTTAAAAAAGATTTAAGTTAAAAAATAGTACTTAGATAGGATACAAACTGTGTAGGTTCAGTGAATCACTGCAGTTTGGGACTGAACCTATCCCACGATGCTGCCTCTGTTCTCTGTTTCCCTGAGGGGTCAGTAACTTAGGACACCAGAGGGAGATGGCATTTCAGCCCAGGCATGGATGCACGTGTGCATGGATGTGTGTGTGCATGGATGCATGTGTGCATGGATGTGTGTGTATGTGTCCATACGTGTAGCTGTGTGTACTTGTGCATGCAGCTGTGTATGTGTATACATGTGTGCGTGTGGAGCTGTGAGCATTCTTCCAATTACCTTCGTAAAATGAATCCTACTCTCACAGTCACCACAGGTTTCAGGAAATAGTATGTTCTAATACATTTTCCATATTTGCACTTTTCCAAAGTTTGGTCTGAGGATGTTTCCATGACTGTTCTGTGAAACATGCTCAGAGATGAGGAGGGTCCCCCAGAGCCCACAGTTGGGAATGGGATCCAGTTGTTTTGTAAGGGAATTTGTGTTTTACTGACACAAATGTGAGTCCCTACCTGCTTATTAGATTGTTCTCTTGCAAAATCACTAAGGCTCTGATAACAAAAGTGGGCATGGGGGTAAAATGTTGGGGAGAGCTTCCCATGTGCAAAGCCTGGGTCTGCAGGGGGCTGCCTACGAGGGAAGAATAGGTGGGTTGGTTATGGAACCTCCCAGGGAAACCGCCGGGACCTTGCAGGAAGACTGTGTCCCTTGCTGGGGCCTCTGGCTACCTGGTGTCATGCTGGGCACACATCACTAGCTGCACTGTGTGCCAAGCTGGGGCTGGCAGAAATATCCCTCCTGGGCAAAGCAAGGAAGGGGAGTCCCTGGGTCGTTGGTAATTTCCCCCCAGCCAAGGGTCAGCTGTGGTTAACCAGTAGGGGTGGGGTGGGGGGGCTTCCACGCGCAGACATGAGTTAGGTAAGCTGGTCTTAGGTGACTTTCCCTCCATTGTCAGCTCTGTTCCTTTTCTCAAGCCATATCGTCATGGTACGGTAGACCCTAGCACTTCCCACCTGGCCGCTGTCCAGGATCTAGTCTTTCTTAGGCCCTCGAAGCCTGAGACCCCAGTGGAGCACTCTGCTCAGGCTGCACCCCCTAGATTCGTACCTTCCCATCTCCATCCCTGTCCTCCATCCCTTTGTCATCCTCTGAAGATGCAGATCTTCCAAAGTGACAATGAGCTAATCTGCTAAACTGGATGGCAAAGAGCTGACAATGCGCCCCATGAGGGCTGGCCTGGCCCTCTCCCTACCCCCAGCAGACCTTCCTCCTGCCCTGCATGGGAAATCTTTTCAAGTGGCTTTCCTTCCAGACACAAGGCTTCCTTCCTCGCGGGTTCCAGGTCAAGAGAAAAGGCGGTACAACCCTCCGACGTCGCACCAGCGGGATCCCATTGGGGCAGCTGACATGCAGGCCATTCACATGCCCCACAAATCTGACCGCTCTTCTCAGCCAGGTGTTAACCATTTACCAGCAGCCCACTGGCCCTTAGACCATGCTGCGAAGGTGCACCCCAGCCTCCTCCCCCATCCCAGACTGCAGAGCCAAACTGCAAAGGCCAGGCTTCACAACACAACTTATGTGCACTGACCAGACGGAACCTTGGACAAACACTTTGCATGTTTTGATCATCGCGAAATGAGAAAACAAAACTAAGGATCATAAATAACTTTAAGCTCACATTCACCTTGCACATATCATGTCCTGTCTCCTCCACACCCCATCACCCGTGAGGAAGGGGCGGGGGCTGGTGGGGCCGCACGGAACCGGCCCAGGCAGGCCCGGGGCCAGGCTGCCTGCTCCCACGGTGCTCTTCCCAACGGCGTCTGCTCCTGAATAAAAACTAATTACTGTTTAGGAGGTTGTTTGTGATCCCTGATGGAAACGGGGGAGGTTAGCCGCGTCGAGGGAGAGACGCAAGCACGGGCACACTCGGCCGCCTTGGCACGCTCTCAGGCCTTGAGAGGCCACTTGCTTAGGGAAAGGATGGCCTGATGAAGCGTCTTTGGAGAAAGTTCTGGCGGTCAGAGCGCTCTCCCACCCTCGCGGCTCAGGCAGGGCTGGTGACAAACCGGTTTCCTTGAACTCACCTGCTGGAGTCCGAGGGATCTCTAGATACCAGAGGATGGGTGGGGAAGCTCAGGGTCAAGGCACCACCTGCCTCAGTTTCTCCGTGTCTCTGTCCGCCTCTGTCGAGAGGGTCAGGAGAGCCAAAGACAGAGGGTGAAGAGAAACACAAACTGCTGTATCCTCATCCTGGGGCGGCCACAACACAGCACCACACTCGGGGCGGGGGGCGGGGTGGGGGGGCTCCAAACCACAGACATGTATTCTCTCCCAGTCCCGGAGGCTGAGAGGCCCAAATCAGGTGTTGGCAGAGCTCCTCTGAGACCTGGAGGGGACAACTGTCCCTTGCCTCTTGCAGCCTCTGGTGGTGGCCGGCACTCAGTCTCTGCCTCCTCCTCTCTGCAGCGGTGCTTCCTCTTCTCAAAAGGACACAGTCCGACTGGGTGAGGGGCCCACCTTGTCCTCACAACCCACTCCATCTGCAATGACCCTAGTTCCAAATAAGGCCACATTCTGAGGTACTTCCACATATCTTTTTGGGGGACATGATTCAGCCCACAGCACCTGCTATTGCTGGGCGTGGCCAGTGTGGGGAATCCCACCGTAGTCACACCCCAGTGGTCCGCCGTTTTCCAGAGGACAGTGTAGCTATCCCAAAGAGGGGCACCGCTGGGCTGGGGGGCCCTGGGCTCTGGAGGGCAGTGCACGGGCCCGGGGTAAGCAGCACCAGCCAGGCTGAGACCCTTGGCACCGCAGACCCAGGGGACCTGGACGCAGGCAGCTCAGGGACTGCAGAATGAGGCAGGAGGATGCCATAGAAACATGCCACTGTTGTCCATACCGGGCACTCTGAACAACTACCCTGGGACAGTGGAGGTAAACCAGGCATGTCCAGGACAAACCAGGGACAGTCCCCTTACCTAGAGAGTTTCTTGAGGGTTTAACTCAAGGTTAAACACTCAAGAAAGGTACCCTGTCAGAGGGTTTCTCCTGGAAGAAGAGATTCAGTCTGCCTGTTTATTTAAATTGCAAAGTAACTGACTATAGAACATGGTATCACTTCAACTTAGAAAGGGAAGAAACGAACATCAGGTGCAAGGTGACTCATCCTGTGCTCTGCCTCAGAATAATCTGATGTGGTGGCTATTCCCTCTCTTTCAGAGTTTGGTGGGAAACTGAGGCTCAGAGAAGCAATCGTCCTCTTGGGATAAACCAGCCCAACCTCACAACCAGTGGAAGCATCCCGAGCCTGGATTTGAACTCAGGTGCTCGCATTCCAAAACCCTTAAGGTTTCCTAAGCTCCTTCACACTCACCCCACCTCCACAGTCCTGTGTCCAGGAAGAATGCCCATCCCCAACCCCCTGCCTGCCCACCTTGCCACATGATCTGCCACAGAAGCACAGGAGGACCCTGGGTGCCAAGGAGAAAAGGAACATGCCCCTGATCGCTTCTCACAGAGGCTGACAATAATCTGATTGGAAGCCAAGTGTGACAACAGTGAATCAGAAGTCCTCAGTGAGCCAGCTTCTCAGCCTCCAAGGCCACTGACCCCCACTTGCCTCCACCGCAAGAACGCAGTGGGGCTGCAGACTGCGGGCTCAAGTTCCTCCAGCAGTGAAGGCCAGGACTTGCGCGGAATGCTTTCTCTTCTCTCTGCCCGAACGCCTTATTCTGAGAAACGAATGACTTACACTCTTCCTCCTAAGACAACCATCATCTAGCAGATTTTTAATGGCCTAGGCGGGAAACATCACAAAATAAACACACACCGAGCAAAGGGGAAAAATAAAAGAAAAACCAACTCAAAAGCAAAGGCTGGAGTTCAGCCTGGTTATGACAATCAATTGTGAAAGGCCAAACCCACAACTTTCCGGAGCGGGAGTGCGTCTTCCTGCTGACATAATGCACTTGGGCACTTGGCTAAGAACAAGTTTTCCCCGTTTGAGGCTGGCAAGTTTGGGGCCTCTGCAAACAAGTCGCTTCTGCTTTCGCCAAAGTTGGCTTCCCCTTTTCTGGAAACTGCTCCCCCACTCAATGTCAGGGGCACCGCCTCCGTCGCTGGCCAGGCTCTGGGACGCACATCATAAACAGTTCAGTTGTGGGCGAGTTGTTTTTTTCTGATGTTGATGTTTCTCTCTAAAGTCGGCTACAAGTGGAAATTTCCCTATTCCCTGTTCAGCAGAAATTACAGACTTTGGTTTCATCATCACTGTCAAACCATTAACCATTAACCCCTGACACCCTAAAGGAAACAGCCTGGGGCACATTCCTGGGGCTCCTGGCTGCTGACTAAGCTGGGAGGTCTCAGGTACCAGGATTACGAGGCTGGGTGCTTCTGGAAAGAAGCACTGAAGCCTCACTTTTCATAGATCCTCCTCCACACCTCACGTCCAAATGTCTTACTCTGTATTACTACCTTCTGCAAACTGAGTGCATCTTCAATCCTATCACCTCCGAAACCCACTCGCTCCTCAGATTCCTTGGCTTCCCCAGGGGTGTAGACATGAAGGGGCACTGGGGCCATGCCCTATGTTGGCCCAGGTGGGGGGCTGACCTCCACTCCCCTCAGCGGGAGCCCAGAAGCAACAGACACAGCCCAGAGAAGCCTTCCCGTGAGCCCCACATGGGGCAAGACCAAAATGGGAAGTCAGGCCCTGTCCACCTCCTGCACCTCTCCCTTCCCCTCTTTCTAGAATACCCACCTCAATGCAAACGGTCAATAAATACTGATAATGAGTGGATGGATACCTCAGAACCCAGACACCTGCCCAAAGCCTGCAGACTGATAAGTGCCTAAAAAGACACTGGTAGGAGCCTGGCCTCTGGGGGTGGGAGCGGCTGCAGCTTTAGGAGAGTAACCCCCCGAGGGCAGGAGCGCGGCCGCCCTGCACATCTGCAATCCCACTGCCGAGCCCAGGGCCAGTCCATCACTTGTCGCGATGCATTAGGGTCACGGGGGTCAGCTTATGAGAAGAAGGGCCCAGGAGGGCAGATTCCACCCCCAAGCCCCCTCTGGGGCTCCCACAGGAATGCCATCACCTTGAGCACCCCTGCCCCACAGAAACATGGGAAAGAAGTGGCTCAGATCTTGACCCCCCCTTCCCAGAAAGCCAGGGCCCCGGCTCCTCCTCTTCTCCACCTCATGTGGCCCCGACTCAGCATCCACCAGCAGGAGGAGGGACACCGGCCCTCGGCGGGCACCCCAGGAAGGCACGGGCTATCTGGACCGTTTGTTCCAGCTCTGGACTAAATTTAATTTCACCCTGAGCATTCCGGGTGTACACTGCATGCCTCCGGAATTCGGCCTAGGTCCGTGTTTCAGGAATCCCTTGCAGAGCTCGCCTCCGGGAGACGTGACATGACAACTTTTTAAAAAATAGGTGACAGCTGTGACAAGGCTGACGGGCTGGCCACGTGCGGCTCCCCGTTCACAGGCCCGCATCTGAGGGGGTGGGACCCGCAGGGCCGTAGCCCAGCCTCGCGGCAGGAGCCAGAAAAAGGAAGAGAAACACTCAGTTTCAGCCAAGGGGGCGGGGGAACCAAAATGCCAGGACTGGCAATAAAATAATTCGCAGTTTTTTTTTTTTTTTTTTTTTTTTAAAGATTTTTTTTATTTATTTGAGACAGAGAGAATGAGAGAGAGAGAGCACATGAGGGGGGGAGGGTCAGAGGGAGAAGCAGGCTCCCTGCCGAGCAGGGAGCCCGATGCGGGACTCGATCCAGGGACTCCAGGATCATGACCTGAGCCGAAGGCAGTCGCTTAACCAACTGAGCCACCCAGGCGCCCTAAAATAATTCGCAGTTTTGAGTCCTAGCTGTTTAAAAATGATTCTTAGATACTTTTTTGTATGTCAATTTCAACAATTTTATACGGTGGATGGACCAGATATTAGGTTGAACTCTAAGATGATCATTCTTGAGGTTAAAAACATGGTCAAATATGGGTTATTTCATTTGGTTGAACCTCATATGATCAACTGCTTTTCACTGCCGAGGACACGGGGCACGAAGATGACAAGGGATGGATGGGACTCAAACCAAGACTTCCCCTCCCAATCCAGGCTCTTCCTGAGAACCCACCGCATGGCTTCCGGCCCCTAAACCATGACAGAATCCAGGCCCCCTCACGTCACACACACAGAAACTGTGGCCTCAAGGCCAGGCCCAGCCACCTGCCCAAGGACACTCTGATAATCAGCCACAAAACCAAAGCCAAAATCCACTTCTTTTACCCCAGCTCCCTTCTCCTTGCACAACATCACCATTGCTGTGCCCAACTCAGATCATAAAGTCCTCCTGTCCCTCTGGCTACTGTCATTTATTCCTCTAAAGATCGTATTTAAAATGAACCTCCAGGGCGCCTGGGTGGCTCAGTCAGTGAAGCATCTGCCTTTGGCTCAGGTCATGATCCTGGGGTCCTGGGATCGAGCCCCAAGTTGGGCTCTCTGCTCATCGGGGAGCCTGCTTCTCCTTCTCCCCACTGCCTATCCCTCCAGCTCATGCATGCTCTCTCACTCTCTGTCTCTCAAATAAACAGAATCTTTAAAAATAAAATAAAATAAAATAAAATAAACTGAATCTCCAAGCAGTTTGATTCAACTTGCAAATTCCAGAAAACTGAACCCGGGACATTCTCTGTCTCCTGGTCTATGTCCATATGTCTGTATCTACATGACCCTCTCAATCTCTTTCTCTACACACAACACACACATGCATACATGTGACCCTCTAGTGCTCAGGAAGTGCATGAGCCCGTGTCGCCAGCAATGAGGCTGAGGGTGGCATGGTCCTCCACTTCCTCCAGGGCCGTGTGAGGCTTGGGTCCGGAGAGCCCCTGCCCAAAATGCAGCCCTTCCCGAGTGCCTGTGTGCGTCCCCCGGCACGTCCTAGGCATATGGAGGCAGACGTGGGTGCCCTGAGCAGAAGGACTGTGCGAGACGACCATGCAGCCCCCGCCTCTGCAACGGGGAATAAGGACAAGCACCTGATGTTGGAGCCTGAGGGTTCACAGCATCGTAAAGGCCTCCTAGGATGAAGTCCACAGGGGTTAGGTGACCCCATCTGAGCTTGTACAACTGAGCTGGGACTCAGCTCTCCTGGTCCCAGGGGACAGAGCATTTTCACCTAGACACAGGGACTATCAAGGATCAAAGTCCCCTGTCCTATCTCCTTTGATTCCCAAACCACTGGTTTGAGGGAGATATGATATGCACACGGAAGCCCACTGAACCAGGGAACATGCAGGGGCATGCTGCAAGAAAGGACAGAGTTCCGGCAGGGGACAGCCTCTCTGCTTAGCTGGAGATGGCTGTGGGACCCTGCTCTTCCTGGGCTGAGACTGGGCACTGGGATCCCAGCCACCTGACTGCACATACTCCACCTCCCACCCCCACTGGCCACGCACCCCATGACCCATGTCCTGCCATCCATGCACCCCACCCCCCGCCCCCTGCCATCCATGCACCCCACTGTCCATGCACCCCACCATCCACACCCCACTGCGCACACCCCACTGTCTACACCCCAGGGTCCACACTCTACCATCCAAGGAGACAGCAGGAAGATCGGTGCGTGTGGGATGTGCCATCAGGGAAGTGGGGTGGTTGGGAGGAGGGAAGAAAAGGGAGGGCAGAAATAAAAAGGACCAGGAATGGGCCCAGCTCCACACTCCCCCTGGCATAGGGCCCCGTGGAGATTTGTTTGTTTGCTTGCTTAATTGGAATTTATCAAAAAAAAGAAGAAGAAAAAAGACTTTATCGAGACCCAATGATACTTATTTATAGTTTGTCTCATTACCAAAAGCTTGCTGCAATGCAGTAGGATAAAGCACATTATAAGTAGGAACAAGAGCAGCTACAGAAGAACCAAGCAGGGCAAGTCCAGAGTGACGCTGTACGCGGAGCCACGAGTCCTGGCCTGGCAGACACGGGCCACACATTTGCTCTCAGGGATTCTCCAACATCACAGCCAACAAATGAAGAAGATACTTTAATAATTATAATTCACTCAAGTTTGCTGCATGCCAGGCATTCATGTGATGTCATTTTATTCTCAAAACAGCCCTCAGGTGGGCATTCTTATTGCTGGTTTACAAACCAAGCAACTTAGACTCAGCAGGGCCAAGGGGCTCATCTAGTTAGAGATACAGTAGTGGAAAACCCAGGTCCCCAAATCTCCTTGTTGTGATCTTTACAAGACCCATTCATCTAAGGAAGGGCCCTTGGGAAACGCACAGGTGACAGGCAACACCAGCTCCTGGTGTTTGCAGCTCCTGGGCAGGCATTTCTAGAACCTTCTGCACACACACACACACCCCCATTAGGACTTGCAGGGTGAATGAGAAGAAATCTTACAGGGAACGATTTTCGAGGCAACCACACCTGCTTTCCTCACCTGCTGTGTCTCGTGGGCAAACACTCAGTCTCTCTGATCCTCAGCTTCCCCAACTGTAAAAATGGGGGCAGTAACATGAGCCTGACCAAACTGATGAAGAGTTAAGTGACAAAGTACGTGGTAGAGGCCATCAAAGTGCCCCATAAACACGTATCTCACACTTTCATTCAAAGGTGACCTGACGGTCAGAGGAAACATCAGACAAACCCCATGGCACCAGGGCCGTGTCCCCACAGGAACCTGGCTCGCCCGTGCCTCTCGGCGGGTGTGGTCACCAAAGCAAGAGAATCGGGTCAGAAGGCAGGTTTTTCAAGCCTGGTGAAACCTAGCTCCAAAGAAACAAAACAAAGGATGAGAAGAGATTTAGGGCAGGGAGACAGAAGAAAATGAAAAAATGAAAAAGAAACACAAAGTGGGAGAGAAAATAGAGCAAAGGAGGGGAAAAGGGAACGGATGACAAGAGAAACTACCGGAGGGCAGCCTGAGTCCTGAGCATCCACCTGCGTCTCTCAGCTTTGATAACAAGGGCACTCTTTCATGGATCCAAAGACACCAACCAGGGTCATTTGTGGAAAGCAACATTAGGAAAAACCCCGCGACCCATCAATTCTCAAGTAGCCAAGGAGTGGTCACTGTCGTAAAGGATGTTTGCTGAGGATGAAGAGAGGTCAGGGGCGGAGGCCAAGAAGGTGAGTCAGGGCCCGTCCTGGGCCGAGACAAGAGGCAGGGGAAGGACAGCACCATATACAAGAGGACACGACAGGTCACTTCCTTTGCCCGGGGGGCATTCAGGACGTGTCTTCTCGTGCCAGCTGGCTCCCTGCTGCAGACCACTGAGGTACGCGGGCCTGGCGCTGGGGGGCCGCCTGCCGCGGAGAAGCTGTGCCCCAGGGGCCCCGTCAGCAGGCCCAAAGAAAGCCTTCAGTTTCATTCGTCTACAGTCAGCCTACAATGATGGCTGGAGGTAAACACCCTCATCCCTTCTACACGTGTCCTCAGGGTACACTTTGCCTCCCAGACCCTGGGGCTGTAGGGCTCAGGTGCCAGGCAGCTCCGGCCTGGAGCCTGGCCTCTGTATGCCTACCTTCCCACCTGTAGAATGGGGACAATAATAGCACTTACTCCCTTGGCTCAAGTAAGCTAAGGCACATGCATGCTCAGGCATGCCGGCTCGGCGAGCGTGAGCTATTTCTCTTAGCCACGGTTTCTCTTCTTTTCTCTCGAGGCTGACCTTGAGAATCATTTGAGCCAAATGCCACCCGGATGGCCCAGCGCAGGGCAGACATGACCACTCCTTCCACTTTGGATACAACTCTGACCTTTGTTTCTGTCCCCAGGAAGGAATGGGATAGAGGAGACACAGGCTAGCAGGTCTGGCCCTTCAGCTGTTCCTGAAAAGGTCCAGCGTCCGGATGCGCCTTCCAGAGCCCTCTCCGGGAATGAAGGGCTCGTTCCGGCTGCCGGCCGAGCCGCTGCGCGGTGGTGCTCGGCTGCCTGCCCCTTGTGAGGAGTGTCCGGGCTGAGGAGGCCACCGTGCCCAGGCCCCGGGCAGCCCTGATCTGATGAATGACTAACTCAGAACAACTCTGAAGCGTCTACTGAGGCCTTCGTGAGACTAGAGCATGCCTCGGGCCCTCTTCCCCTCGTGCTGATGGAAACATCCGCACGCTCATCCCCGTGTCTGAGTCTGCTCATCCAAGAGCCCAACCACGACACGTGGGTGTCTTGAGGGACCAGAAAGACCAAGGGAACGTAAATTCCACCGATGAGTCCAGGTGCAGGGGAGGAGGGATCCTCTTCCTGCAAGACTGAGATACAAACGGCAGGTCCAGCCGCCCCTGGCCTCCATCATCCAGGGGAGTTTTCAAAAGCTCTCGGATCATAGAAACTGAGAGAACCAGAGTCCTCTGAGGAGTGGCTGGATGCACGCCAGGCCTCTCCCATCTGTCACAGGACAGACTCAGAAAAAGCAGGCGCCTGAGGCTTCCACGGGGAGAGGACAGTGGGTCTGTGGGTGACGTCACCACGCCGCCCAGGACCACTGACCTGGGGGACAGTGACAACCGGGCTGTTCCTGAGCAGCACCCGCTGCAAATGCAGGTGGCCACAGGCTGGCCAAGCCATAGCATCCCTGCCCTCCCCTCCTCTCAACACAAGTCCCGCATGTGGAAAAAGGGGTGACCCAGAGAGCCCCCCCTTGGAGATGTGTGATTCCCTAAAGAAAGTAGCCACGGGGGGGAGGAGCCAGTCGTGGTCTTCTGTGGGCAGGCAGGGCCCGGCCCCTCCTGGGATTTTCGCCCACGTGGCTCATGAAGCTTGACCTGCAGCAGGAGCCGCTGGGAAGGGCTTTCCAGGGGTGACCTGCCAGGTGGCTGGGCCGCCTTACTGTCCCCGCCCGCTTGAGGCTTTGTCCCCAGAGCTGCCCTTTGCTTTGTCAGAGCCAAGTGGCTTGTGACACTTCACTCGTCTCCCTCACACTCACTCAGACACCCACCAGCTGGGCGGCCTCACAGAGAGTGAGTCCCCATTTATTCAGCGCGATCACTCCGGGCTCCTCCTGTCTGGCCCCATCAGCCTTCTCAGAACCGTGGGAGGAAGGCATCCTCCCGGCCTTCCAAAGTGACCCCACTGGACCCGCCTGTTCCAGGCGAGAACTTTCTGCGAATGCACTGGGGGTTCATGCACATCGCCGTTGGGGACCAGAAGCAAAATGGGTGGTGAATAACAGCCCGGTCCCCACTTAGACAGAGGTCATCAGCAATATCAGAGGGAAATCTCTGATTATGGGACTTGCCCAAGTCAGCAAAGCTGGCGGA
The DNA here is from genome assembly GCF_004348235.1 of Phoca vitulina. Lineage (NCBI taxonomy): Eukaryota > Metazoa > Chordata > Mammalia > Carnivora > Phocidae > Phoca > Phoca vitulina. Next base: position 5,475,866 of record NW_022589783.1, on the reverse strand, counting down.
TGGATGTGGGATTGGAGCTGGACCCCCCCTCCTGCCATGTGGTCAGAGACTCCTTCCACGGTGGCCCCTAGCCCTGGCCTCCTGGGGCTGCGGGCTGGGAGGGACAGCCGACGGCTGGACACCTGCAGTTTGGCAGGTATCACAAAATCAGGGAATACTGGACCTGGGCCGGGGGGCCCTTCCAGTCCCTGTCAAGGCTCTATCTCCCCATCAGATCCTTCATCCCTCCCTTAAGTGAGAACTGGTCGTCAGCAGCCTGTGAGGCTCCCCCAGCCCGGAAAGTTTCGGCCAGGAGGGGGGGAGCCAGGAGGGCAAAAATATAGGCTGCAAAGAGCCCCCCTTTGTTCTTTGTGACAGAGATACACAGTGCTGGCTAAAACCCAATGTCCCTCCCATTCCGCTCCCTGCCTGCACGTCCACGAGGGTCCTCCTTCCCCACGGCCTTCCCAGCCCCGCCCCGGCTCTGCTACCACCTCTCCATTCACTCCCTATAGAGTGTTCTAGTCGGTTCCTGTACCAGCAGGAGATGAGAAACAGAAGCCACACAGACTCTATCCCCGAGAGTCACACACGGTGCCCGAGGTCTCAGGGGTGCTAGGTGGTGTTGGTCTCAACTCACGGGGGATGAACTAGAAGACACAAGGCAGAGCCCAGCCCACCCCCATCCCCCTGAGGACTAGAGGAGATAGGACTTGGGGGCCCGAGTGCCCCCCAAAAGCCCCATAACACTCACCCTCTGGAGTCAAGATGCAAAATCCCCAGGAAAGCCCTACTGAATGGCAAGTGCCCCACGGGGCTGAGGACAGAAACCAGGTACACCAATTCCCAGCAATGCCAGTTGCTTATTGCCTTCTAGACTCTACTATTCTCACCCGCCGGAGCACTCACACCCCCAGAGCCCGCCGGCCTGTCTCTGTGCAGAGAGACTCTATGGGCCCTGTTGGCTCTGGGGCACAAGGAGGTGGAGGCAGGCAGGTGCAGTGTTCTGCTCCCACGTGGAGCCTGCCGGGTCCACTGCACCCCACCACCCCAGGCTCTCAGGAACCCCACCCAGGCCTTCCAGTTCCTGCCAGAGGCCAGGTCTAACCATGTTCAGTGAAGGGCTCAACCTCTCAGCCCCCGGGGCTCACAGTGGCTTTCACTCTGGGCTCAGGCCCTGGGCCCTGTGGACCATCTCCCTGTAAATAAGGAAATCTGCAAAAACAAATTTGCAAATGTATTTAGCCAAAGCATTACAAGGGATACAAACAAGTTCCCATTTTAAGGTATAATTAAGAATCACCGCCATTGAAAAGAGTAACATTGTCTTACCTGGAGTGGGATGGTGGCGGGCTATATTCTTAGGGGGATCTTTCCCATGGGCCCCTTTACAGGGGAGACGAAACCAATATTTCTGGGCCACCCCCTTCCTGCTTTTCCCCGTGTATCTCATTTCAGTCTCCCCTGAGCCCTGTGCAGTGGATATTATTTTACCCACCTCTGACAGGTGAGGAGATCGAGGCTCAGAAAATATGGGGAAACTGCCAAGAGACACAGGAGCAAACAGTGACATTAGCATGTTGCAACGCTGGCTTGTGAGGCCCAGACCTACACCCCCTCAGCATGTCACCCTTCTACAGAGCAGAGGAAACCCAGCATGTCTTCCCTGCTCAGGCGAAGGATTCTGTTCTAGAGACTCTCACACAAATGACAGTTGGGTCCATGTCGGCCCGGGGCTGGGTGGATGCTCTCCCCTCCTATGGTTGAAGGCCGTGAGGCCAACCTTGGGTTGACCTTGGGCCAACCATCCCGTCCCTCCCTGCTTTTGCTCCACATCTGAGGTCAGTCTAGGAGCTAGACTGGTTTCTAATCAAAGGATTATCATGCCACCTAAAACACCCTGGCATATTTATGATGCTCTTACTAGTCAATTTGCCTGAGCAAAAGCCCAATCAAACTTTCTTGGGTAGGAGATGAAGGAAAAAAAAAACTAGTATAATAACATTCCTAAAAATTGCTCTTTTACTGAACCAACAAAACACGGTTTGCCTGAAAATTATTTTTTCATAAGATTTGCAGATAACGGACTCACCCAGATTTTTCAAAATTAGTTCACAGAGTTAATGAAGCATTTAGATTCTCAAAGAATGTCCATATTTTTTTAAGGTTTTATTTATTTATTTGACAGAGAGAGAGACATCGAGAGAGGGAACACAAGCAGGGGGAGTGGGAGAGGGAGAAGCAGGCCTCCGCTGAGCAGGGAGCCCGATGCGGGGCTCGATCCCAGGACCCTGCGATCACGACCTGAGCCAAAGGCAGATGCTTAACCGACTGAGCCACCCAGGAGCCCCAAGAATGTTCATATTTTCTTCTTTTCCCCAGTGAGTTGGGCTTTTTACATTTCCTCACCATCATCATCATCATCATCATGGAATTGGCCGTGTGGGAGGTGGTTTCCCAGAGCAAGGGTACGAAAGGTGTAGATGCACCCCATCCTTGAGGAGCATGTGGTCTCATTAAGGAGACAAAAGTTTGGCCACCCTTGCCCCAATCTGGGACAATGCTGAAGGGCCATCCCAGTTCCAGAATGTTCCAGCAGGTCAGCGGAGGTTGAATTTTTAGGTGAAGGTAACAAAAATCATGTGATGGGAGCTCACCATTAAACAAGGAATATAACCAAATAGGTCCATTTGACCTGAAGTTGTACTATGTTTAATATTATTTTATTATGGTAGTAAATTCTATGTCTGCAGGCCAAGCCTACAGAGCTTCGCATTGAGCCTTTCCCAAAAGCTGGTGTTGCCACATCCAGAGAAGGAGGGAGATGGATGCCGAATGGACAGACTGCAAGCCTGGAGCCAGGGATCCCACTCTGAAAGGACTACATGCTTCCTGGCTGCCGCCCACAGCCCTTGGTTTTGAGCCACTGAAAACAGAACTGCTTTGAATTTGTTTTCTGCTCTAACACAAGGTGTAGGCATCTCTGGCGGAGAGCAGACGGGCCTGTGGCTCCCCAGAAGCCTTCCCTCCCCTGTAGCCGTCAATGCTGCCTGCCCCAACATTCCTCCAGGAGAAAACCCTTGTTGTCCTCTCTGCCTTGCCCCTGGCCAACCCCGTGACCCCTGGCAAGCCCCTTCCCCCCCCCCAGGCTGCCTCCTCGTTATGAGGGGTCCCCGGTGAGTCCCACCTTCTCTGGCACCTGGCGGGGAAGTCACCTGGCTGAGGTATTCCCTTAGACCGGTTCGGCACCACTGCCCAGCATTTCCCTCTGCCTGTGAGCTGAGAATATCCTATTACCTGTGCCCCACGCTCATTTCGGAATCTCAAAATACACTTAACAAGCAAAGAAGAGAAAAGTGACAAGAAAAGGAGCTTCTCTGTTCTCCTGGTGCCCGCTCCGCCCCAGGAGCACACAGCAGCTCCGATGCTGGCCCGTCTCCGGCGAGGCAGTGGAAGCTTGGTGGCCCTGTCAGACGCCCGGTGTTGGAAGGACCCAGCTCTGCGGCTCCTGCCTCACTCACAGCCCCTCGAAGCCCGCCTGGCCTTCAGGAAGCCCTGCTTCCTTACAGTGATGGTGCTTGAGCCCCAGGGAGACCCAGCCTGCAGTCCTCTTCCACATGCTCAGAATTTAAGAATTATGCAGGGTCCCCTGGGTGGTCCAGTCAGTTAAGCATCTGCCTTTTGTCTGCCTCATGACCTGAGCCCATGAGCTCAGGGTCGTGGGACTGAGCCCCGTGTCAGGCTCCACACTCAGCGAGGAGTCTGCTTGTCCCCTCCCTCTGCTCCTCCCCCAACTCCCACACTCTTTTTTTCTCTCTCATTCTCTCTAAAATAAGTAAAATCTTTTTAAAAGTTATGCGTATATAGGTTATATATATTTCTATATGTTATACTAAAATAAGTATGTATTAATTGTATAACATTAGTTATTAAATAATATCATTAATTACGTCACATATAAACCTATTTAAGATGTTAATATATTAATTATTACACATTATAATTGAGTAACGTGTTACTAGGTTATATTTATAGCTATATTTTAATATATAATTATGTAACAATGTAATCAATACACTGATCATATATAATATTAATTATTATGTACATTATATGTCTTTGAGAAAGAGTGAATGTGTGTTGTTTTAAGTCACTATGTTTTAGGGTGTTTTGATATTTGATAGCAAAGGTGAACTGAATGGTGAGAGATGCTCGAGGCTCCTTGCAGACTCTAAGCCTTACCAAGGAAGGGTTCCAACTGTCCTCTCTGAGCCTTGCACGGTGCCTGGCACACAACATGCCTTCGATAAGTGTCTGCTAACTTAATAAGAGAAAGCTCTGCAGCTATTTGGCAGAAGACCCAACATAGGATTTCCCAATTCCTGGTTTAGCACTTATTCTAAGACTCTGTTAATTAAAGAAAAAATGAGAAAGCACTAAAGAGTAAGACCGATGAAGTTATAGAAGGCAGATTATTTTTGAGATGAGAAGGATAAAGAATTGCTTTCAATGACCTTCATCTAAAAATTTAGAAGCCATGTAAAGAGTACAGAGACCTAGTCAACCCCAAGGGCAAACCGCTGGAAGGCAGCTGGCCAGACCAGGGGTTTTGTCTTCCGTGTGCCCCTCATGTGGGTGGTGTCTGATCCCACCCAGCAGTCCTCACCTCCCACCCTCACGCTGCCTGGACTGGTCATGGGGCATCAGAAGCCAGGGCTGGGGTGGGGCCAAGCAGAGATATCAAAAGCCCAATTAAAACACAACCAGGAGTTTTCCAGGCAGGCTGGGCAAGAACAGTTGTGAGGCCTGGACAGCCTACACTCATCTGTCTATGGTGAGGCTAGGAACCCTGATAATAAGAGTAATGCTATTTCACAGGCTTGTTTTTGAGACAGAGAGATGGCTTATATAAAAGTACACGCCTGCCACATAGCGAGTGCTCCATCAATACTAACTAAATCCGATGACAACCATGCCATCCCAGATGGTATCTGATAATCAATGAGATTGGTAAATCATAGCCACTATGAATGAAACTACCCGTTGAGGGATGCTTGAATTTGGAGGAGGAACCTCTGGGGTGTTTGTTTACATCACATGCTGTAGACAAGAACGGGGCCAGGTGATGACAGCCTCGAGCCCATGACCCAAAGGCTGTGTGCATGGCCCATGCCGCAAGGCAGCGTGGAATTAGGCGGAGGGTTTCCACGTCAGCCCAACAGACAGATAGCTGCCAGACTTCTGGAAGCTGAGCAGGAGACCGAGCTGGGCTGCCTGCTCCCTCTCCCCCTGTCTCCACTCTAGGTCCAAGAGAAGGTACTCCGGACAAGCAGGGTCCTGGAGCTGCTACCCCAGCCTCATTACACCTCCATTTTCTCGATGCCCTGCCCAGTCCCACCCACCCTGCTAGGATTTCCAGTCACAGAGAGGAGGAGAAGCAAGACCCAGATCTTGGAGAAATGCAGTCAGTGAGCGGTGGACAGCAGAAACCAAGACAGATTGGCAGGCCTTGGGCTACCCTCCTGGGCAGTGCTGGGGTGTCCTGGCCCCTCGAAGCACCTGCTCATTTGGCTCTACCACAACACGACTGGTAGTTCTCGGTCTGTTGCCCCAGCGTGCTTCGAAGGCAGGGACCCTGTTGTATTCGATCTCTGAGGCCATCACAACATGGTGCCACAAGCAAGGTGGCTTAAAACAACAGAGCTGTATTCTCTCACAGTTCCGGAAAGCAGAAGTCTGAAATCAAGGTGTCTGTAGGGCCATGCTCCCTCCAAATCTTCTAAGGGAGGATCCACTCTTGCCTCTTTCAGCTTCCAGGGGCCCCAGTGTGCCTTGGCTGTGGCTGCCCCGCTCCAATCCCTGTCTCTGTCCTCACAGGACCTTCCCTCAGTGTCTGTGCCCACATAGCTCTCTGCTTAGAAGGGCACCAGTCATCCTGGACTCGGGGCCCAGCCTAATGGCCTCATCTTAACTGGGCTAATTATATACACATAGACCCTATTTCCAAATAAGGTCACGTTCACAGTCACCAGGGGTTCGGACTTCAACATATCTTTTTGGGGACATAATTCAACCCCATAACCCTGTTCATCTCTGTATTCTCAGGGCCACCACCTCACCTGGAAAACAGATATGAGTTGACTGGTTTCCCAGAACTAGCTTTAACCCTGCCTACCTATAAATATGATTCCCAGCAATTCCCCAGCCCTCTTTTTCTTTCAAAATGGAGAAGTTGGCGTCCCACTTTCTAAATTCTTCCCTGGCCCGGTTGCATCCTTCCTCCTGCATGCACCCCCCACCTTCTACCGGGCACAAATGGGGTCACTCTGGGGCTGCCCTGAGCTGCACCCTGCAGCAGGCCCAGCCCCCGCTGTGCTCCCCCTCCCTTGGAGGAGGGTAACAGAGTTGCAGGGCTTCTCACAGCTCAGCCTCATGGGAAAAAGGCTGGACCCCGGGGGTTACCAAGAGCAAACTGGTCTTTCTGGTACATTCACCAACAATGTCGCTGCCAGGTCAGAGTATACCAAAACACAGAGGCCCTGGCAGAAACCCCAAAGCCTGGATGGTATTTGATTGGTCTGTGACAAGCCATGAGCTGGCAGAGAAGGCTTTCCTGTCAACAGGAAGGAAAGGAATGGAGATCAAATTATTTTCAAAGTAGGCAGTGGAAGAGAGAGAGAGAGTGAGATTGGGATTAACCATTCCACTTCGGGCTACACCGGCTGGAGGGCCCGCAGGGCCCCCAAAGATCCAACCACTTCCTCTGCTCCACTGCACACACTCTGCAGTGGGGTCTCTAAGGGTTCCCCGTGATCAAGCCTCAGGGACACAGCCTGACTCTCATGGGTCTCCTCTGCCCACCTCAGAGCAAGATCACAGGCAGCCAACCAAGCAAATTAAGGACTCCGCCTCAGCTCTTGCTTGCTCAGCATCTCACTGGCCTTTGTCCTACATTTTAAAAGACTTGACACCATTTTGACATTTGGTTTGGTGTCATGGCGTTTCAAGATGGGTTGGTCCACCGGCTTGAAAGGAGGAGGAGACAACAGGTATTTCGTGTGCGATCATATTCACTGTTCAGGGTCAGAGGGAGGGTAGCTGGAGGAGAATGGGGAAAAGAGCACCGGATCCTGACCCAGGTCTGAGGAGTGTCCACTGCCCTGCTCAGTAACCTGAGTCGCCCCCATAAAAGTAAAATGGTGCCCAGACACAGAACATCGTCGGCCGTGAACTGAACAAATCAAAACGGGAAAACCGGAAAAGTAAAAGAAAATAGTCAAGAAACAGCATCATCTAAAAGCACATGTATTTGTCAGAATGGTTTTAGGGGATACAAACCGACTTAGGAGTCACGGGATGAAGTCTGAGCGGGCGAGAAGGTACTCACAAGTACAAAGTGCCTCCATGGTCCTCCCATCCATCGAGTGGTTAGGACACCCAGAAGTGTAACCCCTGGCTGGAGATTAACCATAGAACATAGCTTTGCTGGGGTTCATCGGAAGAGGGCAGCTCAAAAACTAAAAAAAACCCCCCAAAAACAAAAAATACAGGCAGGGAGAGATACTTATCAAGCAACGAGAATCCTAACGTGGTGTGTGGAAAGATGCAATGTTGAGCACACAAACTATATTGGGTGGCTGCTTCCGGCTTTGCTACCTGACTACTAGAGATGTCCTTTGGGTGAAATAATGATCCATGATGTCAGTAGTGGTCATTAGGGCACTAGGCAGTAGTCAGAGTCTGGTTTGCACGAGGGTCTTGAACCCCTCCACTGATGGGTACTAAGAGTGAGAACCGGACAGGAAGGCTAGGCTAGAATAAAGAATACATTCCGCTTCCCCATGTCATCCAACCATGGGGGATGCGCTTGTTCTCAGTTGGGCTATTTGTAAAGTGGGGACAAGAGGACAAGAAAAGGGTACATCCCAGCACTAGGGTACACCCCGAGGCACGGAATGGTGATTCAGCAAATCCCTGAGTTTTGTGCATGCTGTGGTTATATCACTAGAACTGGTCCGTGGAGATCCGTGCACACTCTGCAGGGTAGAGCCTTCAAAGAAGGGGACTTCTCTATCCATTGTCTTCCTGCCATTTCCCTCCAGAGGCTCAGGGCTGGACTACGCCTTACTGGCACTCAGCCAACGTGCTCTGCCCACGCGTTGGGAGGCTGGAGGGCAGGCACTCACCAGTCTGCCATTTTCATATCCTGCGAGCTATGGAGGTGTCCCCAGTCCTCACTGACAAACCCTGGAGCCACAGGACAGTTCCAGGGGCTCCATCATCGAGGAATTTGGCTTGAAGCTTGAAGGTCCTGATATCATACTCTGGGCTCTATAAGAGCTTACGCTCAGGGTACCCAAGATGCGCCAGAGGGCTGAATCAAGAAACACTGCAGTGTGGCCTAACTGCTGGCCCATACGGGGCTACCCTGGCTGGGGGCTGATGCAGGCTCTCATCTTTATTTGGAAGCCAGCAGGATCCTATGTTTAGTAGCCAAGGACATCTCAATGACAGCTGAAAAAGTGCACATGGTAGATAATGATAGATGGATAGATAGAAAGGCAGATACGTCAGTAGATGGATGGATGGACAGATGGATGAATGGATACCTAAACAGATAGAAAGAAAAACTCACAGGGACAGAAGAAACAGATTAGTATTAACACTGGGGAAGTTGGAACCTGATTGTTTTTAAATCACTGTAGGCATAAGAAGCACCTGGAGAACTTATCAGAAACATGGAACCACGGTCCCACTCCTCAGATGTTCTGATTCAGTAGGTCTGGGCTGATACTTAGGATTTTATATCTCAAACACACACTGGGTACTTGGACTTAAGCTGGTCCAGGAACCCCACTTTGAAAAACCCTGCTTGAAACCCTCACCCCACAAATCTTGTTCAAGGGGTAGAAACTGACCAAGGTCAAGGCTAAGATCAAAACTGATGCCCCCACTATCCTGCATAGCACCCCTTTCCTTTCCCTGAGGCTCAGTCCAGGGTGTTTTGGTGATGTGACCACAGGTAGTGAGCACTCAGGGCACGCGGTCCTCCGCCCCAAGGGGCAGCAGGACAGCTCCCATTCCAACCTGCAGTCGGACCATGCCCCCCTCCTTTCTGGAGTCCCTGGGCAGAGTGGATCTGGTTGGATGGAAGTCACAGGCCCCCCTGCAGTGTGGAGGGCGCCAGGTCTCAAGCAGCGCGAGGCTTCCCTCTGGGGACTCCACGGGCAAAGTCATCACTAGCGACAGGACTGTCCAAGCCAAGTGGTGTCTCCACAACCTTTTGTGACCAGCCAGCTACTCCTGGCTCTATTTTTAGTTTGTCTACAGTGACTGTGAAGGATTTCTGGAGCACCACTCCCGAGAGGCCCAGGGAAATGTGCCTCCTGTCCGTGGTAAATATTGGGCCACTGCCTCAAGCCCGAGCTCCTCTGTGCCTGCCTCAGTGTCCCCACAGGCTCCTGCAGCGTCCTTCTCTCTGAAGCCCTCCACTCCCCTGTGGCCTCCTGCTCTGTCACTGGCTTGTCAACAGTTCCAAAGACCCACAATATGCTGACCAACAGTCATCAAGTAAAATACAGCTGCGATATATGAATTTCAGCATTAATAGGGAAGGTATTTCTTCTGAGACGGAAAAAAAAGGAAAAGAACACCCCTGCTCAGGCCATCAGTGTCTGGCAAAGTTCTGGCTGAATGCCACACCCAGCTAGGCTTCTAAAGAGCTATTTTCCAAAACCATTCCCACCACCTTCATTGTTATTCCTGCTTTACATTCGGGATGAAGGCTAAGGGAAGAGAACCAGGGCAAGGCGCCAACCCACAGTGACTCTAAACAAGGCGCCCATCCCGTTCCTTTAAAGGCCCAGTGCAACCTCAGAGGAGTCCACACTCACCCTTCTGCTTCCTCTCCTGCCTCCCACCTTCCCTTTCCCCTGACAAGACCCGAGAGCGTTTTCCCAGAAAGGTGATCCCAGCTACCTAAGAAAGAAGCTAACACCAAGCCAGGCCTCATCCTCCGTTAGGCCCAGTGGCCATTCTCCCTTCGATGAAATTCAATTCATCAGTTACTGTAGTGGCTGATTCCAAGTCCCCATGACCTGCTATAGCCCGTAGGCCGGAGGGCCTCCCCTAAAATGGACTCCTCCTTCCTGGTGCCTCAGGGCACAGCAGGTGCTCTTGGTAGGGAGGAGGGTAAAGATGGTTAAGACAATCAGAGCCTGGGATGGAGGTCTGCAGGGGTTATAACACCCAACACCCTAGGTCATGGTTCTGTTTATGCACCAGATATGGGGGTAGAGACTGAGGCCAATTGTGTCCAAAAGGGACTTGAACCAATTCAGTGCATAGACAAGCTGTGTGGACACACTAGAGACCTCGGAAAGCCTTTACCCTGCTGGTGGACTGGATGCCACCCAATGACCCACCCACAGGACTGCCAGGGCCATGGTGTCTCAGGAGCCACTCCTCAGAATCCCAAACATCCTTGGAAATGGCCTTCTCGGGACATCAGAGATCAGCTGGTGCTAGGGCTGAGGAAGTGGACGATTCCCCTTTGATTCACCATGGCTGGGCCTGAACTCCCCACCTCTCCCTTGCTTCCTTATACCAACTACCCTGAAGCCATCAGGTTAACTCAATCCGTGGCTTCCTCCCCATCCATCAGGCACACCGCTCATCCACCCTTCCCTCCAATGTCTCACGTCTTCCCTCACCAATCTGCTCCTATCAGTATTGTGTTCAGCCCCTCAAACTCTAATCTCTGGATATTTGCAAGAGCATTTGAGTTGGTCCACTGGCCACTAGCCCTCCTTCCACGAAGCCACTTTGTGCTCTGCTCCAGGGGCTAACTCTCCTGATGTTGCTTTCATCACCTTTAACTGCTTCTTAATGTGGAATCCCCCCCCCGGCCAAGACAGCAAGACGCTGACTTAGATTCAGCAGTCTATCCTAGGCAGTGAGGGAATGAGGCAGGAGAGCCAGATGAGCCAGTAAGGTACATTAATGAATGGACACCAGTGTGGGCAACCATTCCTGGACACCGCTGGGACCCTCCGGGGTTTCCTGTGGAACATACGGCACCGGGGAATGGGGAGGCGGGAGCACCATCCCACCCGCATCCCTCCTTGGCTGAGGGTTGCCCCTTAGGGCATAATCCCAATCCCTCACTCCCACCCAGCCTGCACCGGGGCTGAGCAAACTGGCACCATCCAAGAGGAGTCCTTCAAGAAACCCAGAGGCAAACTGTGGCGTGGAGTGGAGCTGTCCAGCAAGGCTCCATGAACTCTGGGTGAGCCACGGGGGCGCGGGGCAGGGCATCAAGTGCATCCATGGCAGCTTCCCAACGCCTTCAGAAGGAAGTCCTCACTCCCTCAGGGTGCCCTCTGGGTAGAGCTGCCAGATAAAAGGCAGGACACCCGTTCAATTGGGATTTCAGATAACAGTGAAGGATTTTTTTTACTGTAAATTTTCCCAAATGGTCCACGGAATACTCATATACAAAAAAAGTTCTTCGTTGTTTATCTAAAATTCTACTTTAACTGGTCATTTAATATTTTTATTTGCTAAACCTGGCAACCTTGCTTCAGAGTCCTCCTTGATCGGGCCCCAATCCATTTCTGAGTACCCTGATTCTCAAACCCTTTCTTCCACGAGAAGGGGCTCTGTGCTGTACCTGAAAGCAGTCATCCAACCCCCAACTCACAGAGGTGCTCAAGCTGGTTCCCTGGTGGGAGTAACCCAGGTTCTCACACGTGTCTCGGTCCCGCCCACCAGCTCTGGGTTGAATGTCTCTGCGAACACGTCAGTCTGCTGTCCCCTCTCCCACTCTCCCCTCTGAAAAGGGGTGCTGCCAGCACCAGTCATCTGATGCCCTTGGGTCATGTGCTAGCATTTGTCTGAACGCCGTATTTTCCCACCTAGAGTATAACTCTCACCTAGCCTGACACAGTGATCAACAGGCCATCACTAGACGGTCAGTGAGAAGACCCCCTGGTCCCACCAGCAAATGCAAGCCCTATAAGGAGGGAGACAGAGCCCCTCTCTTGCTCCCCTAGATCTCACCATCATCCAGAGCAGTACACACGTGTTGTGGAATAATTGAGTCAACAGCACTTTTGGTAAGGGATGGATCATGCCAGAAGGTTGTTTAAAGCAGCCAAAATCATGTCCAGCAAGCAAGAAGGGTGGTCAGAGTATTCCAGCTACACCGTGGCCTTTCCGCTCTCACAGTGTGGCCTCTTAGTCCTTTTCTGGGTTCTGGATTTTGTCCCACACTAACCACTAGCAGCACCCCTCCAGCGACCCCAAGCATATACCCCACACTGTAGTCGGCCTCAGTACAATATGGCCTGACACTGGACAGTGTCTTTTTTTTCTCTATGTCTCTTTAAAACCAGTTGCTCTGATGTCAACATGGTAGCCATACATGTTTATAACACTTTAAATTTGCAAGAGCGTTCCCATGACTTATTTTATTTCACATCTCCACAAGGTAGGCAAAGCAAATTATTCTCTCTGACAAATGGGAGAAAGTGAGTGGTAAAAGGCTCCCTCAAGGGATCACCGCTCCAGGGAGACTTTTAATACCAATGTCTAATTTTTAATTTACAAACATGGCTAAAAATGTCTCATGTTAGCAATGTAAACAAGAATAATCCATTCTAAAATAGAATGCTTATTCCTGCATATTTGGGGCACCACCCTGGTGGCCACGCAGCAGTTGGTTACCTGCTCCCTGAGCTTCCCCCAGCGAGGAAGGGCTGGCTACCTCCTCATCTCCTCTCAACTAAAGGCTGCTCCCTCCAGTACCCATCAGACCTTCTCCATCAGGGTGTGGGCACACGTGGAAGGGAAAGGAGCTGCGTTCAACAGACGCTGAAGGAAAGTGCCTCACGGGGTTCAGTGGGAAGTGAGTGGCAAGCAGCCCCACCCCAGTCCTGCCCAGTCGGAGGCGGGCCTCGGAGGGTGGGACTCACTGTGCGCTCCCACCCTGTGCCCAGGACCTGTCATCCCCACAGAGAGAACAAAACCACATTCTTCATGGAGCCCTCTACTCTTTGCGTATGCGGGTGTCTGTGCGCGTGCATCTGCGTGTAGTGTGTCTGAACAAACATTCACTTGGTTGGTGGAGCCCAGGGGCGTGACCCAGCTGGGGGTTTCTTTCGGGTGCAGGTAAGGGCTGCGCCGCATGTCCTACCACCTGACTTGTCCACAGGGAAGCTGGGGAACGCCGCGGGCTACCTGGGTAGGCAAAACCCAGGGTGGGCACACGACCCTGTCGGGCGCTCCCTCGGGATGGACAAAGTCGAGCCGCAGACCGATCGATGTCGCCAAAGTCCGGGCGGGGCTGCCGGCGTGGCCGGGGCTGAAGTTCGAAGCAGCTCTGCACGCGTTAGGGAATCCCGAGTCCCCAGATGCCCGAAATGTGCTCCAGGGATGTGGGGGGGCGGGCTAAGGGAACAGCTGCAGAATAGCTCCCCGACCCGCGCCCAGGCACACCGCGACGGGAATTGGGGAGGAGGAAGGTCCATTTGGGGGCGCAGCTACACAGCCACACACCCCTCGCCCGCTGTCCCCGCCCACCGCCCCTCCCCTGCGTCCCCGGCAGCCGCGCGCGGCTCCACCTCTCCCGAGCGCAGTCTACACCGTCCTTTTTCAACAAAACAACACTACGCACCGCCCACAGCACCCGCACCGGGCGGGATCCGGGGCTACGCCCAGCCCGCCACCGGCCGCGCCCCGCGCCCCCTCCCGCGTCCCCGCCGCAGTCGGTCGCCGAGCCCCGGCCGCACACAGCTGGGGAGAGAGATGGAGCCCAGGCTCGGCGGCCCAGCTCGACCCTGCGCCGCCACCCATCCCCGAACGCCCAAAGTGACAGGAGGGGCACGCACGGCGCGCGCGGGGCGTCCCGCGTTAACCACTTCGGCGCCGGGGTCGACAACGACTCGAGGGTGGGGAGCTGGGGACCGCGCTGCGGGCACTCACCGGGATGTGCACTCGCAGCGAACGCCTCTTCTGGCTGGGGTTTTTTTTGCCACTGCTCCCACCAGGGCTGGAAACATCTTTCTTCTTCTTGGTGTCCATGGCCGCGCTTCCCATAACTTTAACCAGAAGTTAATTCCGGGTGCCTCGTTCCTGCAATTCGGTCCTCTCCTTCCTAGCCCGGTCCCTGCTGTCGGCCTCGAGCCGCGCGCTCTTTATTATTATCCTTCCACCCGAAGACACCGCGTGGGGACTTCCCCGGGGAGGGAAGGTGGCGCAGGTACCTCGGGCCGCCGCCACTGGGCACGGATGGCGGTCGGCGTGAGCGCGGAGTTCACGTGTCCTCTTCCTCCTTACGGGCTCAGCCGTGCAAAATCAAAGCCAGAGGCTGTCCTGGTTCTGGTGTCTCTCCGGGTTACGCGTGGCAGAGGTCTCCCGCTGGGTGACAAAGTTTTCTTCCTTTTGCAAAGCGAAGCAACATTTTCCACCCTCTCAGCTCCTCCCACAGATTCCCAGAGGTAATCTGAAAGGCAGGTGCAAAGTAAAGACAGTAATGTGGAAAACAAGCCTCCCGTGCCTGCGCCGAAGCGGACAATCTGGCGAGAGGGAGACAGTTTGTATGTAAATATAAGCCTCGGCCGCAGAATGAACCAGCCGGGAGCCTGGAACTCGGCCCGTCCCCCTTCTGGGCGAGAGAGGGGAGGAGGGAGGAGGAGGCGCAAACGCGAACGCCCCGGCAATTGGGCTCCGGCTCGGCTGCACGCAGAAGTTCTGGCGGCGGCTCGGCTCGCCGGGCCCTGCCAGCCGGAGGGCGCGCCCGCTGCGTCCCTCCGCCGCGCCGCGTCCCGGGGCCAGGGAGCCGGCAGTGAGGGGCGGCGCGGCCGGACGCAGGCTCGCCGAGCGCGGGGCGGTGGAAGGCCGCGTGCACTGAACAGGAAGTGCACGGCGCACGCCGCTCGCCCGCTCCCCGTGCCGCCCCCGGGTCGCCGCACGAGGTCGCCTGCCCTGCGGGCGGGGTCTCCCCTCCCCTGCGGCCGCGGCGGCGCGGGACTCGCTGGGAGCCGATTTCTGATGCATCTCGTCCCCCCGCCACTCTGTCTACGCCCGACCCCCTGAAACACGCCCCCGCGCCCTGCCCCGCCACCCCCGCTGCGGCGGAAGCCCCGGGTTGCGTGGGGATGCGCACTGACCCGCACTTGCTTCCGGGAAAACCGCGGTCCCCCGTCCCTCTCCACCCGGCGTGCGGACCCCAATGCGCCCGGAGCGCGGTCGCTGTTGCCGGGGAGTGCGGCTTTTCACAGCCCACCCTACCCGCCCCCCCCACCCGGCTTATCTCGGGTTCGCCAAGAGTTGCGCAGTGGGTCGGCGGTAAGTGCGGGCGCGGTAGCCGCAGCCCCGCGCCGCGGAAAACGCGGAGTTCCTAGGACTGCGGAAAGCAATGGGTGCGGAGAGGGCTGGAAACCCCGGGCGAGGCTTCCACGTGCCACCGCGCTGCCACTCTGGTGCGGCACGTAGTAGCCGAGGGCCGGGGGGCTTGGGTGGTGCGGTCCCCCTTCCGAGCGCCCCAGGATGGCGCGACCTTGGCTCGCGGCTGGAAATGGGATGAATGCTCGGTCGGGAGACGCCTCCTTTCCCGCTCTAGGTTCTGAGGACGTGGTGACCCCAAAAGTCACTGGAGCGCCCTGAATGCTGACGTCAGCTCCGCCTCTCCCCCCTAATCAGAGAAAGAACGTGAGGAGGCGGCCTTAACTCTTGTCCAGGTGTGGAGATTTGAGGAGTTCTCTCCTCAGAGGAGGAGGGATTAGCCCGCCTCGGGGACACCCCTTAGGTGGCGCCTCCCACCCAGCCAGAAGCCAGGTGTTTCAGCCATCTTTCCTGTGTTCCTTCCATCATCTGGTGTGCAATCCCCTGCAGTCTGGGTGGTTCCTTGGTTCAGTGGGGTTTTATATCTTCCTTCTCTTTCTCCCCTGCTCTCTAGTCCAGAAGGAAGCCAGACTGGAAAATCCTGGAGCACTCCTTGCTTGACAGAAGGTAAAGATGCTCTGGAGGGAACTAGTCTGGGTTCAAAAACCAAGTGGCCATTCTGGCCCCACGGGTGTGGAATTTCACACTTTGACCTTTTTCTGACTGGCTGGTGGTGGTGGTGGGGGGTGACATGAGCCTGCGTCATTCTCCTAAATGCTGGAAACACTGCTTAGTAGCAGAAAAGGAGGTGGGGGGGGGCTTAACTTGTGACTAAAGCAGCCCACCCTTACCTGCTCAAAATCTTCCCCAACTGTCACATAAATTTCATCTCTTTAGCTTAACATTTTAATCCCTGTCACAATAATAATTTTCCAGGGCGTGGAAATCACCCCATTTGACAAGAACTGATTTGGGAAGGAAAGATGGAGAGGTGGGCAGGAGCAAGTAGACAGAAGGGAAGTCAGGGAGAGCCACCAGGGAGGATTCAGAACCAGGAAGCCACTGTTATTGCTGCCAATAAAGGCTTTGCCCGGGGCCTGTCCTGGTTGATGGGCAGTGGTTAGCAGTTCTAATAGGTGCTGTTGTCAGTTGCTTTGTATAAATATGCCCAATCATTCATTAATAAAATTGATGTGTTCTCTGAGTTTATTTTGCTGGAGTGCAGACTTCAGTGCCTGGGGATCCTAAATTAAAATGTACCACACTGCCTGCATTTTAAGAGCCTTTTGTTGTTGTCGTTATTACATATGTTAATAGTTCTGAGATCTGCGTGTTTCTTATAGACCACACCAAAGAAGAAGCTTACCAGACATTCTTTTTCCTTCTGAAAAGATATTAATAAATTGATCATATATCTTCCAATCAGTGGAGACTTAGAATTGAGTTTTTGTGATTGTTTTGCTTTGGGGTGCCTTCTGAAACCCCATCTTTGCCTCCACCTTGCTGCACACACAGTCATTTTAGCCAGTGGCTAAACGCTGCGTGCCAAGCAACTGCATCCATATGATGACGCTTGCCACTTGATTGTTACTGAATGCGCTGACCTCTGACTCCCTTCTCAAAAATAATGCAATACGATCTATGCTGAGCACAATATCAAAATTTAAAATAAAGATAAGCATTACTGAGTTTGCCTTCTGCTCAGGTCAACACCATTACTGATCCTGTCTTTATGAAAAATTCTGACTTTTTGGGGTATAAAATAAAGTTTGTATACATATAAGTTTCTATAGATTATATATATAACAAGTTTATATACATAATAACCTTATATGTGTATTTATACATGAAATATAAAGATTATATATAAGTTCATATATAAGTTTATAATGCGTTATATATATATAGCGAAGCTAGTGCACAGGGTCTGAGTAAAGTCTTAAGTCACCAAATATCTATGTGGTCCTCTACATTTTCCGGTGCCCTGGCAGTTAGGCTAAGAATGTGTAAACAATTCTGGCCAATGAAATGTGAGTAGATTTAGTGTGTATTATTTCTGAGTCAGGCCGTGAAGAGTCAGTATGTCTCCCTCACTTTTCTTTTCCTCTGCTGCCGTCATCTTAAAGACCACATGTTCCGGATGGTGTCCAGTAAGAAAGGGGAGGGCAACTTGCTTCGGACTTGATTGAAGTGGGTTAAGCCACTGAGATTTTGATAATTATTTGTTTCCACAGCATTGCCTTGCCTATAAAAAAAAAATAATTGCATTGAAATATTACTTATCATGATGACTGAGTTTTTTGGCACCCCTTAAATTTTTATCCAGAGGCATCCGCCTCACTGTGGTGTGGCCCTGTCCTTCTGACTGATGGAAGGATGAGAAGTAGAGGCTGGCCAGGATTGTGGGGGGCCGTGGGAAGCACTTTGGAGGTTCCAAGAGTGTGATTTGAGTCCTACCCCAGCACTGCCACTGATCTGCTATGTAACTGTGAGCAAGTCACTTCCTTCCCCCTTCTGCGAGAGAATCTTCTGACGATTTCTAAGGCCTCTTTAATGGGGAGCTTGTATTTTGTCTTGATTATATATATTATACATCTTTGTTAATTGTATTGCTCTGGTAATCCCTTTTTTATTTAGCTTTTCAGAAGTGCCATTGCACAATGAATTGAAAATTAAAAACAAACAAGCAAACAAAAGACCTCTGGTCCTTCACCACAGATGGCTTAGGACAGTGCTTCTCAGAGAAAGGGGGCTTGTGGAAGATGTTTCCACTGAGGTATCACTAGTCCAGGCTGATAATAATGAGAGGTATGGGTATACGGCACCTACTACGTGCCAGTGCTGGGGCTGTTTTACAGGTTTTAGTACATCTACGGGAGGAGATGCTATTAACCCCATTTTATATCACACGTGTGTTTGTGTAATTGCTGGTCCACAATTTTTCCCATTAAAATCCCCTAGAACTCTCAGAGACATTTTACAGAGGAGGGAAACCGAGACCAGCTGTCAGAGCGTGCTCTGATATCCATTTCACTTCTGTCTATCGATTTTAATTTGCAGGGCCCTCTGGAAAGAAACTAAAAAGCATGGCCCCCTCTGCTTTTAAAAGCTTTGTATGAGGCTAGCGGTACTATTTAGGAAACTCCTTCAGGGTGACCTTGGACAGGCATCAACATCTTAGCTGCGTAGGTCTGTATATTTAGGAAACCAGTCACTCAGTTCTGCGCAGAAAGCACCTCTCGGAAAAATGAAACAGGGCCTGGCCTGAGGACTCTGTGAATGCTTTGCTAACGTGTTGGATACCAGGGAGGCAGATGTTGTCACTTCATCACGAAAACCAGGGCTAAGGGTCACATTCAGATGTTTATTTTCCTTTAAACACGGGCACCGATTATGTAACCTTGTGAAAACTTTTGCTGCCACCGAGGCCACTAATGTCAATGTGAGGGTAGAGGTGAGACACACTCCCGACCAGTTGGGGAGGGCTGCTTTGGGGCAGCCTATCCCTTGACAACATTTTCCTGGGTCCCTTTTGATTTTACGGGGACCCACACAAGCCACCCCCTTTTTCTGTGTTTCAGATTGCTCTTCCTCCATAATGCCAGTTAACCATGGGTCGTCCTGCTCGTGCAATCCAACAAGTACTTTGGATTAAGATAAAGGTAAGCTCTGTGGCAATATTCTCCCAACGGACAGACTTACTGTTCACTTTTTTTCTCTAGAGAACAGCCTGGTGTCTTGACCGGCTCGGGGCCTAAACACACACTCAGCAGTTCTAAAGAATGACAGATTCAGCAGGCAGGATATGTGTGACCCACAGCACTGTGCAGTGGAGAGGCATCTGTTTGCTAAATAAAAGAATAGGTAATCCCAGCAATTATGTCCCCTTCCTTGACTAAGGGTAGTAGTCACGTAAACAGCATTAGCTGGGAATGAAGTCTTTGGTTCCACCAATGGCTGCTTTCATAACTGCTTTATAGAGTGCCCATGTAACTTTTGTTCTGGTGATCCAGCATTTCCTCCCATCCAGGGAGTGGGTTTGGGCTCCCTGGGCTGCAGAATTTGACTAAAGGTCTGTGTATGTTGGTTCTCGACTTCGTTCTGAGCTTTGAACGCACTATCAGCTTGGAATATGGCTCATGACTGATTTCTGACCTCTCACTCAACCTATCATTTTGGGGAATGATAAAATAATGCAAATTAATTACAGTAATTTCCCAAGCGAATAAAATTTCTTTGGCAGTTCTACTAGCCCCAAAGTTCATACACTGCAGTACAAATACAAACATTAACTTGCATGAGAGGGTGCTTACCGGCACGACTCAACCATTTGCTCATGTAACTTGCAGCTGATATCCAGACCTGGCCACTAGAATGTCAGATACGGTTTTTCAAAAGACTGCAGAAAAAATCCATTTACAGTGCCTCAGGATTGGCCATGTTTGGAGAGCGGAGCTCCAGCGTGTCCTGGATTTTCAGGTGTTTTACAGACTAGAGCTCTTGACATCTACCCATCACCGCAGATGCAGTTTCCATCCTGACTCTCAGAAAGCTGTGTCCCTCCCAGAGGGCCCAGCCACACCTGGAGTTAAACCCGTGCACAAACTTGCCAGCGTCTATCCCTGTCCTTGACCCTTAGCACTTCATATCACAATCAATAAATGCCTATTTGGTACACGGACAGAGCCTTACAAGATGCTCAGTTCAAGGGCTCTGGTTGTACAAGGAGGCTGTCAAGGACACAGTGATTTTTGACAATCCTCCTTATGCCATGTGGGTCAAAAATGTATTTTGTAAGATGTTCCTAAATATAACTCTGAAGAGTTGCATGAGGTCTTGGGAGAGAATGGGGAGAGAGAAACTCCATGCCGCGCCATGGGCTTGCTAAAGGTCATTTTAAATCATTGCAACACACACTCCCA
Source organism: Phoca vitulina (assembly GCF_004348235.1). Classification (NCBI taxonomy): domain Eukaryota; kingdom Metazoa; phylum Chordata; class Mammalia; order Carnivora; family Phocidae; genus Phoca; species Phoca vitulina. Next base: position 5,455,581 of record NW_022589783.1, on the reverse strand, counting down.
GTGCACCATTGTGCAAAAGGATTTACTTTGTTTTTGTTTTTGTTTTTTTCTATCCCTATTCATTGTAGCATTTTACCCTCTAGGTGAAAAAGTAAAGCATAATTACAAAGTTCATTGTTCTTTGACCAGCCTGAGAGAACACTTTCCTGTCATTGTAGCTTATTCACACATGATGCAAGGGGTTTCGAGAATCTTGTGGACATGGGTGCAGAGTTTCTTGGGACAACCGGAAGGACATTGCGTGTAGCCAGCCTTGTGTGTGGGGCTCAGTGCTAATACGGAGCACTCGCAGAGACCCCCGTGCTCACGCTGGTCAACACCAAGGCCAGCAGCCTGTCCAGTCTTGTGGCTAGGATGCGAGCACAGTGGCTTCAACCCGAGCTTCAACGAGAGTCTACATCTTGGTAGGATCATTGGTTCTGAGTCTTTTCTTTAGCTTTGCAGCCTTAAGAAATTGACATAATTTGTTCGCCAAGAACGGAGATAGCTAGAGAATTGGGTCATTTTAACCACTCCCTTGTGAGAGACTGGTTTTTCAGCCTGTCTGAAGATCTGTTCTTTTGCGGGGGGGAGGGGGGTGTTCTTGTGTGGTCTTTTCCCTCTGCCCTTAGATCCAGTCTCTGTCCCGTCCTACTCTGGGTTTCCGGGAACTAATGTCCCAGGATCTTTAGCCAGCTGATCCCACTTCGTGTCTGGCCAGGTTTGGCCAGAGGGGGGCAGTTCGGGAGACTGGAGTATGGGAGCAGGAGGGAGGCCAGGGGTTCTTCTTGCCTTGTTTTGCCTTGGGGAGCATTTCTTTCCTCTGTGGCTCCAGCCCCACCCTCCCTCAGTGGCTGCCAGGCCACCCTGACTATGTCCCAGAGCCCAGTGGACATTTGAGTGGAAATCAGGGGGACGTGAGGGAGGGAACCAGGTGGGCAGCTGTGGGGGAAGATTCTAGGACAGGTCAGGAGGGCAGTGTGGCTGCGGGTGGTGGGAGGACAGGTGGGGCTTTGTGTGGGGATGATGTTGGGGAACATCAGCCAGAAGAATGGCATGATCTGGCTTCCGTTCTGAAGGATTGGCCTGGAGGCTCTGTGAAGGAGAGAGTAAAAGGAGCTGTGACCGTCACCCAAGCAAGAGACACCGAGGCTCAGACCACGAAGGGAGAGGCAGGGCGGTGAGGAGTAGTTACTTCCGGGTGTATTCTGAAGACAGAATCCCCAGAATTTGCTGATAGATTGGGCACAGGGTCTGAGAGAAGGAAACGGGTGACATACGGCTCTGAGGGTCTTGGCCCGAGCAGCTAGAATGATCCTATTTCCTAGACGGGGAGGCTCAGGGTGAGGCAGGGGAAGCAGGGAGTCTGCTTTGGGCTGTAGTAAGTCTGAGGTGCCTGTAGGGACCTAAGCGAAGATACCTGAGCAACAGGGAGAAGTCTGGCTGGAGACATCGGCCCACCTGGCATTTCAGTCCAGAAGTGGGAAGAGATGGATGGATGGAGTGGGGGACAGTCCATCGGATGACAGGAGGCTCGTCACGTGACTGGAGGGAGGGGTGCCCAGAGACACGGGCAGGGAGCTGGGGGATTCTGGTTTCCCCAGGAATATGGAGCAGTGGACCCCGTGATGGCAGAGAAGGTGCAGGGGTTGGAGGAGAGAGAGACGGGAAAGCAGAGCAGGGAGGTGCCGCGTGGGGACCTTTCCGCGCACGAGTGGAAGGACGCGGTGTGCATCTGCTAACTCAGCAGCATGTCCTGCAGGGTGTGCCTAGCAGTTTGCAGCGAGCTGCCCTGTTCCCGGAACTGGCCACGACGTAGTATTCCACTGTAGAAACACCGCATAACTTACTTGATCGTGATTTGTTATTTATTACATGTGTTTATTTAAGCAGTCCCCTCCTGATGAGAATTGAGCTTGCTCCCAGTGCTGGAATGCTGACACACAGTGTAGTGTTGTGAGGGACACGCACTCCGATGCAGGTGTTGCTCCGTCCACCTCGAGAGGCAGGCCATCTGTCCTTCGTAGGTGGACGGCGTGCACTCCCGCCGACAGGGCGCACGCAGGCCTGTCTCGTGAGGCCCAGCAGCCAAGTTGCTTTTCTAACTTTTTGATATTTGCTGAAAATAGTGTCTCGTACTTGGACTGTGTAGTTTTCTTGTTCTGAATGAGGAACAGCTTTTGTGCATTCGTATTTGCTTCCCGTGAGTTATCTGTCTGTGCTTTCGGCCCTTTCTCCTGCTGGAGCTAGCTCTTTCTCTCACCTGCTTACAGGGGCTCTTTATACCTTCACAGAATTAGCCCCGTCAGTGCCATGGATCGCAAGCATTTCTTCCCGGTCTCTTTGTCTTCTGACTTTGTTTATCTTGCCTTTTTTTTTTGCATGCAGGATTTTCCCCTTTTTATGTGGTTTGTGTTATTGATTTATTTCCATGGCTCCTGAGGTTTTCTGTCACATACAGAGGAGTGTGGTGGGAGGGGACAGGCTCTGGACTCACACTTGCCTCTGCCACTCCCCGGTGGTGTATCTGCAAGCACGTTGCACAACCACTTGGTAAACACAGGATGAGAGTGTCTGGGAGTGCGTAAGCACCTGCACGTGGGACGTGCCCCTTTCTCTTCCTCAACGTCAGTCCTGAAAGCAGAGCACACAGCAATGGCATGTTTGCTGTTTGCTTTCCGGAATTCTTCTGGAAAATCACAGCACCCATAATTTCCTGGGCATGTGCCCTGTGGCCCCCTGAAGTCCACCTGGCCTGTGCTCAGAGGTGATATATTCACCCCAGAGGAGAGCTCACGTCCTAGAAGCCTGTTCCGAAGTTGCCGTCGGTCCCAGGGCAGCCGAGAGCCTGGCTCCTCGGAGAAGGGGTAGCGTTTCTCACAGTGCGGCCCTCAGGCACTGGGCTCCTTCCCCACGCTCTGATTGGGCAGTTTGGGGTAGGCCGTGTGCACGTGCTGGTTTGAAGTTTGAGACCTGCTGGTCTGACCCTTCCACCGATCCTTCTCCTGGAAAGTACTTTGGGAACCAGGGACACAACAGCTGCACAATTTGCTCTGTCTTTCCAGCCAAGAGAGTTGCAGGCACGGTGCCTGCCTGTCACCCACCAGAAGGTGTGTGGCTGTGGAGGGTGCCCTCGAGAAGAGCCCGTCCCCCAGGATCACCAGGCGGGAGAGCACAGCTGCTTCCCACGGAGCTGAACCGAGCCGCCCTCCCAGCTGTGTGCGCTGAAAGCCTGTCTAAGTCCCGATGGGGGGACAGGTGGGGAAGGGGATGCCAGCATGCGTCCCCTTTCCATTTCACGTGCACGACCTCTGCACCAAGGCTTCCCTGAAGAGAGATTATGTTGTATGAGATGTAAATGTGAGTTTAGGGTTTTTGACTTTATAAGTCTTTCTAGAGACTTTTACATTATTGAACAACAGAGGAATGAGTCAAAGGCCTGGAAATGAGATACCACTTAAGGCCCAAGTGGAAAGAGGGAATTTTATGAAGGCAGAAAAGGGATCACATGGGATTTTAGAAAGTATGGTGGGCTTTGCACTGGGACTCCAGAGGGAGAAGGGCAATAGAGTTATTTGGGGGTGGTGTTTCAAGGAGGGCATGAGACCCTGCAGAGAAATCTGTTTCTACCTAGAACTGTTCCAACCAGAGCTGTGTCTGAAACCCCGACAGACAGGACTCGATCCTATTAGGGCAGGGGCTGAGTGTGGCTAGCCAACATGGGGATGTGATAGTATGAAACATAAAAAAGACATATGTTAAGATCTCCAGAGAGAAATTCCTGTTTGGTCTTAAAACCAACCACAGTGGTCTTTCTCCTAAACTCTTGGTTCGTTTGTTCCTCGTGGGCCCTGGAACGGACCCTCATGTCTTTCTCACGGGTGGGCAGAGCACAGAGCATCAACGCTGAAAGCTGGAACCCACCCACATAGGTGGTGTCCATTCATTGCTTTATCCTCCTCTTTGGGGGATCTTGCCTCCCCTGCTGGAAGGGGCTGCCCCTCCGCCTCAGGGTTCTGGTCCCTGCCCACCGGCTCAGCCAATCACAACCACCCTCACTCGGGGAGCCAAACAGAGCCCTTCCCTGGGATTCTAACTGGAGCTGACCAAGCCCCCTTCCTCCCCACCCCAAGGCTGCAAGGCTTCCATCTGGAGCTGCCCCCCTCAAAGGACAGTAGCCTTGGCCCCTGAAGGGTAGGGCTCTCAGAAAGAGTAGGGAAGGGGGGACATGGAAGCCTTGGCCCCTGTCACCCCAACACCATTTCCTCCTCTCCCTCTCCCTGTGAGCCAACAACATTCCATCTTTTCTTAAGATAGGGTTGGATTTCTGCCTCTTGCAAGACAAGAGTCTTAACTAACAAGCATCTCACTTTTAATTAACTTAATTTTGTTATTCTTTCTAGAACAGGGTGGGGAGGAAAAGAAGGGACACAGGAAGGGAGGAGAGAAGCAAAGAAGGAAGGGAAGGCTGTATGTGCAGAGTTTGTAGCCCACAGGAGTGCCTGTTATCCGGCTGTTATAGCCTGACCCCTCTGCCCCTCGGCAACCTTGGCCACGGTCTTCACTGTGGTCAGGTAGCCTGGCCCTCGTGGCCAGCAGCCTCCCGAAGGCCCTGCAGGACCGGGCTGTTGATTCCCAAGCCCGTTCTGGATATCAGTGGGAACGGAAGCCTCCGAGGCCGTGAGACCTGCCGTCCATGTGGGTGGGCAGCTTCCCAACTCCACACAGTGTTTGCGGGATGCTAGGGCCATTTTCAGAGGCTCAGCTCTAGCAGAGGCATTGGATAATCTTGCAGGTCTGGTATCTCTGATGGGATCGGAGTGCATAAATCTTCTCCCATAGGAAAAGAACTTTGCCCTTTGTGCTTGAAGAAAGCCTGCTTAAGCTTACTAATGACTAGGATTATCAAGGTCCACTGGTAATTTTTCAAGTTACCTGAGCAAGAAAAAAAAAAACCAGTGATCACAGAAGCTAAGACCCAGCATCATCAAGCGCACATTGGTCATTTGCTTCGACAGACAGAATTCAGTCCTTTTTATTTCTGGCTAAACTCCCGTGGCTCTGTAACCAGATACCTCCAGGCTGGGAGGAGAGGCTGCTCCAGGACGGAAGGGTTGTTGGGTTGATGTAAATGGTCAGATTTCTGGTTCAGAGAATTACCAAGACCTGATGAAAAAGAGCCCATTTTCCTTTTGGTTTACTCTTACCACATCCTCATTTTTTTTTTTTAATCCTTATACCTCTTTGTGTTTTTACATCCAGATTCACCAAGTGGCTAATCTTAGGGCTACATGAGATCGCAAAATGCCCTGCCTCCCTGTTCTACCACTGTTCTGCTTTCATTGAGAGCAAGCGAACAGGACACAAATAAGAGCATTGTAATAGTCCACTGGGAAGATCTGCATTTGCTCGAATGATTTTCCTATTGCTTAAAATATTTTGGAAATCCTTTTAAACCTTTTGTAAATTTAGGGCAGTTTGTGAGGTGCAAAAAAGCAAAAATACCAATGTCAATAGACTTCCAGTGGAATACTTGTGCAAACATCTAGCCAAATTGTCAGCGTAGATGAGGCACGTAAAGGATCCAGTAGTGAAATTCCCACATCACAGTGTCTGTCCACATCCCGCTAGCCAGTGAATGTTGCTCCAACTGACCCTTATTAATGAAAACTTGGATCTGTTTCAGGTTGAATTGCTAGGATCCCAGGGATTACTCAGTTCATCTCTCTCTCCCTTATTAGACAAAGAAACAGTAACTTCAGAGGCTCCCATTTGCCGGCATATCTGTGTCAGTTGGGATCCTCGGGGAGGTGGATGCCAAGACAGAATTAGACATGTACGAGATTGAATGGGGGCACTGTGTGCAGGGTGCAGGGGAGAACGAGCAGGGGTAGTCGGGGAGAGCCTCAGACCATGGCCCAGGTCTGAGGGACAGCGGAAAGGGCTGGGTAGGAAAAGCCTCAGATCAGCACAGTTCTGAGCACTGTTCACAGCCAGACCAAGGAGGGGGCGGTCAACACACACGAGTGGTCAGAGACATACTGTGGACCCCATGTGTTATGTTGTTGCCTGGGGACAGCCCGAGGAAGGCACGGCCTCTGAGGCTAAGCGGGAGGCTCTGGGGCTTTGGTCAAGGGTGCCTCCGTGGCAGGGCCTTTGGAGGGACAGCTGGGTGTCATCTCCATGGCCACCACATCCCCCGTTGCAACACATGGATGCACGGTTCTGTGCATGTGTAGGGAGCAACTCCCCTGTGGTTTCTTAGGTCTCTCCTCTCACTCTTGGGGATACTTAGAAGGGGATGGATGGGATTAACTGTAAGCCACAATTGCTGCAGCTGCTCTGGGTGCCCCATGGGTGCCCATTCCCCCCCCCCCAGCCCCCACAGTATCCAGTCTAAATGGCCTCCCTGGGCGTGTGACCCAGACCTTGGCCTGAGGGCTCGGAGTCCTTTAGAACCACACCGTCCTTGGGCCGGGGCTGCGGGGCCCACAGTCATGCTGAGCCCGCACGAGGGAGGAGCTGCACAGGTCCCTGGCTTCCACGTGTCTTCCTCCCCCAGCGCATTGTACGAAAGCACGCTAACTCCTACTGCTGATCAAGGTCAACTTACCCCACCAGGAGAGTGACTTCCTTCTTGCCCACCGGGCCCTGGCCGTGCGGGGCCAGAAGTGTCCGGATGACAACTGTAGCCTGTAGTTCAGTAGGACCCTGGCTGTGTCCCCTGGCAAGAGAGTGTCCCCTTTTGGGACCCAGACTTTTAGCTCTACAGAGCCCAGAGTTGCAGGGGCAGGAAGCAAAGAGTCTCCCAGCAGGTCACTGGGGCGACTCCATAGTCCACGTGTCCACGTGTTCTTCCCACGGGAGACACAGCGCCACAGAGTGGTCTCCGATTGAAAGCACACAATGCACCCGCAAGGTGTTCCTTCCCAACCCTGCACAGCATCCCCTCCGAGCTTCAGGGACTCCTTCAATCCCCTATCCTGGCTCTCTGTGAGCCTGGCTGCCTCTGGATGGTGTGATAGACCAGTGCATCCTATAGTCATGGCCCCAGCCCTGCGCCTTTTTAGCTGTAAAGTGATCTGTTGGATGCTCTGTTGTGTGGAGTCCATGCTTGGCCACTGTCCCATAAAACCCCCAGACAGTGGTGCTAGCTGAGGCTCTGTGGGCAGGAAAGACATAATCCACACCTGAAATAGGTACCTATCCTTGTAAGATGAACTGCTGGCCCTTCCGAGATGTAAGGGGCTTAATGTGGCCACCTTGCTACCAGGCAGATGGTCTCCTCAAGGAATAGCACCGCCTGGGGTCAGCAGTAGTCTCAGTGGCTGAGTGGCTGGAAATCCCGAGGGGGCAGTTGCTAGATAAATGGGAGTCCGTGCTGTCAGGCCCACGCGTAGCCTCCTTCTCTGCCACTCTGGTTGCTCCATTCCTGTACCCACCTCGCCAGTCCCGGGGTGGCTGGTGACAAAGGCTAGCTGCCATCGACCAGTGAGGCAGTTTGCACACTTGGCTCTCTGGGGACCAAGAGCCTCCCGCTTAGCCTCAGAGGCCGTGCCTTCCTCCGGCTGTCCCCAGAGTCTTGCATGGCAGGTGCTCTCTGGTGGGCACCAACATGGGATTCAAACATCTTTACACCTTGTGCCCGCTCCCATATGTCCATCCACCTGCCTCTCCCCAGACCTTTCTGTCCCTGACCCTCCAGCCTTTTTCCTTCCAGACCCCTAACCAGCTAGCTGGGCCACTGGCCACAGCCCAGGCACCTTGGTCTGGTTCTCTTTCCACACACGTGGGTGAGCACATGCCCACTGGGAAGAGCTGTTGCCTGGGTCATTCAGGGCTGCCCCGGAACATGACTGGAACACAGCTGCCGAACACTTTCAGATTCCTCCCCCAAGATGGCCATCTGTCAGTCAAGCTGGGATTTTTTTATTTGCTCCTTACAGTGGTCATATAGGACGCCCCACTCCCCACATGGCCATAGGAGCGGGCTGGTAGGGGGGTGCCGGTGAAACCATTGTGAGTGATGCGGCAGTCTGAGATGCCGGCTCGTGCAGCTTCCTCACGCCCTGTGATTTTGCTCAGCCTCCATCCTCTTGCAACGGACTGCTGCTTGTCTGTTCAGCCTTGTGACTCGGTGGGTCCCATAGGCCCTAGATCCCCCGGGGGCCCTTCCAGGTGCATGCACAGTTGGTGTTCCAAGGTCAAGTGTTCCCTCTACCAGGAGCCTGTTTCTCGAAAGGAGCATGGTTCCCTGCTGTAGCTGGCATGGCTGTGCTCCAGACCATTGCTCCTGCATTGGGATTCTCCCCTGGCTGGTCATGACCTCCATGCTGCATTTACTCCCGCTGTTGACACCACCAGCACTGTCGTGGACTCATCAACCCCCTCCCAGACCACCAGCCCCACCTGCCCTAGCTCTCCCCCAGCCCCATTCCCCAGTTCTACCTGGCAGTGTCTCCCCCAGGAGGTGGGCAGGCTGGCCTCTGTGGCCCATGAGCATGCTATGGGGGTTGAATTGTATCCCCCAGAGACACATGTTGAAGCCATATGCCTGGCACCTGTGAATGTGACCTTATCTGGAAATTGGGTCATTGCCGATGTCTTCTGGTTAACTAAGGGGAGGTCATCAAGGTGGCCCCTAACCTAGATGACGGGGTCCTTATGAGAAGAGAGGAGACACAGACACACAGCGAGGGGAACGCCTTGTGAAGACGCACGCGCACGGAGGCCACACAGAAGCCACGTGAGGGTGGAGACTGGCCGGAGTGATGCAGCACCAGGATCTGAGAGCCAGGCACCGAGCACCTCCTCCCTGAGAGCCTCGTGGGCTCTGCTGATGGCCCGGGTGACCCGTGATTTCGGACTTCTAGCCTCCAGAACTGCAAGGGACTGAGTTATGTTATGAGCCACCCAGTCTGTGACACTTGTGACAGCAGCCGTGGAAACTGATACACACACCTTTCTCGGCTGCCCCCCTGCACTTTGTCCTGCGTCCTCTCCTGCCTGGAGCCCCCCTCCCCCTCTCCTCCACGTACCCACCACTCCCTTTGTCCCTTTCGGGGCACCCAAATTTCCCTTGGAGCACCCGGGCTCTCGCTCACCCCCTACCCTGCTGCGTTCTTACATCTACGGGCGGCGCTGTACCCCTTAGCACTTAATTTTAAACTGCCCCCTTGATTTATGGATATTTCCCACTTGGCTCCGTGAAAGGATTTTAGGCAGCTGCTGCTTCCCGTTGCTGGCTAAAAGGCTATTTCTGCTGTATTTTTCAAGACTGCCCCGATTGGTTTTGGAACCAAGTAGGGTCTGACCTCAGCCCTCAGGGTGGAGAGCACACGGCACGTCTCCACATGGGGTTAGGGCCTGCCTGAGAGGGGATCGGATCACAGGGGCGCGGGCCTCCAAAAAACCCAGCTATCGGGGGCCCAGCCATGCCCAACATCTGACTCGATGCTCTGTTATGGTCAGTCTTCAAGGCTCTGACTCTGTGATTTAACCAGCCCGAGTGGCACGGGGACCACACCAGAGGCTATGAGAGACTCAGTCTGTGGGGGATTTGGGCCGAGCCCCATATTTGAACCCACCCGAGCCTCTAACTCCGAAGGTCCTTTAATAGCTCTCAGGAGAAAAAAAAACAAAACGCAGATCTTACCATGTGAGTTAATGCACAGGAAGGGGACGGGAGGACCCATTCCAAATGTAAATCAAGGACAATTTACATTTAGCAACAGCCACATTTAGCACCCATAGGCTTCAATTTTAATTAAGGCAGAGTGTCTCATCTCCAATCAAGGCCAGAGAATTAGCGCATTCTCGTGACACATCATGTCATCTGGCAGAGCGGCTTTGCGGGGAGCCCCTGGTGTGACAGCCGGCTGGGGACCAGCTGTGCTCTTGGTGGCCCGGTGCCTGCGCCCTGCCTCCCGGAGGACTCCTTCTGACCTGCAGTGTGTGAGCTGGGTGTAGCAACAACCCCATCACGGGACCCTCCGAGGCCCCCGCTCTGTCTCCCCTTTTGGTGAGGAAAGATTTGTCACCCGCTCCCACCCCAGCACCGACAGCCGTGCGTGCCTCAGCTTCCTCATCTGCACAGTGGGCGTCTGCCTCTCCTGGCCCTTTGCTCTGAGGCTTGAAGGAGGAGGTGTGTGGGCCAGCAGTTTGCAGGATGTGAAGCCCTCTCTAAATTGCTCATCATCCCCGTATGTCCCGTGTGTCAGAGAAGCCTGTGAAACTGTCATCCTTTGCTTTGTCGTGCCTGCTGGGAAGGGCGTTTCAGAGACCCCGGGCAGGAGTGACGTCCAGCTGGAGCAGAGGCAGCTGACCACGTGGGACCAGGACGTGGGCCTCGGCCCTAGGATGTCTGGGCCCCGCACGATCCTTCTGGTTACAGAATCCGCAGTGACGTCACAGCCCCCATCGAATGGTGCCAGGCTGGCCCCTCCCTGTCTGGTGCTGTGGCCTCCTCACACAGGGACGGGGTCTTCGGGCTCCTCATGAAGGACAGCCCTCCACTTCAGGCAATCCTGGAGGTTTACAGACAGGACCCCCGAAACCCAGCCTTCCTGCCTTACAGTATTAGGATGGCTGGGTGCCTCTTTCCCCTGAGGCTGCTCTTAACTAGCCCAGGGACAGAAACGTCCCACCCTTTTCACCATCAGTGGGCTTTGGGGGGGGTGTGAAACCAGTGCCCACCTCCCACCCAGCCCAGAGGAAGTTGGGTCATAAAGAGCACTTTCCAAAACACGTAGGAAAAAAATCACAGTTCATCATAAATTCACAAATACACGCCTGCAAATTTAGCAGTGCTGTCTTCAGAAAGGCAGGTACCCTTCCTCAACCTCAGGAAGTCCAGAAATCAGAACGCTCGGCTCTCTGCGGTGCCGGGGTCTCTGGTGCTACCCCCCAGCTTGCTGTCCAGTCCTGTTTCTGATCCTTGTTTTAGTGGCTCGATTATATTGTGCCTTTTACTGTACATGATCTCAGATGGTTTTCTCCTAAGTAGGAGAGGTACAGATCACCCATCTTATTTATAACTGCAGCGAAGATCAGAATCAGAGTGTATAAATTGGGGAGGAATGTGGAGGAAAAGATGCTGGGCAAACAGGCTGCTGTTGGCACCTCGTTTTTGCCTCCTCCTTGGTTTCGATGACCCTGTAGCTTCAGCCAGACAAGCGCTCAGGAAGTAGCTAATGATTCGGCCAAAGGCATTTATCGACCGGGTCATTTCCACGCGGCCAGCACAGACCGTGCTCCCTGGAGGACATACAGGAGAAAGTGCAGGCCCCACACCCACCAAGAGGAGATGAGGGGCCCTCGTGGAGGAATGCAGCCAGTCCCTGACCAGCGGGAATTGTCACAGGAGCTAACATTTATTACGTGCCTGTGTGGGACAGCTCTGTGCTGGGTGCTCTCGGCCCACCTGTGACCTCTCACATGTTCTTCGGTGGAGGGTCCTGTCACTGTTTCACAGATGAAGACATAGAGACGCCGGACACTAACTGTGGTCGAGATGGTGCCGGAGCAAGGGCCAGAGAGCTTCAACCAGGACCGGACAGCCTGGATTTCCAGCAGGTGTGCGGGGCCCTGAGGCAGACACCCAGAGCCACGGAGCAGCAGGGAGGGGGTGGCCGGGCCTCGTGGTCGCACCCTGAGGGACCGGCTACAAGCCACAGGGACCCCTGCACTGCCCGGGGCCACAGCACACCTCCGAGGTACCTTCCGTCTCCCGCTCCCCTCCACAGCCCTTTCAGACTCTCCCCTCCCCGCACTCCAGCCAGTAATCTTTCCTCCTACTTCTCCGGCAAAGGGACAGTCAGAAGGGGACTTCTGCCAGGCTCCCTCCCCCATGGACCCCCTACCAGCAGCGACTCCCACAGACGACTCTTGACTCTCTCTTTGCTAGAAACCGCCGTTCTGCTCTCCTCGAGCCATCATTCCCTCTCTTTCCTGCTCCATCAATGTTTCTCTCGCCCATGCAGTGGTTCTTCCTCTTGGCTACACATTGGAGGCACCCAGTGAGCTTGAAAACAAAATGAATGGGGGCCTTGTTCCTACAGACTTTGACTGGAATAGCCTGGAGTTCTCCCCAGGCGTCCGGAGTCATGAAGCTGATTGTGCCAAGCATCCGCAGCCAAGAGCCAGCTTTCCTAGGGCGCCCACCAGCCAGCTCTCTCCCACCCACGCCCCTCCAGCTGCTGACACCCCCCACCACGTCAGTCCTCAGTCCTCATCTTACTCACTTTCCAGCAGCACTGAGCAGTCGGTCTCTCCCTCTTTCTTGAAGCACTTCCTTCCCTGGCTCCCTGACCTCTCGCTGGGGCTCTCCGTCTACCTCGCTGGCCATTGCTGGTTCCTCCTGATCGACTCTTGGTGGCCCTGCTGGGACCTGTTCTCTTCCCCGGGTACACTCACCCCTTGCTGTGCTCACTCAGCCTGCGGGCTTTATAAGTCATCCATTCACTAAGATTGGATCTCTGGTCTGACCTCTTTCTTAACGCTAGACTTGTATATCCAGATGCCCACTTGACCTCTCCATGTGGGGATCTCTCTGACATCTCAAACCAGACATACCCCAAACCGGGATCCTGCCCTTCTACCCACCACACCACAGCCTTACCAGCCTTCCTGTTACTCAAGCCAAAAACTGAGTTGTCTTGGATTGCTTGCCTTCTTAATGCCTACTTCCAATCCCATCAGCAAATCCAGGGGGTCCTGCATCGAAGTATATCCAGAACCTTTGCTTCTGACCCACCTTCCATGCCAGTCTGGTCCAAACTGGATCGTCTGTCACCTGGTAACTGGTTTCTACTTCCACCCCCCTCCCCTGGTACATTCTCAAAACAATAGTTAGAGTGATCCTCTACCAAAATCCCTCCAAAGGCTCTACCTTTCACTCTTGTCAAAGCCCATGTCCCCACGATGACCTACAAGGCCTTTATGATGGGCTCTCCATTCATCCCCTCTTCGCCCCTTCTCCAGCTGGCTAGCTGTTCTCCAAGCTCTTGCTCCAACATGCCAGACTCCCTCCTACCTCAGGCTCTTTTGCATGGGCTACTCCCTCTGCCTGGAAATGTGCTTTTCCTAGGTATCTGGATGATCTACTTTCTCCTTTCCTCCAGCTCCCCACTCAAATTCCACTTCTCAGTGAGTCCTTCCCAGACTGGCCTTTTAAAAATTGAAATAGGGGCGCCTGGGTGGCTCAGTCGTTAAGCGTCTACCTTCGGCTCAGGTCATGATCCCAGGGTCCTGGGATTGAGCCCCGCATCGGGCTCCCTGCTCAGCGGAAAGCCTGCTTCTCCCTCTCCCACTCCCCTTGCTTGTGTTCCCTCTCTTGCTATCTCTCTCGCTTTCAAATAAATAAATAAAATCTTTAAAAAATAAATAAATAAAAATAAAAATTGAAATAGTCTTTCCTGGCATCTCCCTTCTTTGCTCATTTATCATCTCTTTGGCACATGTCACCTCCTAATACCTAATATCTCCCAATGCTTAATTTACTTATATGTTGTGTTTATTGTCCGCTCCCACAGGAGGTTTTAAGTCCCATGAGGTCAGAGATGTTTGTTTTGTTCAGTGCTCCATAATCTACTACGGTGCCTGGTGCTTAGGAGACAGTCAATAGTGTTTGTTGAATGAACGAATGTGATGCGGACCAGGAGCTGTGGGGGATGGTGAAGGGAGGAAGAAGGCGTCGTTCGGTTCCACAGGGATTATCACTAATATTTGGTGCTGGGAGTGCTTCCTGAAGAAGACTGGAGCTGAACCTTGAAGGGAGGATAGTCTTTAACGATAGTAATAACAGTTGGGATAAGCAACGGGACTCATGAAGTCCTAGGAACGATTTTGTCAGAACTCTGCTCTCAGAGGAAGGGCGGCCCTGGAAAAGCTGAACCGGAGGTAGGGTGAGGAGGTGGGATGCGAAAGCAAGCCCGGGGGCAGGGACACAGTCTCCTGGAACGTGTGGGTGCTGCAGCGAGCTGCCAGGCCCCCCATCCTTGGCCCCCACCGCGAGCTGCCAGGCCCCCCCCACCCCCATCCTCGGTCCCCAGCAAGACGACACAGTGCTTCACAGGGAGGGTTAGAAATCCCGTCTGTGTTTTCCTGGGGATGTACCTGTCTTGAAGGAAATTCTTTGTGGAGACAGAAACAAAAGACGTGCAGATCCGTGGTCAGTGATTGGGCATTGATCCCCGTTTCCAGTCACACTTATGTGTTGCCATGACGACTGCACAGTCAGGACCAAGCCAGAGTCTCACTCGGCGTATCAGATGCAGACACGCTGTGTGCACTTTTCCACCTCAGCCTGAAATGTGGAAGCCACAGGTTTTCATGCCAGAAACCCAAGGAGAAGGCCACGGCTCCCCCTTCAGGAAAGGGAGGGCATGGGGGCGTATTCACCCCCCTGCTCGAAAATCTCTGAAAACAGCTTTGACTGCGCCCCTCCGTGGCTCCCTCCTCTTGTCTACTGTCTTCACTCCCTCACGTCTGCACCACTTGCTTTGGCCAAATTCACTTTCTCATAATTTTCTAGATGCACCAGGGAGGAGAACAGTGTATAAGCAAGGAGACAGAGGAATGAAACAGCATGGAATGTTCTGGAAGCACTTGGGGCTGTGAGGGGCAGGTGGGGAGGAAGGACTTTGGCATCCGCAGACACTACGCTAACCCCGGCTCTGCCACGCACGGGTAATGGGCAAGTTCCCTCATTGTCTAAACGTGCTCTCCTCACCTCAGTAGGACTGCCTTGCACATCAGCGCTGAGCTGAGTGAGGCTGGCCGTGTGCACGCCTCTAGCATGGCAGCTCCAAACACAGCAGAGGTGGGCAGATGGGGAGGGCGTCCTCATGCTGCACACTGAAGACTTGGAGTTGGCTGGTGGGGGCAAGGAGTCAGGGAGAGATTTAAAGCTGAGGAAGGGTTGGTGCTGCTATTAATCCCATTTTATAGACGACAAAACTAAGGTACAGAGAGGTTAAGTAATTCGCTCAAGACTGCACACTTAGTAGGTGGCCGAGCTGGATTCACACCCAAGCTCTTAACCACCATAGTGGTTATTCTTCCTCCAACTAAATAGGAAAAGGAAAGGTCTTTGAGGCTAAGGCCATGTTAGGGACTGTGGAAGAATTGACTGAGATCCACAGAAAAGCTGGACTTGGCTTTGCCCCCAACATAGTGGTTAAGCTGCTGAGAAAGGAAGAATTTAGGTGAGGTGATCGGCATACCCATCAACACATTTTCTTTAACAAGGATGGACCATCGGCCCTCTCCGGAGCCCGTGGCACCACCCCTTACTCCTAGTGCATTGCGGAAAGGCCTGTCTGAAGTCCTCCGTGCTCGGGGCCAACCGTACGGCCTTGTGGAGCTTGTCGTAGGAAGGACAGGTTCCCAGCAGCTGTTTCCAGCCCTCCAGGCCGATCTGGGAAGGAGAGGTCCTGGTGCTAGGACTCAAGACTGCTCACACACACACACACACACACACACACACACCCAGCAGAGAAGTGTGCACGAGAAAGCCCAACGCCTACATCGGGACTCAGGCTGGAAGACGAGAGTGTCGTCTGCAGCCACGGAGGACTATGATGGCCATCTCTTAGTCAGGGGCCACTGCACGTATCTCAGCCAGAAAGAGTTTAGTATGGAGCATCAAACCCAGCACGGTCCCTGCCTGGCTGCGGGCTGGCAAGCCCACGGAGCCGGCCCTGCTGCTCCCGCCACCCTTTGGGCTGGGGCTCCAATAGGAGGAGAGGTGGTTGGAGGTGGTTCTACCAGAAGCCCCCAAACCAGGGTCATCTGACTGTCGCTTGGCCATCAAAGGAGGGGAGTGTAATTGGCCACCAAGGAGGTATTGCAGCTTCTTCCAGGGACACCCCAGAAAGCAGAGAAATACTCTGGACCTCCTTCAGCTCCCCCTTTTTTTTTCTCTTCCAGTGCCTCCATTAGTGGGGCGGAGGGGGACTGGGGTTCACGGGGGCCTGGGACATATCCCTACAATGAGGGCGGGGTGGACAGGGCAGGAAGGGCAGGGATAGATGGGAGAGCAAAAGGTGGTTGAGGGGGCATGCTGTTAATCTCACCTGGAACAGTCCTGGGTTATCTGGAATAATCTGATTCCAAATACACTATCCCATTGTCCCGGGAAACTACTGAAGCTTTCTGGATGTTTAAATATGGGTATGCACCGATATCGGATTTGTCTTCCTGACACTCAGCATTCCACATTCCACTTGCTCAGTGGAACCTGACCCCAAAGTCTGGCTACAGAGTCTTTATCTGAACAAAATCCAGCATTAAAAAAGAATTTTAAAAATTTCCCAGAATTAAAAAAAATCCATAGTAAAACAGTAATCAAATGTTATTTATTTAACATAATAGAAAATATCTAACAAAATCATTGGAACACCAGAGGTATTCTCATTCAATTCTGAATGGTCCAAGAATTATAAATATTGAAAAGGAGACAAGAATTTGATGATATAATCACCTACCTAGAAAACAAATTAAAATTGACTGGAAAACACTTAGAATGAATACGGTAATTCTGTAAAGTGACTGGCTGGAAAATAAATATTCAAAGCGTAATGCTTTTCTTATATAATAACAATAACCAGGGGTTCCCCGGGGGGCTCAGTCGGTTAAGCGTCTGCTCTCGGCTCAGGTCATGAGCCCAGCGTCCTGGGATCGAACCCTGCATCGGGCTCCCTGCTCGGCAGGAAGCCCTCTTTCTCCCTATCCTGCTCCCCCTGCTTGTGTAACCTCTCTAGCTGTCTCTCTGTCAAATAAATAAATAAAATCTTTAAAAAAAATAATAACAATAACCAGCTGGAAAATTAGAGGGAAGAAAGATGTGGCTCACAGAAGTTAATGTGCAGCTCCTTTACAAGGGACATGACAGACCTTGGTGGGAGGCTGGAAGATGACCAGAGCAAAGGGGGGGCATGTTCCTGGAAGGGGAGACCTGGAGCAGTGAAACCAGCCCTACTTCCTGGAATACCATGTCCATCGAACAGAATCAGATCCTATCACCACCACCCCAGCCACCACCACACACACACAGGACTTTAAAATTTGGAATGTGTACTTTTAAAGTTTCTCCAGAAGAATAAATATAGGAGAAAATCTATTAATGGTTGGGGAGGGGTGGTTAGGAGAGCATTTCTTCAGCTGATTGTACGTATTACATAGTATAATCCTAAAAAGATATAGTCGTGGGACAACAGGAAGCATGCAGGTCAGTGAAACCCTAGTGATTGTGTCATACATGATGATCATGACGCTTCAAATCACGGATAATCATTTATATATTTTATATGATAATGCAGTCACTGTTAAACTGGCGGCTATCAGTGACTGCTTCCGCAGGGTAACACGGCTTCTCCAGTTCCTTCCAAAGCAGGTTATGGGATGGGGAAGGAAGGAGAGAACATGAAACCTCTGGGTCCCAGGCAGATGAAATAGACATCCTGGCAGGAACTCACACTCGTGTCTTCCATTAAAAGTACTGGGTGTTATACGCAACTCACGAACCATTGAACACTACATCAAAAACTAATGATGTGTTATATGTTGGCTAATTGAATTTAAATTAAAAAAAAGAAAAGTAATCTCGGAGAGGTTACATCCACCCGCGCTGTAAGAAGCAACCACCTCTCTCCCCTTCCTCTCGGCCATCCGCTGGGCAGCCGCAAAGCAGCAACCATGCGTGAGTGCCTCTGCATCCACGCTGGCCAGGCTGGGGTCCAGGCTGGCACTGGCTGCTGGAGCTCTGTTGCCTGGAACGCAGCCTCTAGCCCAATGGTCAGACGCCAAGTGACAAGACCACTGGGGGAGGAGATGACTCTGTCAACACCGTCCTCAGTGAGACCGGGGCTGACGGGCATGTGTCCGGGGCAGCATTTGTAGACCTCCAACCCACAGTTGTTGAAGTTCACACCAGCCCCCACCAACAGCTCCTCCACCCTGCACAGCTCATCACAGGCAAGGAAGATGCTGCCAATAACTGTGCCCGAGGGCACCACACCATTGGTAAGGAGATCATTGACCTTGTCTTGGATGGAATTTAGAAACTGGCTGACAAGTGTACAGGTCTTCAGGGCTTCTTGGTTTTCCTCAGCTTTGGAGGAGGAATGGGGTCTGGGTTCACCTCCTTGCTGATGGAACCTCTCTCTGGCCATTATGGCAACAAGTCCAAGCTGGAGTTCTCCATTTAGCCTCCACCCAGGTTTCCACAGCTGTAGCTGAGCCCTACAACTCCATCCTCATGACCCACACCACCCTAGAGTGCTCTGTGCCTTCATGGTAGACAACGAGCCCATCTGTGACGTGTAGAAACCTCCATGCTGAACGCCCAGCCTACACTAGCCTGAACAGGTTGGTAGGTCAAATTGTGTCCTCCATCACTGCTTCCCTCAGGGTTGCCGGAGCCCAGAAGTCCAGACCAGCCTGGTGCCCTGTCTCCGCATCCACTGCCCTCTGGCCCCATCTGCTGAGAAAGCCTCCCACCATCAGCCTCTGTAGCAGAGGTCGCCAGCGCGTGCTCTGAGCCAGCGAACCAGAGGGTGAAAGGGGACCCTCGCCACGACAAACACACGGCTGTATCGTGGCGGACGTGGTTCCCAAAGATGTCCGTGCTGCCGCTGCCACCATCAAGACCAAGCATACCATCCAGTTTGTGGACTGGTGCCCCAGTGGCTTCAAAGTTGGCATGAATTACCTGCCTCTGACTAGGGTACCTGGTGGAGACCCGGCCAAAGTACAGTGAACGGTGAGCCTGCTGAGCAACACCAGAGCCATCTCTGAGGCTCGGGCCTCGCTGTTCACTGGTATGTGGGCCGGGGCACCGAGGAGGAGAGTTTTCTGAGGCCTGTGAGGACATGGCTGCTCTTGAGAAGGATTTTGAGGAGGATGGTGTGGATTCTGTAGAAAGAGAGGAATTACTTCAGTTAAAAATGTCACAAAGCGGGGTGCCTGGGTGGCTCAGTCACTTAAGCGTCTGCCTTCGGCTCAGGTCATGGTCCTGGGGTCCTGGGGTCGAGCCCCACGTCAGGCTCCCTGCTCAGTGGGAAGCCCGTTTCTCCCTCTCCCTCTGCCCCTCCACCCTGCTTGTGTTCCCTCTCTCGCTGTGTCTCTCTCTGTCAAATAAATAAAATCTTAAAAAAAAAAAATGTGACAAAGCTGCTGCCTTTACGGGGAAGCTCATTCTGTTTTAAATATTGAAAAGTTGTGCTCTGATCCGTTCATTTGTAGGTAGCAGTGTATACTCTCATATGCAATTACTGACCTATGCTTTAAAACACGACTCTGTTACAGACCCAAGCTGTCCATTTCTCTGATGGGTTTGAATAAAGTATTCCCTGTCTTAAATGGAAAAAAAAAAAAAATCTGCTGAAAGGACCGCTGGGAAGTCATTATCGGCTCTTCGTGAACAGCAGACTGCCTCCTGGAAGGGTCCACATTTTTGCGAGCCTGAACCTGCAATGTGAAGCATCTGTATTCGAGGACCCTGAACTCTTGGCGGGGAGGGTCTCTGCCCCCGTGCGCCCTGCCGCCCTCGTTCCTCGCTGTAGGATTGCAGAGACCGTGGCACAGGGGCTCTCTCAGGACAAACACTACAGCAGGTAGCAGGATAAGTCCTTGCAAAGAGGCAACATTTTCAGAAAGAACTTAAAAAAATACATTTCCTGGAAATTGCCTCTGACATTTCAGATCTGCTCCAGGGAAAACCTCTATGGAAGCTTTAAGTAATGAACTGTCATCATTTGGATAATCGCCTTTCAACCATCAATGATTATCCCACCTCGCGGACTGAATCAATTATAAAACGTAGGGGCTCTTAACCTTGAAAAGCCCACAGGGATATGCGATACGGAGCCAAATACCAAACAAGCCACTTTAAAACAATTTTCAGTAGTTGCTCTCTAGAGAAAGTTGGGAGCAGGCAGCTTTGTTGTTTGGTTTGTTTTTTAAATAAGTCTGTCCAATTTTTGAGTCTTTAAACTATTTGAGTTTTTAACGGATTTGACTCTTGAAGCAGTATTTGTGTACAATTATGGTAAAAATAAAAACGAAATAGAAACCCCACAGGTGCCTCATTTCCCCACTTTGGCCTCCCATCTCCCAGTATTTGTTACCACGAGGTCACTGTCCCCAACAGTCAGCAGTCCCTGGCTCTTCCCGCTGCCGCCAGAGTGCCTCCTGACCCCAGCGTCACGGTGACTGGAAGGTGAGGAAGAGCTCCAGGTCCCTCAGCCACGGATGGGAGCCTGGCTGCTGGCCAGTCCCCATTCAGCTGATGGGCCCCGTGAGGGAACCACGTTTCATCATTAAAATGATGAGTAACAATGGGAGCAAGAACCAAACCTTTAAAGAATTCTAACACTGGAGTTGGGCCTTAGCCCTGTGGGCGGGTGAGGATGTTGTGTTGCTGTTTTTCAAAGATGAGCCTCCTCCAAGTTTGTCATGCAGGTTCATCATGCAGCAGCTACAGCTCCACTTCCCGACGCAGAGACCCTGCAAGGACCAGGCTCCTGGCGATCTCCATCTGCTGAGTTTCCATCTCAGATTCAGCCAGTAAGGGCCACGTGGTCATGAAGCCTCACATCAGGAAATCTGTGTCAAAACCTGAACTCTGCTGTGGAAAAACTCAAGGGCAACCTGTCGGAATTGGCCAGCTAATTCCCAGCAATATTTAGGAAGTCATCCAGCACTAGGTGAGGCCCAGGACTGATCACACAGACCAACCGCTTTACCCACTCCTCCAGGTTCATACAGGGTGAACGTAGGTTAATAAAAATCCACACACCTGTATGGGTCAGGGTTCCCCAGACTGAGAGATGTATATTTTTTTATTTTAAGGAATTGGCTCATGTGGTGCTGGGGGCTGGCAATTCTGAAATCCAGGCCGGCTGACAGGTGGAACCTCGAGCAGAAGTTGGTGCCACCCCAGTATGTGTGTGGGGCCTGTAAATTTGTCTGTCCCAAGCACGTCTGCAGACCCACCCAGTCAGTCTCCTTAGGTATGCTTCCGGCATTTGCTTTCAGCCCCGCATTCTGGCTGTGAGAGAGGCTCCTAGGACCTCTAACCTGGCCGGACTGCTGCTCCCATCCCCCACAAAGCCGTGGCAACTCTGCCCTCACCCCCAAATCTCTCCACCACGAACAGGCAGCACATTTCTGAGCAGAAGTGTAGCGTGAGGGCCTGTCTGGACACCAGTTGTCTCAGTGTGACTTCCTTCAAAAGCAGAGCTTGAGACAAAGAACTTGCAACCAAGTAAGTGATTTGGGAACTGATCTTGAGAAGCAGGACTGATTGAACAGGAAGGAGTCTCAGAAGAAGAAGAAAAAACGACGTGAGTGTGTGTTATGAGGGTCACTGCCAAGGATGCCTGGTTCTGCCGGAACCTCTGGAAAGCAAAGAGAACCTCCCAGAACCACTCGCCCGAAGGAGGGGAGGCCAGAGCTTGTGTCCCATGCTGCACTTTGTTGAGGGCTGCCCTGGGCCCCTGCGAGCTGAGCCTCTGTTGACAAGGGCCTGGGGGCCTAAAACAGGCAGGCCTGGATGGAAGGCCCTGTGCCCAGAGCGGAGTAGGTCACACAGGAGCCATTCTGAGCTCGTGGGGTCGGCCTTTGAGCTGCGCGGAGCTCCGGGTTGGGCTGGTGGGCTGCGAGCCGCCGAGACATCATTCTGCTGCCCCACGGGGACGTGTTTGAAGGAACGGAAGCTCGTTCAGCCTGGGGGAGAGAGCACTGGGCATGGGACAGAGGGCCTCACATGTCAAAGGGCAGTCTGTGTTAGATACAGTGGTGGTGTGAGGGCTGGGGATTGGGGGGCAGGGGGCAGGTTCTGCACCAGACCTTGGCCAGCCACTCCCCAGGAATATTCACATGCAAAGAAGAGTGGCAAGATAAAGGAAAATAATACTCTACGATGGGGGCCTTGATTGGTTCTCTAATCAGGTGCAGAGAATTTCTGTTAGCTGGGCTGGACCTCAGCAAGCATTCCCTCATCCTAGTTTTTTAGGCTTCTGATGAAAGTAGGCCACGAAGCCCTCCACGTCACCTTTCTGAGACCCAGCCCTAAACCTTGACTGTACCAGGCCTAGAGGCAGCCGAAGGTGGTGGTGAAACGCACAGGTTTTGGAGCCAAACTCGCAGAGCTTGGGCTCGAATCTTACCTCCACCGTATGACTAATCATATGACCGTGGGCAAGTTTCCTGGCGTCTCGTTTATAAAGCAGAGGCAATAATAGTGCCTACCTCCTAGGCCTGGGGTGAGGAATAAATGAGTTAACTCATATAAAACACAACAGTATACGGTGCATCGAAAACCCCCAAACTGTTAGTTATGCTTATTAGTACTCCCTGTAGCAGGAGGAAAGGAAGAGAGGGGGACAACGGAAGGAGGGAGGAGGAGGGGAGGGCGAGGAGGACGGGCAGGCAAGGCTAGACCAGGCGAGGCGGCTGCTGCCTAGCACCACCGCCCACCACCAACAGTGGTTATAGCCCACGTTTTGAAAAGTCTGATTGTTACTTCGCCCCTTCAGAAAAAGCAGGGTGGTGGATAGGAGAAAATCTGAGAGCTACCTCTTGCTTGGGCACCTACCCAATGGACAAGGGAACAGGCTTATTTTGTGGTGTTTCCGGGAGTTAAACCAGGCCAGTGAGGGTAAGGTTTGTTCTCAGTAGCATTACCAACTGTCTAACATCTCAGTTGTTCTCGATGGGATGATGGGCGGTCCACGGGTGCTTCCATATGCTAAGAAATCAAGGACGGGTGTGCCTGTACGAGACCCGGCCCACTCTCGACGTTTCCTCCCACGCTCGTGAGACAGAACATGGGAAGCAGGGCAGAGAGAAGCCTGTTCTGCATATACCACTGGACTTTTTTTGTAAATAACATTTTCTAATGTGTATTGACAGTGAGCTTGTTCTAGGTAGTTGGAAGCACTTGCAGTGTGTTACTTGATCATCACATGGGCCTTGTGATGCAGGTGGTTTGTTAACAACATCTACATTTTATTTATTTATTTATTTTTAAAGATTTTATTTATTTATTTGACACAGAAAGAGATCGAGAGAGAGGGAACACAAGCAGGGGGAGTGGGAGAGGGAGAAGCAGGCTCCCCGCTGAGCAGGGAGCCCGATGTGGGGCTCGATCCCAGAACCCTGGGATCATGACCTGAGCCGAAGGCAGACTCCCAACAACTGAGCCACCCGGGTGCCCCATAATATCTACATTTTGGCCCCACAAAACTCATTTTAGACTTTGAACCTCCAGAACGGTTAGATAATAACTTAGTGTTGTTTTAAGCCACCATATTTATCATAATTTATTACAGTAGCAATCGCAGACTAATACGTGCTCCATCCATTTCTTTTAATTACAATGTATCTGTTAAACTCTGGCCTTTTGACCCATGAAATTTCCTAAGGCAGGACTTTGCTGACTAGGTACTAATGGTACAGTTGAACATTTTCCTTCGTCTTCTGGATGTGCCACGAATCGGCAGCTGAATCCAGCAGCTGGGTCAGGCTCAGATTCCATTCCTTTGGCAAACACTATAAGTGACTTGCTTTCTTTTCAGGATGTGTGTGGTTTTTTGTTCTATTTCAGTTGAGCAGCAAATGATGTTCAGGTCTCTGCTCCATTAACAAATTCATTTGGAGTTACAAGCTGGTGGTATTTGAATTCTGCAGTTTAAAAATTTTTATTAGCTCTACTACTTTACAAGGTGATCCATCCCTTCATCTACTGTTTGGTTGTCTAGCAGTACCGTTTATATAGGAAAGACAGTAAATGCTTTTCCTTTGCTTTTGTTTACTCAGTTTTCAGGATAATGAATTGGTTGCCTGTCATCCTCAAAAGGTGATAGTTTTTATTTAAATATCATTATAGGGGCGCCTGGGTTGCCCATTCGGTTAAGTGTCTGCCTTCAACTCAGGTCGTGATCCCAGGGTCCTTGGATAAAGCCGCACGTCAGGCTCCCTGCTCAGTGTGGAGCCTGCTTCTCCCTCTGCCCCTCCCTCCCCACCCCCCCACTCATGCTCTCTCTCTCTCTCAAATAAATAAATAAATAAAATCTATAGAAATAAAAATAAATAAATATCATTATAAATTTATGGACTTATATTTGATGTGTTTCAATCCACTGAAATTCCTGTCTTTATTGAATCTCAAATTGTCCCACCTTTTGGCCAGTGGGAACTCCTGAGTCATTTGGACATGGCCTTAATGGTCTTTGGTAGTTCTTTGCTATTTGGTATCTTGAGATGTTCCAGACTCTTCTGGAACATTTCTTACCTCCAAT
Source organism: Phoca vitulina (assembly GCF_004348235.1). Classification (NCBI taxonomy): domain Eukaryota; kingdom Metazoa; phylum Chordata; class Mammalia; order Carnivora; family Phocidae; genus Phoca; species Phoca vitulina. The sequence goes on along the minus strand of NW_022589783.1, from coordinate 5,431,297 downwards.
CGAGAATCAGCCATTTCTCCTAGAATCTCTGGTTTCTTTTAATGGAGAATGATTTTTTTTTTTTCTTTTTTTAAGAGAGCGAGAGCGTGAGCGGAGAGGGGCAGAGGGAGAAGGAGAGAGAGAATCTTAAGCAGGCTTCATGCTCAGTGTGGAGTCCAACAAGGGGCTCGATCTAACAATCCTGAGATCATGACCTGAGCCAAAATCAAGAGTTGGACGCTTAACCAACTGAGCCACCCAGGAATCCCAATAGAGAATGATATTTTAAGAGTACAATCTAGAGGCTATGGCTATGTATAAAAATATGAATATATATAGAGAGAGAGACAAAAATATAGAAACAATGACCAGCCAGAATGCAATGATTATCCAGAGTACATCCAAATGATACATAGTACAACCAAAATGATGTACTTTTTGTTCATATATATATTTGAAACTTTACATATTTATGAATGTGTATCTATTTATGGAGATATCTACCTATCCACCATCTATCTATCTTCCTTGAGTTCATAGAGAATTTTTCAATTCAAGTTAAGAAAACAAGGTTTTTACTTAACCACTTCTATATTCCATCTGTATCTTCTTTCTTTCACACTGAGATTCTTAGTTCTCAGTGATACGGGGAAGAATAAAATTAAAATACCCCATAACTTCTCATTTGCTTCATCCCACATGACACATACTATGGTCTCAGAGCAACAATACTAATCCTAGCACATTGATTATGATTACTGAAAACACTTAAGTTTGTCTGCCTATGTTATCCCCATTCTCCCTTTATTTGTTGATTTATTTTGTTGACTTACTTTGTTACGATTTACGTCATCAGATCACATAGTCATCACATACTACAATCTCTGCTTTTAAATCCTCTCTTAGTTTTACAAGTAACTATATATTTAATGCTAAGCAGCCGTCCTTGTGCTGATGTTTGCCGACATTTAGTTGTCTAAAGTTCATTCTCTACTAAATTCCTTAGAAAGAGCTCATGGGAACACTATTTCCTGAGTTCTTCATGCTCACCAGAATGTGTGCTTTTTATACTGAAAAGTATTTTACTGTTTTAAAATCCACAGTCCCCATCTTTCCTTGAGTACCCAAAATACATTGTTCTTGTGGCATAAAGCATTGCTGTTGAAAAGCCCAATGATAAGCCTATACTCTTTACAAGTCACTTTCTTTTTTTTATCAAGATACTCAAGGTGTATTTTCTCTTTTTCCCTAAAGTCCTGTACTTTTCCTGGAATATGCTTAGGCATTGATTTTCATAGATAACTATTCCCAGATGGTACAATGTGTTTTCTTTCAATATGTAGTTTTAAATCTTTGTAATTTGAGAAATGTTCTCTTGAATTATAGTTGTTAGTACCTGGTCTGATCCCTTGCTTTCAATTTTCTACTTTAAGGACTCCTGTTCTCATGTGTTGGATCTTCTTCTTCTATCTTCGATATTTTCACACTCTCAAATACGTTTACCTTTTTCTTATCCTTTCTGGATTCTGGAAATTTTCTCTCCCTTTCCCTTCTACTTTTCTTGTCATTGTTTGTTGTGTTTTTTTTTTTTTTAATTTTTATTTATTTTTTATTATTAACATATAATGTATTATTTGTTTCAGGGGTACAGATCTGTGATTCATCAGTCTTACACAACACACAGCGTTCACCATAGCACATACCCTCCCCAATGTCCATCACCCAGCCACCCCATCCCTCCCACCCCCCTCCCCTCCAACAACCCTCAAATTTGTTTCCTGAGATTAAGAGTCTTTTATGGTTTGTCTCCCTCTCCGGTTTCGTCTTGTTTCATTTTTCCCTCCCTTCCTCTATGATCCTCTGTCTTGTTTCTCAAATTCCACATATCAGTGAGAACATATGATAACTGTCTTTCTCTGATTGACTTATTTCACGTAGCATAATGACGCAAATGGTAAGATTTCATCCTTTCTGATGGCTGAGTAATATTCCATTGTATATATATATATATACACCACATCTTTATCCACTCATCTGTTGATGGACATCTGGGCTCCTTCCATAGTTTGGCTGTTGTGGACATTGCTGCTATAAACATTGGGGTGCAGGTGCCCCTTAGGATCACTACATTTGTGTCTTTGGGGTAAATACCCAATAGTGGCTGCACCAGCTTGCATTCTTGTGTTCCTTCTGGTTCAGTCTTCACTTCTAAGATTTGTTCCTTCTGTTTTAGTTCTTTTTTATTTCTGTCAATTCAACTCTGAGATTTTTCTGATTGTGACTTACGCCATTCTTTCTCATCTTGTGTCATTTTCTTAATGTCTCTTAGCTTTTTCTGAAGTACCTTCTAAGATAGCCTCCAAGAGACCAGCTGCCTGGTGTACATCCTGTGGGCAGGACCTGTGACTATAAGAGATTTCGTTCCCGTGATTAGGCTACATTTTATGGCAAAAGCGAGAGGATTTTTCAGTTGTGATTAAGATTCCTAATCAGTTGGCTTTAAGTTAATCAAGGTGAAGTATCCTGGGTGAGCCTGACCTAATCAGGAGACTTGTTTAAATGAGAGTCTAAAGGTCAGAGACAGAAAAGTCAGAGAAATTCAAAGTAGCAGAGATACTCTACTGTTGGTCTTGAAAATGCAAGCTGCTCTGTTTTGGAGAGGGCCATGTCACTGGGGACAAGAGACGGCCTCTAGCAGCTGAGGGTCTGAGTCCTACAACCACAAGGAACTAAACCCAGCCAACACCAGTGAGCTGGAAAAGGACCTCAACCCTCAGGTAAGAACACAGTCCCAGCTAACACCTTGATTTCAGCTTCATGAGACTCCAAGCAGAGGACCCAGCTAGTCTGTGCTTGAACTCCTGGCCTATGGAAACTGCAAGATAATAAATATCTTTTAAGCTACTAAGTTCATAATTCATTATGCCACAATAGAAAATGAACACGGTGCATTATAGTTTCTCCCTGTTCAATGTGCATGTCTTTCCAGCATACTTTCATTGTTTGTGTGGATTGTATGTCATTCTATTTCTCTTCATCTTTTTCTAAATAGTAACTTTGTATGAGATTTGACCTTGATATTTTGTGCTATTGATTTTTATATGAAGTTAGTTTTCCTGAACTTTTATAAGAAGGCTTGGTTCTAATAGCTTTTTTTTTTTTCAAGCTTAACAAAGATCCTTCTGTTGTTTTCATGTAACAGCTTGCTTGATGACATTTATTGGCTTGGTTCTCAGTTATCTGGACGTTCTCTTTTCTTCACTTCAGTTATCCCCATTTTCCTCAATCTTGATTTTACTCCAAGTAGTTTCTCCATAGTGTGGGGCCTCAATCAGTAAGGGAACCTTGCTGGGCCAATTTCAAGCATTTATAAGGTTGGACTGATCCAGCCTTTGAGGTTTTCCTGCAGGACCTTCATATGTTCTCTCTATTGAAATGGGCAAACCTCTCCTTGTTTCAGTCATTGTCCACAAATTGGTCTGCCGGCTTCTACCTGTTGTTCTGTTAGATGCCCCGTGACTTCCCTGAGTTCTCCCACACAGATGTTAGTACCGTGCAGGTCTCATGGCTGTAGTGGTTTGTCCCACCTGCTTTTATTTGGGCGTTAATGGAGATGCCTTCACAGCTAATTATCTTGTACATGTTGTGCATGAGTTTTTGTTTTTTCTATCTAGTTGTTCTGTTTTTATTTGGGGAATTGGGAGGACCCAAAGACGATGCTGCAACCCCTACTGTGCATCGCCTAGGAATTTTCCTGCTATCTCCTTTTTATGGCCTGAGAAGGCTGAATTCCCAGGGAGATTAACTAATTTGCTTTAAGTCACACGACTAGTAAGTGGGAAAACTAGCATTTGAACCTGGTCCAAATTTCAGAGTTCTTATTTTTTTCTCACTACATTTTGTTTAAAAACTTCTTTACTATAACAATTCCCAGCGTTAAAACTTAATGGTTTCCCATTACCTAAACCAACCAGTCTAAAGACCCCCCAACATTCAAGCCTCACCCTGCCTGTCCACCCTCACCACCTCTCCCCAAAGCACGCCCCCCGGTTCTGCCCCCAAAGCTGTCTCTGTTCCCTCCCTGATCCCTTACTGCTCTTTAACTCATCTGTTACCTCTCCAAATCTAGTCCCCCTCTAATCAATTACTGGCAACTCTAGTAATTTTTGTTTATTCATGATTTGTGGGGGAGGGTATTTTAAGGTATTAACCTATGCTTTTCTATTCCTCCGTGTATTCGTTTCCTAGGGCTGCTGTAAAAAAGCAGCATGAACTGGATGACTGAAAATAACAGAAATGCATTGTTTTATAGTTGTGAAGCCTAGAGGCCCAAACTCAGCATATCAGCAGGGCTATCCTCTCCCTGAACCCTTAAAAGAATCCTTCCTTGCCCCTTCCCAGCTCCTGGTGCTCTGCCAACGATCTTTGGCATCCTTTGGCTCACGGATGCGTTACCCCAGTCCTCTGTGCTCGCGTGCTGTTCTCCCTGTGTAGCTCTGTTTTCACATGGCCATCTTCCTATACGGACACCAATCAGATGGGATCAGGGGTCCACGCTACTCCAGGATAACTTCGTCTAAACTAGTTACATCTAAAATGACCCTGTTTCCAAATAAAGTCACCATTTGAGGTACTAGGGGTTGGGACTTCAACACGTCTTTTTCAGGGGGGACACACTTTGACCCCCAACACTTTCCTTCCCATTTCCTTTCTCCCATTTGAGCAGATAATCGTTTTTGTTTTTTGCTTCAGGAGGAACGTCAGAGAGTGGAAAGAACTGTGTCTATGGTGTGGGCTCTCATACATCCAGAACCTACTTCTGTGCTGTCCTCTGAAGGCGCCTCCATTCATCAGACGATTGTAAGACTTTTTTAAATCACCTTCCGCATGCAAAACCTGTGCTGGGAACTGCAGGGAATCTGAAGAAGCATCTCTTTCATCAAACTTAAGACACAGTTGATTGTGTGGCACACCATTATTTTAGGTACTTCCAAGAAAGAAACACCCTGACAAACTGATGTATATCAATTTTTAAAGTGTATCCCAATTTCAGAGTTGTCACAGTGCCAAAAAAGGCATGCCTTAGAATTGATGAAATAATGCATGATGCACCGTGTCTCCTTTTAAACAGCTATAGGCGTGGTGGAGAGAAAACACACGTGCACGTACTTGCATACACAGGCACATGCACACACATGTGCATACACACACCTGGCTGAGTACGAAAGATGCTGCAGGGACTCCGGTGTTTTCAGAGCTGAGACCGGAGGTGGTTGCTCTTTGGGTGGATCTTGAGGTGTAGATGGGACGCATATCATCCAGGTGGAGCTGAGGAGAGCCATCGAGAGGAGAGGAAACCTGTAACATGGGGAGCCCAGGTGTGTAAAAGGTAGAGAGGTGTCCAAGAGGGAGAAACGGGAAATGATTCATTGGATCACACGTATATCACCTGTCCATATTGGTGACAGTTGGGAATTGGGGGAAAGGATGTTGGGTTTGAGCAGAGTGTGGTCGTGAAGTCCAGGACTTAGAGAGAAGGAAGTGGGCGCACCAGTGACCCTCAGTAGGGAAGGCAGTCTTATTTCCAGATTAAAGTCCTCCCTAAAGAGTTTGGATTTTATTCTTTAAGCAATGGGGAGCCATAGAAAGTTTTGGAGCAGAGAGGAGCACGCCAAGCAATGTTTGGGGATTATTAATCTGGTAACAGGCAGAATATATAGAAGGCAGTTAGGGGACCTGTTTAAGAGATGACCTCAGAGGTCCAGGTAGCAGCAAAGAGAATAGTGGTGTGAAATGAAAAGGAAGGGACAAAGGGAAACTTGTGCAGAAAAATAAACAAGCAGGACTTGTTTAGGAAGAGGGGTGCATCAAGACTGTATCTCAGTATTGGTGTGTGGACAGCTAACAGTGCATTGCCAGAGTGGGGGACTCCTCAGGCCCTATTTACCTCCACAAGCCTTCCTGGTCAACACAAAAGTAAGCCCCACACATACCAGGTGAAGTGCCCATGGGCACTCCAGGCTGAAATCAAATTATGGTTGCCATAGTTTTCTATAAAGTGATTCTAGTGATACATCTTTGGTGAGACAATCAGGGAAGTGAGAGTACATCCTGTCATTGTAAGCACCTGAGACATTTCACAGTCTCATATGATTTTATGACCCGCCTGTGTAGTAAAGCAAGGGCAAGTTTTACTCTATGTGCATCGAAAAATCAGATGACCTTTATAGAAACCGCATAAGCCAGAAACAACCCTGGGAATAAATCCAAGGTTTCCTGATGCAATATTTTTATCTACACATGTATGTTTGCTCTACCTTCAGTAAAACAGAACAGAGCACTGTGTAAACATTAAGCACCCTGTAAATTCTAGGTAGTAACGCAGGGGAGAGAGTCTATTCGCAGAGTGAGAATTAACCCTGTGGAGGGCTTCTATGTCCGTCCCTAATGCTGTGGGCAAGGGATGGACTGGATGTGCTGTGGGCAGACCTGGCCACCAGATGTGTCAGGGATGCCCTTGACTGCATACAGATCCTAGATTTTATCTCACTGGTGTTGGAGGCCCTCAGGGGAAACATTTCTTTTTGAAGGCCAAGGTCCAGGGAAAACCCTGTATAAGTAGACTCTTTTTCCTTCTTGTTCTTCAAATACAACTGTATGTTCAGAGAGTAAGTCCAGTCCCATAGTATCTGTTCTATGGACTCTGTCCCTTGGTGAACAAATAAATGTGGAGAACCTTCCATCTAACAGAGCTCAGGCCCTGGTCAAGGGAGCAAAGATGTCACAGAAACAAAGCTCAGTCTCTGTCCTCAAGAAGCATCATTCCAGTAGAGGGAGGGTGACCGAAGGAAGTAGACAAGAAAAGATGATCATTTCAGGTGCAGCCAGGGGCTACGAGGAAGACAAAACAGCAACGTGGCACAGAATGGCTGCTTCAGCTGCGGAGCTCAGGCAGAGCCTCCAATGAGGAGGAGGGATCCAGCAATGACCTGGGGGAAGCTTTCAAAGCAGAACAACATTGGAGCCAGCTTAGTCTGGCCAAGAGGCAATATGATAGTGGGGAGGGCAGGAAGTAGCAGTACGTGGCCTGACATCCTTCATCAAGAGTGTGCCTTTTAGGGCGTCTGGGTGGCTCAGTCGGTTAAACGTCTGCCTTCAGCTCAGGTCATGATCCCAGGGTCCTGGGATCGAGTCCCGCATCGGGCTCTCTGCTCAGCGGGGAGCCTGCTTCTCCCTCACACTCTCCCTCTGTGCTTTCTCTCTCTCTCTCTCCCAAATAAATAAATAAAATCTTAAAAACAAAAAATTAAAATTAAAAAAAAATAAAATAAAATAAAAAGAGTGTGCCTTTTACCATAAGAATATTGGGAACAGCAAAATTCTGTAAATCAATTGCCCCAACAGCTATATGTGGGTGCCCTATATATGCAGGGTAAGGGCAGTAGCTGAGACGCAGAAAATGGTCAAGGTCAGGGATGATGGTCCAGGTGAGGGGTGATGGTCCAGGTGAAGGATGATGGTTAACATGGAAGAGATGGTTCACGTGAGGGATAATTTTCATAAACCTGGATTCAGGTTTTAGCATCAAAGGTGGCAGAGCTAAGATATGAGAGAACTTAGTAAGTTTTGGCTGAGAAATTGCATGGGTTTCATTTACTGAGTAGGGAGAAGGCTTGTGGGGAGCAGATCTGCGGGCATTCCATAGCTCTCTCTTGGCCATGTTACGTTTGAGACACCTTTTGACATCCAAGAGGTGACTCGGAGCAGACAGTCAGGTAGTCCTCATGGGCCTCAGATCCCAGGCCAGGACTGGAGGTAGCTAGTGCAGAGCCATGCAGGCAGAGATGGTAGATGGAGTCATGGGACGGGCTAGGATGGCGGTATTCGTCTCCTAGGGCTGCTATAACCAAGTGCCACAAACTGGGCAGCTTCAGACAACAGAAATTTATTCCCTGACCGTTCTGGAGGCCCGAAGGCTGAATCGAGGTGTCAGCAGAGCTGTGCTTCCTCTGAAAGGCCTACTGCGGAATCCTTCCTGGCCTCTTCCAGCTTCAGGCCGATTTTTTGTGTCACCGGCGTCCTTGGCTTGCAGCTAGCTGCATGACCAATGGCAATTCCTAGTGCTGCCAGAGGGCGTTCTTCCTCGAGGCTGTGTCCCAGTCTCCCTCTCCTTGCATGGACCCCAGACATCGGACTGGGGCCCACCCTCCTTCCGTATGACCTCATCTTCACAGGATTGCATCTGCCAAGACCCTATTTCCGAATAAGGCCACCTTTCCGGGTTCCAGATAGACATGGGGGGACACTAGGCAACCCAGTGCAGTTACCTAGAAAAAGAGTGTAGATGGACAAGAAGGCTGCCGAGGACAGAACTTCGGGGCCCCGAGAGAGGAGAGAACACGGGTGCAAGCTGTGTCTCCTGTCGAGAGAGGCATACCACGAGGTATCAACCACGTGGCACCCTGCTGGTGGTTATGGAGACTAACCAGTTGCACCTGGTTAACTAGCTTGGGGATGGAGGGCAGATTGACTTTTGGCTTTGGGGATGTGGAAATAGTGGGCAACTTTTAAAAAGACTCTTCCGTGAAACGGTAGGGCCAAGGCATGATTATATTGGGTTGAAGACAGAGTGAGGATGCTGAAACTATAAAAACGGTAAGTAGAGACATCTTTTTCTGTGAGAAAAAGAGAGCACAGACATGGGGCGAGGGACAGTTGAAAAGCCGTGTGGAATGGCGGCTTGCTGGCAGACAGGTGCTGTCCAGCAGGGTCTAGCAGTGGGGGAGAAGCTGACCACGCAGGAGAGAAGGGGTTCCATCTGAAGTGAAGTCCTTGACCTTGTGAGGGACTGCAGTTTCGCACACAGAGATGGGCCAATCATAGTAATAGGAGGGAGGGCAACGTTTCTCGGTACCCATTCAGGGACATCAGTGGGCCCAGTGTCGGGAAGACAGTGAGCTCTCATTGGATCGCACGTATATCACCTGTCCATATTGGTGACAGTTGGGAATTGGGGAAAGGATGTTGGGTTTGAGCAGAGCGTGGTCGTGAAGTCCAGGACTTAGAGAGAAGGAAGTGGGCGCACCAGTGACCCTCAGTAGGTGGTCAGGCTGTGTCGGGGCCCATTCAGAATCGGAGTGTATTCTGTAGACTCTTCAGTGATGAGCAGCAACTCGGACAGATGTAGGGTGAGGCCATGGTTGAGTTTGGTCATAGTTAGGGTGCTGTCAGAGGAAAAATGAGAAAGGGAGATTAGGGTGCCCCTGAAGGAGCAGTTACGGTGAGATGTGGGCTTGGCGAGGCAGGAGTGGGAGCCTGGGAGATTCTGGCAAGTGGACAGATGTAGGGCTGTGGATTGGAAGTCCATTTGGGGAGGAGAGCTGTGGTCACAGGGGCACAGAGCAAGTGAGCTGTGACGAAAAAGGTGTGTTTGAGGGGCCCCTGGGCGGCACAGTTGGTTGAGCGTCCAAGTCTTGATTTCGGCTCAGATCGTGATCTCAGGGTTCTGGGATCGAGCCCCTCGTCAGGCTCCGCACGCAGGGGGATGTGGGCTTGGGATTCTCCCTCTCCCTCTCTCTCAAATAAATAAATCTTTAAGAAAAAAGTTGTGTTTGAGATTGAGCTTTTGGAAGTGGTACAGTGTTTGGTTGTGACAGAGTCTAGTGTTTGGCCATATGTGTGGATAGAGCTGAGGAGGCAGGGAACCAGGAGGCGAGCCAGAGTGTAGGGATCCAATAGGAATGTGCTAATGCAAGAAAAAAATATGGCTTATTTGATTTTTTTCCCCTCCATGATGGGAAATAAAAGGCAAAGGAAAGAAAGTCAATATTCAGTGCCAGGAACTGAGGGGCCAAAAACCCAGAGAAAAGGGGTCTCTAGGGAAGCAAGCAGTCTTTCCCACCTCCAGGCTTCAGGGCATTTGTAAATCCTAACTGCACGGGGGTGAGGCCCAGAAACCAAGTGGAGAGCGGCCACACAGAGGCGGGGCAGACTTGCTAGTGGTCTCGCACAACTGGGGGACATAAAGCCAGAGTTCTGTGCCGGCCAGGGAGGAGGGCCCAGGAAGCACCTCAGCTTACTTGGAGAATTGAAACACCGGAAATGGACTAACATGAAAGCCCGAAATGCAGTTTGAGGTGGAAATGGCATTGGGAAGGAAGGAACCAGACGTTAACAGAGGGAAACAGTTAACAGAACAGGGGTCCCAGTAAAAGGGGTCCCCTCAAAATAAAGCCAATGAGAATTTGCTCCCAGCTTAATATTTCTGAGGCCCTGGGAACAAATTTTCACTTGTTTTACCTGATCATTAATCTCGCAATATAAAAACAGTTCACTGGATAAGATTTCCTCAAGTGAATCAGGGTTTTCCAAAAGATGGATTTACTAAACATTGAACAATGAAGTATTTGTAGAAATTAGAGGTGAACGTGACAGATGTGTTTGTCTTGGCAAAGGGGCATCTTCAGTCACAACTCCACTCCCGTCTCCTTCTGGTGACTCGTCTTTTGTGTCTTTCCATCGTAATCTTAGACTTCCCTTGATCGAGAACTCAGATTGACAATCTTTTTGTGTGTGCATGCCTCTCTTTTTTCCTCCCTCTATGCAACTGGCGGACAAGATCTCTGGTAATCGTGGCTCCTGAGAAAGGGGAGATGTTAATACTGACAAGGTTGCAAGGATTAGAAATGGGGGTGACCCCTGTAAGGACCCTAGTGTTCCCATCTTGCAGCAGGAACTGAGAGACACCGATATATTACAGAGATATATTACCTGACTTGCTCTTAAAACCAGGGAAGTATGGGAGCCGAGAGTCGAAGCCCAGCCCTCGCCTGTGTATCCGGCTGCCTCCTCCCCATGCTGGGGTGGCCCGGGCTGTTGCATTCATCAGCACCCCTGGCGGTCATCAAAGATGAGAGGGATTCTGACATGGTGCCTGTACTCAGCCTTCACTTTGCTGGCTTGTCATTCTTTCTTTTTTTTTTTTTCGGTCCAGCAAATATTTATTGAGGAATACTCTGTGCTCGGAGCTGACGCTTCGAAGATGAGACACCCAAGGAGGTCACAGGCTAGGACAGAGGCAGACAGACAGCAAACAGTCACCCACAGAGTGGTGATGGCAAGCCGCTCCACAACAGACCTATAACCAAACCTCTGGGCATCTGGGTGAAGTGCTGGAAAGAGCCCAAAGGCTAAATAAGGGCTCAATGCCATGGCCAGGTAATAGGATGCTCATCGGCCATTTAAAATACCGTTTCTGGAGGCCTGAGAAAAATGTTCACAACACGAGGCCCAGTGAAAAAGGCAGGCTTCAAAACTGAATCTGAGGTCTGATACCCATGATATTGTTTTATAAACCAAAATCCTTCCGGAGGTTAGCTGACTACCTTCTGTTTGCCACCCCAAGATCCACTCTCCACCTTTCTCCACCTGCTCTGCGCCCTGGCTACTGACCTGTGTGGCCTCTGGCTTCCGGTTGGCTTTGACCAGAGGGAGGCTCTGGATGGAGGGAGGAGAGCGAAGTCGGGAATCTGCTCCTCCTGCTCCTTCGCTGCCGCTCGCCTTAGTCTGGCTGGTCTCCTGCCCCCACCAAGGTTCCAGCAGGTTCTAGTAACTAGTGCCCTGTACCTCCTCAGGCCTAGGGAGGAAAGGGGCCTTGCTGTTAGCAACTCCAGGGTTCTGCACCATCTTGGGGGCTTCCCTACATCCTGCCCACACCCTTATAGATGGGCCCGTGTTTAATCTCTTCCCAAATGACCTAAGTTGTGGTGCCAACCCATTTGTGGGATTGTGGGCCATTGTGTTGTTCTCTCGTGTGATTTGCTCGTTTTCTATAATAGTCACCTTTTGGGGCATCTAGTGAACTCATGACTCCTCATTTCCTCTGAGAATCGTCTACCCAATCACAAGGGTGGACCCATAACTGGTTAGTCTGGAGTAGAGACCAGAGACCAGCTGGGCCAGCCAGATGCTCTTTCCTGGAAGGTCCAGTCGGGGCTGGAGAAAGCCTGCCCCATCTTGGTGGAGAGATATCCTATGAACACAGAAAGAGGAGTTAAAGAAAGAAATAGGACAAGAAATGGCCCTTGACCCTGGAAGTCTGTACAGACCCCAGTTCTAGCCCCTTCCTAAGTCCTGGCATCACGGCATCTTGACACCCGTGATACTCAGCCCTAAGGCCTTGTAATAACCGCCCCCCCACCTTTTAACATAAATCAGCTTGAATTAACTCAACCAAATGACTCCTGAGTAATACACCTGTGAATTACTCTCACAATTAGAAAATATAAGAGATATATTTTTATTTTTTTAAACTTTTTACTTTGAAATAATTATAGACTCACAGGAAGTAGCAAGAATAGTACCCAAAGGCTCACATATGCTCCACACCCAGCATCCTGCCATGGTGGATCCTCTATGGCTCTAGGACAATATAGAAACCAGGAGATGGATGCTGCTGCATGGTTGGTAACCTGACTGCAGACATCAGTTCTCAGCATGTTAAAATCTGCACCTGCCTGTATGGATGTATGTGCAGTTCTATGCAGTTTTATCCCAAGAACAGACTCATACGTCCACCACCATCATCGAGATAGAGAACTGTCCTGTCATCAAAACAGAACCCCCTTAAGCTGTCTTTTTGTATTGCACTCACTCCTTAGGGCCACTCCCTGGAAACCACTGATCTCTTCTCCATGTCTATACTTTTAGTTTGAGAATGTTGTATAATGAAATTACATAGTATTGGTAATTCTTTGTGGAGATTGACTTCTTTTTGCTAAGCATAATGCCTTTCTGGTCCGTCCAACTTACTGTGCCTACCAGTAGTTCAATCCTTATTACGGAGGAATATTCCACTATGCAAATGTCCCAGAGCTTATCCAACCACTCACCCGTAAAAGAACATTGGGTTGTTTCCAGTATTTTGCTATTATGAATTAAGCTGCTATGAACCTTCACATATAAGTTCTGGTGTGAACATAAATTTTAATGTCTCATGGATGAATGCCTAAGGTCATATGGTAAGTGCATGTTTGGTCAGAAACTGTTAAACTATTTTCCAGACTGGCCATTTGGTACTGGTAATTCGTGGCTACCATTTGGCATTCCCACCAGCAATGGATGAGAGATCCAGTTCCTCATTCCTGTTTCTCTTTTTGGATCTTCTTGTGGGTTACTTGTACTTCTTTAGAATTCCATTTTATCTCCAGTGTTTTGGAATATTGAAAGACAGCCAAGTGGAGATGTAGCGTAAGGGCAGGCAGCTGGGTGTGCCAGCCTGGAAAGCAGAAAAGAGCGTGGGTATCCATGTACACAATGTTCTTGGCATCTGGACGTGTTTAAAATCATGGGAAAGATGAGGCCGCCCAAGGAGAGAGAAGGCTCAAGCTGGGCCCTGAGTGAGCCAAGTGGTCACGTTAGGGAGATGAGGAGGGGGGCCAGCAAAGGACCCTGTAGAAGGAGCTCCTGGAGCATCGAAGGAAGACCTCCTCGGTAGTGTTCATCAGAGATGTGCTTAGAACTTTTTCAACCAAATTAAGGCAATTGTAGATACATACTGTTCTGCCATCACTTTTACAATTTGCTGTTTTGAGAATATTCTTCCTTGTCATTAAAGATGCTTTTACAACATAATTTTTAACAATTGCATAGTTTTCATTTTAGGGCTGTATCATGATTTATGTTTTTTGAAAGTTTCTTCTAGAATCTTGTCCAGGGTCAAAATCAAATGTACTGGCCTCTATTTTCTGGAAGTAGCTTCTACTTTTCGGAGCTCAGGACTATAGTTGCTTCTGCTGTTTCCCACATTCTTTCAAGCACATCAGACATTCACCAATGTCTTCCATATACTTTTCTAGCCCTCCAGAATTTAGTATGTTCAAAGTCCCGTGATCCCTCCCATAAAACTTAACAGTGCAGTGCTAGATCCGTGCCACCTATTAATCCTCATGATATCATGTTTAACCTTCTGAGCAACCTGTGTGCTCGTTTTTGTCATCCCCTCTTAGAGACGAGGACACAAGCTCAGAGGGTGTGTGTGGTTCCCTCCCATTACAGCAGCTGGGCAGGGCAAACCTCAGGTCTCCTGACCCAAAGTCTAATGCATAGTGCAGCCTCTCTCTGGCCACTGTTGGTTCTGCCCTCCATGCTTTGGAGACCATGATCCCCGATAGAATAGAGACCAAATGAGTTCAGCAGCTCTGTGTTTTCATCTGTTAAATTTCACCATCTGTCTCGGGGAGAGGGGGGCTCTTTCTTGTTTCTCTGAGCATAACTAAAATCTGTTTTGAAAGGTGACCCAACATCGCCTGGGAACCTTAGTGCTCGGTGGCTGGTTGCTTTCTTGACGGTTTTGCCTCTGCCCCTCCTTCATGACCAGTCTAGCGGGAATCGGGAATGTAGGTTTGAAGTTAGGCTGACCTGAGTTTGAATCCTGAATCTTGGCAGGAGCTGCGTGAACTCAAGTGACCACATCCATCTGTACCTGGTTCCTTGGGTGGCCACCGTCTTCCCATTTCCCATGCCCTGTGTGGTCCTCCCACTCCACTTCAGGGACCCACTTAGGAGCAGAAAACAGCAGGAGTGGTGCTGTGCTGTTCCAACTCTAAGCCAGAGGAAGACCTGGTGGCCTCCTCTTTTATGCTTTGGGGAGCTCTGAGCCATCATGGAAGAGGTCAGGTTGCCTACTAGCAAGCCCATGAGAAGAATCTACATGGAGAGGCAGGGAGAAGAGAAAGAGGCCCCACCACCCCAGAATCCCAGCTCAGCCTGGCCTTCCAGCTGTGCATGCCGGGGCCCCAGCCCCGATGGGCCAGCCAGGCCAGCCCCCAGGTGGGACAGAATGCCCAGCTGAGTCTAGTCAACCCACAGAATTATGACACCTGATTGAATAGCCATTGTTTTAAGCCACTGAACGTTGGGATGATTCTTGAGACATTAATTGTCCACACTAATTGTGAAGTATTAATTAATACAGTGCTTAGCACGTTGCCTAGCACACAAGAGCTTAATAGATGAGAGCAACTCTTATTTGACTTTGTCAAAGCCCCAGGTGGTTTGAGAGCTCCTTTGAGACTAACCTCTTGAACACATGCTTCTGACAAATAGATCTTGAGGAGCTATCTGAATCATTGAAGATACAGTAATCTGAGCCATCAGCACCACAACCAGGTAGAATTACCCTCCATTCACTCTCTACCTGGAGATAATAAATTGGCAGCCAGGGGGGTAAAGGCAGATCAGGGGCTGAACCCACTGCCATGATGGTGTCTTGGTTTTTGAAATCTCTGTTGCCTTTACTCAGTCCCTGCTAAGGCTACCCTGGCTTGGTGTCCTGGAGACAAGAGCTTCTTGTAGGCTCTGGGCCACTAGGAAGGTGACCTTCCCTTGTGAGACAGGCAGTCCTTCTCTGGAGGACCTGGGAAGATGCGGTTTGCTTTGATGTACAGGGCAAATAGGGTGGAGGGTCTACACTCTTCAGCCAGTCTCTTTGTCTCATACAGCATTCCTACTTCCATTGGTTAATTTTTCCATATCCTACAGGTCTGGACAAGAGAGAGGGTGGAACTGGGGTGCCTAATTCAGCTTAGGCTGCTCAAGGAGTAATGACAGGTGAAAACTTGCCCTGTCTTAGTCCACTTGAGCTGCTATAACAGAATATTATAGACTGAGTGGCTTATAAACAACAGAAATTTCTTTCTCATAGTTCTGGAGGCTAGAAGTCCAAAATCAAGGCACCAGCCCATTCGGTGTCTGGTGCATGCCCATTGCCTGGTGTGTCCTCCCACGGTAGAAAGGCAGAGGGAGCTCTCTGGGGTTTGTTTTAGAAGGGCACTAATCCCATTCATGAGGGGTCCACCCTCATGACCTAATCATTCCCAAACGCCCTATGTCCATATACCATCACATTGGGATAAAGTTAGTGCCAGAGAAATACTGAAATCTACATTCAAGAGGCATCTAATTTAATATTGCCGACTCAGTTTCAACATATAAATTTTGGAGGGACACAAATATTCAGTGTGTAGCACACCCCAACGAGGACATTGGGGTGCTGATCTCTATGCAGCGATGACCCTGGACTTGTCCCCTGACACACAGGGGTCAGGATAAGTCATGCTGTAGTCATATTCAATTATTTTATAATTAATAAGCTAAAACTCTTCCTTCGCAATGATAGTCTGCAGTTGAAAGCCATTTTCATACACAAGGTGTCACTTTTTTTTAAGGTGTAAGTACATTGAGACTTTGATGCATGCTGGTGGAGGAATGGGCTGTTTCCTTTTCCACGAGCTCACAAGAAAAGAGCAGCTCAGACACAAAGACCAAGGTTGTTATGCTTGTCATAGGCACCCACACTTCCTGGAATGTCCTTTCTTAGTGACCTGGGAGCTGGGGGAGCAGATGTTTCACAAGGAGATTCCAATGAGCAAATACCACTGGAGTTTAGGGCCCCAAACGGGGTGTCGGCTGTGGGATATTCACTGCAATGGCTAGAACAAGGGGGCATGTGGGCCAGGAGCTGGGATGGCATGTGAGGTCGGAGCAGGCTGCAGAGGTCTTCCTGGGTGATTCTAAAACTTTAGATCTTTATCCTGCAGTCCGAGGGAGGCAACGAGGTTGGAAGCAGGTGAGTGACATTATTTACTTTGTTTATAGGAGAAGAAAACCAATTCAGTTTGTTAAGTTCAAGATGCCTGATGTCAAGAACATGGGAAGTTGAAGAGATGGGCATGGAAGGTGAGGGAATGAAAGATACTGGGATTTGGGGCTGGATTCATTAGCGTAGATATGGTGAGTGATGTGAGGATAGGAGATTAAGGGGAAAGTAGCTAAAGCAAAGACAGCAGATGTGTAGCATGCGTGTCCCCAGCTCCCTTCCCCTGCCTGTAGCAGGCCTTGCTGAGCGATCACAGCACCCTCTCTTGCAGAGCCCAGTGCTGCGGAAGTCAAAGGAAAAGGATTTCTAGAAGATAGGCTGGTCAACACAGTCAAATGCTTACTCGGTAAGATCAAACAGGATGTAGACCAAAAACGGCTGGGGGGTTGGCATGCAGGAAGGCATTGGAAGTTTCTTACCTCTCTTACAGAAACTGTTTTCTGTTGTTTTAGCTTTATGTTTATATTTTCTTTGATAAGAGTAAACTTGCAGAATTTGAAAATAATATTCACCTATAATTCCACCATGATTGGTAACATTTGGATGCATGTATTTCCAGTCTTTTTTCCGACAAGCGTACAGCTAATATCATTACATACGTGCAGTCATACTGTAGACACAGTTTGTGTCCTGAGTTTTCACTTAATATCATTTCCTATTATTTACTTATCTTCTCTCTTCATGGTTATAAATGTGGGCATTTTCCAGATTTTGCCATTATAAATAATGGCTTTAATAAACTCTTTTTAACGGGCGCCTGGGTGGCTCAGTTGATTAAGCATCTGCCTTTGGCTCAGGTCCTGATCCCGGGGTCCTGGGATCGAGCTCCAGGTTGGATTCCCTGCTCAACGGGGAGTCTGCTTCTCCCTTTCCCTTTACCCCTACACCCCCCACCTCATGCTCTCTCTCTTGCTCTCCCTCTCTCTCAAGTAAATAAATAAAATCTTTTAAAAAATTAAAAAATAAACTCTTTTTAAAGCAATCTTTTTTAAAAATTTCAATATTTCCTTAAGATCAATTTCTAGAAGTGGCCAAAATACTTAAAGATTTTAAGACTCCTGATATAATAAAGTGCATTTCAGGACCATTTTACTAATTGGCATTGCCACCAGCAGACCATAAGGGTATTTAAATGAATGCACCATTTTTTACTATCCCGTTGTTGTTTTTTCTGGAACGATACAAATCCTTGATGGAAACCAGATTATAGTATAATACCATGGGATATACAAGTGTATACGTGTATATATACACACATATATTGGTATATGTACTTATGCGCACACACACACATATAAATATCAGTATCAATGCAATAGAACCAATATCGGAGCAAAAGACTTTTATCATCCTCCTACAGGATAGTGCTGAGCAAATCCCTTTCTCCCTGGCTTAGACGAAGAGAAAAAGAAACATCTGTGAAGCCAATCGCTGACCTGGTACACTGTGGGTTCTTAAACACCAGTCAATGAATGAAAACCTTCTACTAAGACCTACTTCATTCTTGGAGCCCCAGCCACATGATGAAAGTAACATCATCCCAGTTTTACAAAGGAAGGGAACGGAGGCTTAGTGGGGGTAATTAACTTTCCCAAGGCCATGTAATTAGTAAGTGCTGGCACCCGAATTCACAGGCACAGCCTGTCTCAGTTGAGAGTCTGTGCTTTCTTCCTGTACCGTGAACTACATTGCAGAGAGCGAGCCAGCTAGGCGCACGGAGAGGGGTGGGGCTGACTGCTTTCTGAGGCTCACTCCTGGTTTCCGGTAGCTAATGTCTTGGTGGAGATGCCCCACCCCCAGTAGGAAGCCCATCCTCTAAAGGCAGCCACTGTCCCTCTTCTCTGTCTAGTGTGTTTTATTTATTTTAAAAAGATAATTATTTACTTGTTTGTTTGTCAGAGAGAGAGATCACAAGCAGAGAGAGAGGCAGGCTTCCCGCTGAGCAAGGAGCCCGATGCGGGGCTCGATCCCAGGACCCTGGGATCCTAACCTGAGCCGAAGGCAGACTTCTTACTGACTGAGCCACCCAGGCGTCCCTATCTGGGTGTGTTTTAGAAATATTTTAGCTTCTGAACGCTCTCCCCAAATCTGCATGTGTTCACCACCCCAGGAGCTCTCTGAACCCCATACTCTGGGGGTTTTATGGAGGCTTCATCACAGAAGTGTGATAGATCACTAAGTCCATTTCCAGCCCCTCGTCCCTCTCAGGAGAGTGGGAGGCAGGGCTGAAAATTCCAAGCTTCCAACGACTGCCATCACCCAGGGAATTCCAAGGAATTTAGGAGTTCTGTGTCAGAAGCCAGGGCCAAAGACCAAATATTATAACAAAAGATGCTGCTGGTGTTCTTATCACTTAGGAAGTTACAAGGGTTTAAGGAGCTCTGTGCCAGGAACCTGAGGCAGAGACCAATATATACACATTCTGTTATCTCATGGGGCGTTAGCCTGACTTGTGGGACAAAAGTCAGCTCTCAGATCATAGTTACTATATGATTGTGTAACAAAACCCTTTACTGATGAATTGGGCAGTTGGGAGCCTTTTTCTGAGAAATTCTGGAGGAGCAGGATCTCTCCCCATGATAAATCTTCCTTTGAAGAGGCCCTTTGTTTACTCTCCTAGACCCTCGATCTAAGAGCTTGCTTGGGGCCAACATCCAAGTCACTCACGTATGGGCTGCAGAATCCACCTTCTGTTTTTGCAAATTCAGAGATGCTCGATTTTCACTCTTCCTGTGGTGGTTTTCTTTCTCCTTGCTTTTTCTTCCCTTTTACCCACTGTTTCTCAGGTGGGAGCAGTGTTCTGTGCACCTTCAAACTTGTGCCCTGCTGAGTTTGGGCGGCAAGGAAGGAAGCCGCACTCCGGGACCTCAGCACAAAGACCTCACTGTTCTTCCCTCACTGCGCCTCGGGCCGCTCGGTGGCTTCTGTGACCCCACTTACCTGGGACACTTTGAATCACTGGGCGGTTTCTCACGTTTCCTCTTTGGTTTCTGTTGGTCACAGCGTCTCTTGGTGATAACCCCGAAGGGGCCATGTTTGGGGGGAGGCAGGACCACACGTGATTGGACCCGGAGCCAGACTCAGCTTCCTGAGTTTAGAGGGGAGCGCAGCTTCAGCCTGTCCCCACCTCCCCCCGGAAGGGCCCATTGAGGAGACAGCTCGACAAGGTCCAAATCACACTGCTTTGCAGCTCAGCTCCATCCTCTGGTGGGCCAGGATGACCCATTTCCCTAGTTTAGAACCATCCAGAGCCTTTCCTGGATGGAACACGGCGTGTTTTACCTGAACAGAAGAATTTGACTCTCCCCAGTTGTTTCTCTCCATAGCATTCATCTTTCCATATTTATTTTTAAATTATAATAAAATATACATGAAATTACCATTTTAACCACTTTTAACTGTGCAGTTTGGTAGTGTTAAGTACATTCACACTGTTGTGCAACCATCACCACCATCCTTCTCCAGAAACTTTTCATCTTCCCAAACTATAACTCTGTCCCCATGAAACACTAATGCCCCATTCCCCTTCCCCATCCCCGGCAGCCACCCTTCTACTCTCTGTCTCTAAGAATTTTCTGTCTCTAGGTACCTCATATGAGTGCAATCACACAGCATTTGTGACTGGCTTATTGCACATAGCAGCACGTCCTTGAGCTTCATCCATGTTCTGGCACCTTCCTTTCGAAGGCTGGATACTATTGCATGTGTGTATAGACCGCACTTTGCTTCTCCATTCGTCTGCCAACGAACACTTGGCTATAGAATTAATTCAACAAACATTTTCTGAGTGCCAGTGAGGTATCAGGCACGGTGCTTGCTCCTGGAGATAAGATTGCTATTGAGGTAGACTAGGAGGTCCCACCCAGAGGTGAAGAAGCATTAATAATAATGACCAAAAGTAATGGCAGTTTCTTTCAAGTTCACAGAGACACCAATGACTATTCCTAATTTATGTATCCTCCACAATTTTTAATAAAACCTTTGGCACCTGATTTAAAAAATGAATAAGTAGGAGCGCCTGGGTGGCTCAGTCGTTAAGCGTCTGCCTTCGGCTCAGGTCATGGTCCCAAGGTCCTGGGATCAAGCCCCACGTCGGGCTCCCTGCTCAGCGGGGAGCCTGCTTCTCCCTCTCCCACTCCCCCTGCTTATGTTCCTTCTCTCGCTGTGTCTCTCTCTGTCAAAATAAATAAAATCTTTAAAAATAAAAATAAAAATAAAAAATGAATAAGTAGCAGAGGGGTGCCTGGGTGGCTCAGTCAGTTAAGCATCCAAGTCTTGATTTCGACTCAGGTCTCAGGGTCCTGGGATCGAGCCCCACATTGGGCTCCACGCTCAGCAGGGAGTCTGCTTGAGATTCTTTCCCTCTCTCTCTCCCCCTCTGCCCCTCCCCCTCTAAAATAAATAAATAAATAAATCTTTTTAAAAAATGAATAAGTAACAGAAATATTAATAGAAAAGCTTGCAAGTCACTATATGCACTTTACATCTTTGAGGGGGTGCTCCTAACGGAAAGTTTCAATCACAGCCATAAGACGGATGTGCTTATCACCACTTGGACTTACGTAGCTACACTGACAAGAATAGCTATGTCGGTATTTCTCGGTGTTCCATGAATCAACAGCAGGAGTTTCTGGTTTCCCATGCTGTCCCAGGGTAGCAGCCCCCGAGCGCCTGGCCACAGGCTCCCAAGGACACCGTGTGTCCCCCCTGCTTCTGCACCCCACTGATCTATTTTCCTCTTGCTGCCCTGTGCTTTGTTCTCTGCAACCATCTCATGAAACCGCATGTTTTAAACACTGGTTTACCGCCGCATCCTGCGATGTGTCTTCTTTACCACGAGTGGTTGCTGTGTAGATTTCTGAGCATGTTAAAAGTGCCCTGCCTCAGCCAGAGGAGCTCCAGCAAAGCTGCCCAAGATGCTGTGCGTCCTCATAGAAGTTTATATAGCTACACATCTGGTTGCTGAATTGTTCTAGATCTCCCTCTTGTGGGCCATCGACGAATAAAACACACCAATTATATCTAAGAAATGGGATGAAGAATCTCATAGATGATAAGGAATCAATTTCTGTGAATCCTGTGAGTTGATTGGGACCTTTCATTGTTTTTATTATGAAATGTGATAAATCTATAAAAAGTATGTAGAGAATATGAAAATACCCATGCACACCCACACCAGCTTTATGAAATCTTATTTTGCTGCATATGTACTGTAAATCTTTTTTTTTTTAAACTAAAATAGAAAAGTTGAGGGCCCCTGTGTACCCTCCCTTTCTGCACATGCCTCCTCCCTCAGGTAACAGTTACTCTGAATTGGTATTCATTACTCCCACACATATTTTTATATTTCCCTACATACATGTGTGTCAAGACGGTACCAACTATTGTTTTTCACCTTCTCAACTTCATGAGGGATGCTATCACACTGGGTGTGTTCTTTACAATTTGCTCTTCCCCTTCAGTGTAATACAGGTAAAGTGTATCCTTGTTATTCCTTTTCTCTCATTTTCCTCCCCTGTATATATTTTTTTAAGATTTTATTTATTTATTTGAGAGAGAGAGTGCGCGTGAGAGAGAGCACAGCAGGGGGGAGTGGGAGAGGGAGAAGCAGGCTTCCCATGGAGCAGGGAGCCCAATGCGGGGCTCGATCCCAGGACCCTGGGATCCTGACCTGAGCCAAAGGCAGATGCTGAACCGACTGAGGCCCCCAGGCGCCCCTCTCCTGTATATTGCTGATCGTATGAATACCACAGTATATTTACCGATTCCTTTATCTGGTTTATTAGGTTGTTTTGAATTTTCCCCACAACAAGCAAGGTCAAACCCAGCATTCTTAACTCGCCTCCTGTGTATTTCTCTAGGGTACATCCTAAGGGCGGATTGCTGGGTCATCATGTTTGGTGCACATGTGCAACTTTTCTCCATATTGCCAAGTAGCTCTCGAAAGGATCACACTATTTACAGCCCCCTACCTTCCTGTCTCTCTCTCATCTGCCAGAGGGCAGCCAGGTGGCAGGAGCAATCCCCACCATTAACTGAGCACCGTGTTAGTCATATTAGCCGCCTTAGCGAGAACGTTCTCTTTTAGTGATGACAACAGTCTTCTGAGGCAGGCATTGGCCTGTTTACAAGAAGCCAGAGCAGTCCAGGAATCTGCCCGAGGCCACAAGATAACAAGCAGCAAAGCGGCACTAAACCTGACCCAGAGCTGTGTGCAAACACCTGTAAAGAGTCCCCCCCCCCCCCCCCCCCGCCCCCTCCACCCCGCAGGGTAGAGAGGGATGGAGGGGAGACGCCCCTCCCACAGCAGCCTGTCTGTCTGGTTGCTGAGAGCTGAGAGAGAGAAGAAAGGATCCACCATTTAATTTTTTTTTTTTAGCATTTGATAAAATTTGATGGAAATTCTTTTTTTTATTTTATTATGTTATGTTATTCACCATACAATACATCATTAGTTTTTGATGTAGTGATCCATGATTCATTGTTTTCATATAACACCCAGTGCTCCATGCAGTACGTGCCCTCCTTAATACCCATCACCAGGCTAACCCATCCCCCCACCCCCCTCCCCTCTAGAACCCTCAGTTTGTTTCTCGGAGTCCATAGTCTCTCATGGTTCGTCTCTCCCTCCAATTCCCCCCCACCTCATTTTTCCCTTCCTTCTCCTAATGTCCTCCATGCTATTCCTTATGTTCCACAAATAAGTGAAACCATATAATTGACTTTCTCTGCTTGACTTATTTCTCTTAGCATAATCTCCTCCAGTCCCATTCATGTTGATATCAAAGTTGGATATTCATCCTTTCTGATGGCTGAGTAACATTCCATTGTATATATGGACCACATCTTCTTTATCCATTCATCTGTTGAGGGGCATCTCGGCTCTTTCCACAGTTTGGCTATTGCAGACATTGCTGCTATGAACATTGGGGTGCATATGGCCCTTCTTTTCACTACATCTGTGTCTTTGGGATAAATACCCAGTAGTGCAATTGCTGGGTCATAGGGTAGTTGTATTTTTAAATTTTTGAGGAACCTCCACACTGTTTTTCAAAGTGGCTGTACCAACTTGCATTCCCACCAACAGTGTAAGAGGGTTCCCCTTTCTCCACAACCTCTCCAACATTTGTTGTTTCTTGCCTTGTCAATTTTTGCCATTCTAACTGGTGTAAGGTGGTATCTCAATGTGGTTTTGATTTGAATTTCCCTGATGGCTAATGATGATGAACATTTTTTCATGTGTCTGTTAGCCATTTGTATGTCTTCTTTGGAGAAGTGTCTGTTCATGTGTTCTGCCCATTTTTTGACTTGATTATTTGTTTTTTGGGTATTGAGTTTGAGAAGTTCTTTATAGATCTTGGATACCAGCCCTTTATCTGTAGTCTCTTCAATAAATGGTGCTGTGAAAATTGGACAGCTATATACAGAAGAATGAAACCTGACCATTCCCTAACACCATACACAAAGATAAACTCGAAATGGATCAAAGACCTCAATGTGAGACAGGAATCTATCAAAATCCTAGAGGAGAATATAGGCAGTAACCTCTTTGACATCGGCCACAGCAACTTCTTTCAAGATTCATCTCCAAAGGCTAGTGGAACAAAAGCAAAAATGAACTACTGGGACTTCATCAAGATAAAAATCTTCTGCACAGCAAAGGAAACAGTCAACAAAGCAAAGAGAACCCACAGAATGGGAAAAGATATTTGCATTTAATTTTTTAAATTATGAAAGTCAGCATACATACACAAGAGCATATGTAACACGAATGTATTAGTAAGGAAAAGCAATAAAATGAACCGGGGGTAAGAAGGGAGAAAAACAGAAATTAAGGCATCCAGATACCTACGGGGGGAAAACACATCCCTGTTAGAAAATTATATTGGGGGGCGCCTGGGTGGCTCAGTTGGTTGAGCAACTGCCTTCGGCTCAGGTCATGATCCTGGAGTCCCGGGATCAAGTCCCGCATCGGGCTCCCCACTCAGCAGGGAGTCTGCTTCTCCCTCTGACCCTCCCCCTTCTCATGTGCTCTCTCTCTCCTCTCATCCTCTCTCTCAAATAAATAAATAAAATCTTTAAAAAAAAAAAAGAAAAGAAAAAGAAAATTATATTGGAAAAACTGGTTTTTTTAAATTATATATTAGCTTTCCCTTCAATTACTAGGAATCAGTGATCGTTTTATGACGGAAACCTGCTTTCCCCTGTGCTTGGCCGAGCTGACTTCAATCCAGTGTGGTGATCGTATGAATACCACAATATATTCTGCAGAGGGGGCGAGGACCATATTACCAGAGGTGACAGCCTGGGTAGCTGCCTGGAAACAAAGAGAAAAACAGAAATGAGAGTCGGGTGAAAGAGGAGACAAGGGAAACGTATTCTATACTCTACAGCTGCTCTCTGCTCAGCCCCCAGTGGAGCTGTGCATCGTGTTTTGTCTCTTGGTTTTGCACAGTTTCTAAAGAAACTTCCCCCTTTTATTTTAAGTAAGAGAAGGACTTAAGTATTCCAGAAATCAACGGAGCCTGATATTTCATCGAAGGTTGGACATCTACTTACAGGAGAAAAACGCTAGGGTGCTTGTCTGCTTTTGTTTTGGTTTTAGCCTATATATTTTACAAAAATATGTCCATTGTGTATTCGAGGTTTTAATGTTTGCTTTAGTTAAAAAGAAAATGACACCCGAAACAGAGCAGTCGAAGCAAACCAGAAGTGAATGTTAACAAGCATTACAGGAAGTCGACAGGAAGCCAAAAGTGTGGGTATGGAAATGAAAAACTTTTCAAAAAACACATCAAGAGCATAGCTGGTGAGGGGGGTAGTTTTCTTAGTGTAAGTCAAAGAATATAAATCACTTCATGTACTTCTTTTCCTCAGTTTTTTATGTGTGGTAAAATACATATGACATAAAATTTATCATCTTAGCCACTTTTAAGTATACAGTTCAGGGGTATAAAATGCATTATGTATCTCCATCTCTGCCATCCATCTCCAGAACTCTCGTCATCTTGTAAAACTAAACAAGAACTCCCCGCACCCCTCCCCGTCCCTCCCCCAGCCCCTGGCAACCACCTTTCTACTTTCTTTATGATTTTGACTACTCTCAACATGTAAGTGAAATCATACAGTACTTGTCTTTTTATGTCTGGTTTATTTCACTTAATATAACATCCTCAAAATTCATCCGTATTGTAGCAGGTGTCAGAACGTCCTTCCTTTTTTTTTTTTTTTTAAAGATTTT
This sequence comes from Phoca vitulina, assembly GCF_004348235.1. Taxonomy (NCBI): domain Eukaryota; kingdom Metazoa; phylum Chordata; class Mammalia; order Carnivora; family Phocidae; genus Phoca; species Phoca vitulina. The sequence continues at coordinate 5,405,420 of NW_022589783.1, read as the reverse complement.
ATTTATTTATTTGACAGAGAGAGAGAGACACAGCGAGAACAGGAACACAAGCGGGGGAAGTGGGAGAGGGAGAAGCGGGCTTCCTGCCGAGCAGGGAGCCCGATGCAGGGCTCGATCCCAGGACCCTGGGATCATGACCTGAGCCGAAGGCAGACACTTAATGACTGAGCCGCCCAGGTGCCCCACGTTATTCCTTTTTAAGGCTGAATAAGATTCCATCATATGTGGATAGCACCTTTTGCCTACTCATTCATCCACTGATGGACACTTGGGTTACTTCCATGTTTCAGCTATTCTGAATAATCCTGTATAAAAAGATTCTTATTTTCCATGTGAACGGAGCTACCCACATCAGAGTCTCCAAATAGGCTATTTCTCATTAAATTATTAATATTTTGAATAACTAACCTAGGGCCCTAGAATTTATGTAATTCTCATCTTTAGAGCATCTTTGGCAGATATTCTTGGCCTCTCAGAACAAAAGATTATGATTTGGGTTTTTTTTAATTAATTGAAGACGAAACTGATTGTTCACTCAAGAGGCCATTGATAGACATCTACCAAAAGCAATTTTGGTATTATTTATCCAGGGGAACTGGTCTCATTTGGCCAAATCTATTCATAGAATTTGAACCAATGTCTTGAACAATGTCTTCTTCCCTATTGGAGATGTGAGCCACTCTAGGATAGGGATTACAGATGCTTTCTTTGTGTCCCTGGTATAGACTACCACAGGTCTCAGGACACAGTGCCTTTAGCTACTTTAACCAGGAGGTAGGTACCTAAAGATAAAAAGCATCTTCCCCCACACCCAAGTATTCACATCTTGTCCTTGCTTACACGTTCCTTTGTCTTGTACTAAGTGTTATAACCTTGAATCAAATAAACAAAACATTGGTTTGTGACAGAAGCAATCAGCACATGATCTACCAAATAAGATGGACCTCCTTGGATATTAGCCAAAGGAAATTCTCTGTCTGGCATTTATTACCAGATTCTCCCTTCTCCCCAACTCCACAGCCCCAGCCCTGGGCCCACAATAATCCCCCACACTCTAAGACAGCGCACCATTAATTTCTAGAGGGAACCTCTCAAGTCACAACCCCTCTTGTGAGTTGCCTAAGATAACTGCGCACTTCCATGGAAAAGCTTACTACATGGTTATTGAGGGAAATGCTATTTGGACCCTGAGATGGACAGAGATCCAAAGGATGGTTGCAGTTGGTGCTCTGAATGGCTGGGAACCAGAGTGGATGGGGACTGGATTCTTCTGAAGGGTTCTTAGGACAAAGAACATAGGTTGGTGAGTTTGACCAATAGGATATGGAGGAATTTCGAGGTGAGAGCAGTGTGTGGGAGGGTTTGTAGGCCTTTGTCACTGGAGCAAAGAATCAGTCAGAAGAGAGTTTTTAGATGAATGAGCCCAATTGGGCTGGTGGGAGGGAGCCAGGCAGGGCTGAGACTAAGGTTATTTCATTAATTTTTGATTCCCTTTTTCCTTCTTCTGTTTCCTTTTTACCCCCAAAGATATTCACATTTTGGCATTGCTTGCCAATTCCTTTGTCTTACGAGTCACGGTTACTTGAGGATTTATTTAGTGAATGTCGACCAGCACATATCCCATGTAAGGTACAGGGTCATGGAGCGCAGAGATGGACTAGTCTGGGACCTTCTCCTCCAAGTGCTTACAGTCTCCCAAAATGCTTGGGATGGTATGCAATAATTGGCAAGTTTTATACTGAAATGTTTTTGCCTGTTTTCTTTTGATTTGCATTCCCTATTTCTGTTTCTCTGCCCTTTGTTTTTTGTTCTGTTGTGGGGTTTTTTGCTACCCTTTGTTTTAAGCATTGCTTTTATCCCTCAGAAGACACAAGCCCAGAAAGAAGATGGTTTTCCTGGCTCTCAGTTTGAAGTTTTAACCTCTCATAAGAAAGGTAGGATATGTTTCCCTTTTCCTTCTCAAACTGAAAGTAAAACTCAGGGCTGTTTTGTTTCTCCTTATACTTGTTTAATTAAGATCAACTAGGATAAAACTTGCCTGCTAATTTGAGATAAAACATGCACTGTTTCAGCCTCCTACTTTCTTTTTACCCATAGGGAAGGTTCCAGGCTTTCTGGTCACTCCCATGGAATTGACCGTCATTGTCACAAATGCACCTTACTCTCTCCCCCACATTCCTTCCCCTCTGCAATTTTCATCTTCCTCCTCCGAACCTCCTCTCTTCAGCTCCTACCAGCTACCTGCCTAGGGTCATAACTTTGTTCTATGCCTTTTGTGGGTTTTTTGGTTGCATTATCCTTTCCCCCTTATGAATTGGTTCTGATAACTGTGCCCCCTGACTCTTGGTTCTTCGGGACACCAGCCTGCAGCAACTCAATACACTTCTTACCTTGTATCTCCCCCTAATTTCTCACATGATTATTCTGTCTCCCTTAAGCAACCCCTGGGTAGCACCATGACTTCTATGTCCCTTATACCTACAGAAAAATACTGGACGTCTAGCATGTTCTCTGTTCTCTCATTCCTGGTCCTCCAGGAAGAACCCAACTCATCCTCCCCCACCCCCCCCACCCCCCACCCTCCCCACCCCCACCCCTGCCTCCTACATACTTTGAAGCAGATGTCTGGTCCCAGGCTGAACAGAGTCAGCCTCCTCAGTGGGGGGAAGGTCAAATCTGCTCAGACATGTTAAGAAGACATTTCACAAGCGTTTGGCTGAACTCATGTACTAATATCTAAATATTGAGTAATATAGAGTAAAAAATTAAAAGACAGCCAAACAACCCTTTGGCTCATCTTTGAGTCCCTTGAGGTGTTCTGAAAGCTTCTTTTTTTCATGTTGATTTAAAAAAAAAAAAAAGCTAAAAATGAGATCTAGCCTAGATTTTGCCCAAGACGAGGCTTTTCCTATTTCCATGGCTGAGGAATGAGGATTCTAAGACTCTCTGGAAGGACCCTTTGAACTCTGGAAGTTCCGGATTCTACCTGCTGCTCGGAGCTTCCAGGCAGGGGCCCCCGGCTGCTGGCGATGCCCCATGTGACATCACAAGGGCTTTGTGACACACCCGACGCTGCATCTAGTGTAATACCACGCAGGCAGGGCAGCTCCGCACACTCAGCTATTTGCTCAGAATCCGGGCACTATAAAGTCAGCCATTCAGAAAAATATCTCGTCTTTCAGATCATTCAACCTAGACTCCTGCCTAATTTCACCTGTGACTCAGCTTAGACAGTTTATCAACTACAGAGCAGTCAATGTCTTAATGGTAGGTGGGGGAGCTCGGTGTGCTGAAAAGTGGGAACAACGTGGGGGGGCTCCTTCCATCTGGAATCAGTGGAAGCCGCACATCAAATCACTGAATCTTGAATGGAATGCTGGCTCTGGGGATTAGGATTAAGAAGATATGAGTTTTGGGGCGCCTGGGTGGCTCAGTCATTAAGCATCTGCCTTCGGCTCAGGTCATGATCCCAGGGTCCTGGGATCGAGCCCCGCATCGGGCTCCCTGCTCTGCGGGAAGCCTGCTTCTCCCTCTCCCACTCCCCCTGCTTGTGTTCCCTCTCTCGCTGTGTCTCTCTCTGTCAAATAAATAAATAAAATAAAATCTTTAAAAAAAAAAAAAAAAGAAGATCTGAGTTTTAAAAAAGAGGTTATGGCTTCCAGGCTGGATTATGCCACTCTAGAGGCAGGCTGGGCATTTATAATGACTTCAGTTCTCGAAAATCTAATTATTTATAGAAAATTTAGTTGTGACATCATCTAAAGCAGAGTCTGTTTTTCTGACTCTGAAAAGACACTTTAAAACAAACCCAATAACTGAATCCAGATTTAGTTTAGGGTTTCGGTTTTTCAGTGTGTACCTGTATGTGCGCGTTTGTGCATTTGGTGGGAGTGGGGGTGGGGATGGGGGGAGGGGATGGGGGAGAGATGAGGCGCATAGTCCAGAGAACCAGGGGGAGCTCTGCTTTAAGAAACTGTTATAAGAAAACTTACATTCGTAAAAATAAAAAAAATTGGATGAGGGTAATTTTCCTAAGTGTTCACATGTAGAGAATTTCCTTAATTTTCTTAATATAGAATCCTCCTAGAGAATATGGATTTATTTCCTTCTCCAGCACTAACCCTATCATGAACCCACATGCATATGTTGTCCATTCAATTTGGGTGCCTCCCCTCGCTTACTTTCTTCCTTAGTTTCTAATTGCTTTTGGTGTTTGGTGGAAGTTAAAACAGTCTCAGCAGGTGACATTTATCAGAAGTAGTGGTGGTAATAGAAGTTAACCAGCTTCATTCTCTTCCCACTCATTTTAATCCATCCATTTCCCCCAGTTAGAGGCTACCTTCTCCTCTTAAACATTTGACACTTTTTCTTTGCATAATCAAAGATTTCGTTTTTATTTTTTAAAGATTTTATTTATTTATTTGAGAGAGAGCACAAGCAGGGGGAGCGGCAGGCAGAGGGAGAGGGAGAAGCAGGCTCCCCGCTGAGCAGGGAGCCCGATGAGGGGCTCAATCCCAGGACCCTGGGATCATGACCTGAGCTAAAAGCAGACACTTAACTGAGTCCCCCAGGCACCCCAAAGATTTCTTTTTTAAAGTGTAATTTGTCCAATCAAGGAGACTTCACTGTGCAATGAGGATTTCGTCAGGGTGTAAAAGCCTATGTCTTGGAATGCTCCAATATGAATAAACACCCAATCCAGTTTTATACCCCCTCCCTTGATCTAGGATCCTCAGGACTAAGCCCATGCACAGGCCCCTGATTCCATTCAGTCCTGATGCCTGGGGGGAGGGGGGGTTCTGCAGTTCCTTGGGGACACTTTCTTTCCTCCCTGAGCTGGGCCCAGCACCTTCCCAGCCAGGCTATGCTGTAACTTGACCCTAGTTATTGATCAGGTGGCCAGGAGGGGCCTGGGTAGGGGGAGGGGTGGTCCGGAGGGAGGGCATGTGTTGCTTGTGAAGTATCCTCAAGCAAAGGAGCAGAGCTGGCCTTTAACAGGGGTGAGTGGGCCATTCCTATAGGCCCAGAGGGTGGGGCCCCGTGGCCCTCCACCCATACACCCCCATCCCGAGTCTCAGCGCCTCCCTCTCTCCCTGGACAGAAGAGCCAGATCTGAGAAGCCACCTTCCCTTACCACCAAGCCCTGCACTCGGTTCTCAGCTTTCTCTGCCCTTCCCACGTAGGTGAGTGTCTCTTTATGTGTCGCTAAGGAGGCCAGATTGAAAGTTCGCCTTCAAGTGGGGACTAATCACCCTCAGCCTTTCATTGCCTTTCTCAAATGCATCTGTAGCATCCAACAGCAGCCATTTTGATTCCACAGGTTTTTTTGGTGTGTGTGTGTGTGTGTTTTAATTTTATTTATTTGGGAGAGAGAGAGCGCACGAGCAGGGGCAGAGGGAGAGGGAGAAGCAGACTCCCCGCTGAGCAGGGAGCCCTACACAGGCAGGATCCCAGGACCCAGAGATCATGACTCCAGCCAAATGCAGACACTTAACCGACTGAGCCACCCAGGCCCCCGATTCCACGGTTTTTATATTTGCTACTCCCTGCCCCATCTCTCAAATGGCCCAACCAGAACGTTCCTTTCCACCAGTATTCCATTCCAGTTCCCCACCAGTGAAGTTGGACAAAGCGCACCGCTTCAGCCCACCAGCGGCTGTCAGAGCACCGCCTTCCCACCAGCAATGGGGTCTTAAGGGCCAGCTGGCTAGGGGTGATCCAGCCCCCAAATCCCATTTTGGTGTCTGTTTCCCAGGACCACCCCCACTACCAACTGTTGTAGCTCCAGTTGCTTAGGAAACAGGCTCAGAGACGGAGATTTGCGTGCAGGTCCTTTATTGGCATGGGTTTGGGAGCCAACACCTGCAAGTGGAGGAACTGGGTCAAGCAGAGTGTTAACCTTAAAACTAAGACCACCAGTTATTTTGCCAGCAAAAATGGGTTTGAGGAATAGCAGAGACTTGCAACCCGGGACAAGAAAGCTATAGCATAATCTTAGGCAAGTCTGCAGAACAAACAGAAGAATGGTCTTTTACAGAGTAAAGGGGAAGTTGAGAAGGCGGTAATAAAAAGTTCATTTGGGCCGTATCACAGTCCCTCATTGGCTGAGCAGTGACTGTCCTTCATTGGCTGGGCTGTAGTCACAGTCCCTCATTGGCTGAGCTGTGACTGTCCCTCATTGGCTGGGCTGTAGTCACAGTCCCTAATTGGCTGAGCTGTGACTGTCCCTCATTGGCTGGGCTGTAGTCAGTCTCTCATTGGCTGAGCTGTGACTGTCCCTCATTGGCTGGGCTGTAGTTACAGTTCCTCATTGGCTGAGCTGTGACTGTCCCTCATTGGCTGGGCTGTAGTCACAGAACCTCATTGGCTGGGCCAGGGGAGGAGGAAACTTTCCTTCCTCTTGCTGGGATATGTGAAATACTATCCCTACAAAGTGCCTCTTTTCCTGTTGGGTCTGCAGTCGACAGGGAGTGCTGGGCAGGAGAGCTACCCCTGCGGCCTCCTGACTCCCTTCTAAAGGAGATTTTCTTTTATTTTCACAAGAGAAAGAGGCTAGACTGTGATGTGCTTGCAGGAGGGACCTCTGTCAGTCCCATGGGCAGCTCTGGGCTGGATGGGTCTTCAGAGTCATCCCAAGTTGAAACAAGGCAGTCTTTAAACACGAGTTCTCTCGGGGAGGCGGAACCTGGGGCAAAGCAGCTTGCCCCACCAAAGGTAAGCCTGGGGAAGGGACGCGGCCGCGAGCCCGTACTCGGGGCAGTAGGGTGGCATGGGCGCCCCAGCCCCAAGGTATGATCTAGTGGCACCACACAGCACCACTGCATGAGACATTGTATCCAGGTGTGTTCGGGTCTCTGGGGGGCAAGGTGCTGCCCTGGTGGTTTGACGCCATGCACTTGTTGAGAGTACTGGGTTCTGTGGGGCAGGAATGGTCTCTTCTGTGAACAAGAGCAGTAAGAGCCGGGGGCTCAGTGGTTGAGCGTCTGCCTTCGGCTCAGGTCATGATCCCAGGATCCTGGGATGAGCCCCACATCGGGCTCCCTGCTCAGCAAGGAGTCTGCTTCTCCCTCTGCCCCTCTGCCCCTCACCCCGCTCTGGGGCTCTCTCTCACTCTAAAAAAAAAAGGGCAATAAGAGCTAGAGCGCGTATGCAGGCTTGTTCCTAGTGCATGCCTAAGGTCAAAACTGGAAGCCAGACTCTTTCCTCCAGTCAGAGAAATCGGATAAAAATGGGAGACAATACAAAATGGTCAGATGCAGGAAGACACTTGGAAGAATCAGAGCGTGAAGAGGACCCACACCAGAGGCTCCTAGAAAGAGGGTGATACTGGAGAGCTCGGGAGGCTCATATCCTTGATTCCCTCTTCCCCCGCCAGGCTGTCACGTTGTTTAAAGGGTTGGGGTGGGAGAGAAGGGGCTGCTCTATGCGTGTGTTTACAAGCATGGGTGCCATTTGATAGGTACTGTGTGTAATCTCCATTTTTAATTTTTTGTTAAAGTAATGCATACATTAAAAAATAAAGCCTAAAATAAAAACAAAATCTTACGGAGTCAGCAGGCCCCTGCCCAGTTTCCACCCTAATCCTCAGTACAACTCCCCAAAGGCAATGACTTTCAACTCTTTTAATATATTTTGTAGGACAGTTGCCTTCATATTTTAAATAATATTTTTAGGCTTCTACTTCTTGGCTTATTTCACATATCAACTTCATTTTTCTTACATGACTTCCATTTTTTAGAATCTTATTTTCCTTATGAATCTGTAGCCAGTGTGTTACATCACTCTACAAATATCATTCCTTAATTTTTAGCATCAGATAAGTCATCTACTTGCATTTCCCCACCCCATATCATCTATCAAATCTGATATTCTTTTGACCCATCTCATTTTTGGGGAGGGGTGGAGTGCCAGAGTTCACTATAGCCTCTTCCAATGTGGACAGCCGCCTTCCGGGGCCCCCCCAGCACAGCCACCCTCTGGGGCCATCTCTGCCTCTCTCCTGGGTTGGATCCACCACCCTGGGCCATGTCTTCTTTGTTTACTCTTTGTTTTGTTGGCATTTGCAATCCACATGTAGTCTCCCAAAAAAGAATACATGGAGTGTAATTCTTTCTGAGTCCTTTACAGATCTGAAAATATCTTTATTCCTCTCTCAAGCTTAATTAAAATTTGACTAAAGAATTCTAGGTGAAATACCATTTAACTTAGGATTGTGAAGCCATTTCTCTATAGTCTTTAAGAACCCAGTGTCGGGGCACCTCTGTGGCTCAGTCGGTTAAGCCTCTGAGTCTTGGTTTGGGCTCAGGTCGTGATCCTCAGGGTTGTGAGATTGAGCCCTGCATTGGGCTCTGCACTCAGCAGGAAGTCTGCTTGAGATTTTCTCTCCCTCCAGCTTGTGCGCTCTCTCTCTCTAAAATAAATAAATAAATCTTTAAAAGAAATAAGAACCCAGTGTTTTTGTTGAGAAGTTTGATATCCTTCTGAAACTCCTCCTGTATGTCAACCGTTTCTTCTGCACCTGGAAGCTTTTAGGATACTTTTACGTTCATTGCATTGGGCATTTTGTGAGCCCTTTTAGTTCTGGGGAAAATATTCATATTACTTATTTAATAATTTCCTGTCCTCCATTTTTCTCTGATCACCTTTTGGAACTCTTTTTACTAGTTAGATGTTATACCTCCTAGAATGAAATACCACATCTCTCCATTTTTTCTTATGTTTTCCCTTATGTCATTTTGTTATGCCTTCCAGAATATTCCTTTCACACTATTTTCCAACCTTCTAATAATTTTTTTTTTAGTTTTCCCAATCATGTTTTAGGTTTCAGCAACCTTTTTTTGTTCTGTAATGTTTTCTATATCATAGCCTGCTTCCCTGGTTTTATGGGTGTAGTATCTTCTTGACTCTCTGTGAGCAATCAAAACCAGTGTTTTGATTTTTTTAAAGTTCTCATTTATTTGTTCCCCTTTCCTGGTTCTGTGTATTTTCCCTCTTTCTGGAGGCTTTCTTCAAATGCCTAGGTCGATCCTTGGCATTTGTATCAGTTTGCTAGGGCTCTTATAACAAAATGCCACAGACTGGGGGTGGGGGACAGGCGGCGCTTAAACAACTGAATTTATTTCCCTCCATTCTGGAGGCTGGAAGTTCAACATCAAGGTGCCAGCAGGGCTGGTTTCCTCTGAGGCTTCTCTCCTTGGCTTGCAGATGGCCTTTCCTGTGGGCATGCACCCCAGGTGTCTCTTCCTCCTCTTACAGGGACACTGGTCCAATTGGATTACAGCCCACCCTTGTGGCCTCATTTAAACTCAGTTACCTCTTTAAAGACCCTATCTCCAAATAGGGTCTTTTTAGGAGCCAGTACTTCAACATATGATTTTAGGAAGGACACAACTCAGAGCATAACAGCATTCTCTTCCAGTTGAAAAATGAGACACTAACCCACTGATGGGAATCTCTGACCACGGCCACAGGTGCGCTATCTTCAAGTGACACACGGGGCTGGCTGCTTTGTTGGGCACTCCATTTCAATGTGGGGGACCTGTCTTCTCACCATAGAACAATTCTCCTGTCTCCTACCTCAGGTGTAGCGACCTGGCTGCCAGGAGCCTGTGTGTGAGATGGGGAAGTGGGCAGGGTGATCAAACCCTCTGGATCCAAGGGACCCCCTTGACTTCAGCCCTGATCTTCCCTCTGTAGAGGCTGAGCCTCCTCAGTCCCATGTCTCCAGAGAAGAAATTGCCACACTCCCATCTTGACTTTAAGGCACAGGGAGGGGTGAAGAGAGCTGACTGCTGTGCGTATAAACATGTGGTCTTCCCGAAGCCTCCCCACTCTGCATCTGACCTGCCTGCACCTCCAGGGCCCCGGCTGCCCTGGGGTTCCACCTCAGAGTCCCTTCCCTGTGTGCGTGGGGTGCTGGCTTCCTCCGGCTTCCTGCTTGTTACCTCATGTCCAGCAGCGTCCAGTCTTCCAAACCTGTGTTGAAATCTCAAGTGCGCTGAGCTTCCCTGTACCACTCTTTTCCCAGGGGAGTTTTTAGATTTGTTTTTATTCACAATTGAGTCAAGGGGAGAGGCACAGACACACATTTTCAATCTGTCATCTCTAAAGGAAGCTTCTCAAGACTTTTCCTTTTTGATAAATTAGGAAATATTTCCAACAAAAGGGAAATATAGAGAAAAATATGAACACTTGTGGACACATCATCAAGCTTTATCAAACCTTATAATTTTGCCATATTTACTTAAGAGATTAAAAAAAAAATAAGTGTTAAGAACCCAGTAGGAGCCCTTCCCTCTTCCCAGTGCCCTCCCCCCTGGGAGTAATCACATCCTAAATTTGGTGGACCATTTGCCTGCGTGGGTTTTCCCCAACATTTGCTGCATACAGGTGTATCCATAAACAGTTGCGCTGCTTTTCATGTTTTCCATATGCATGGAAAACATGCATCACACCCTGATTGGTTTTTTGTGCGACGTTATTGTGTTTACAATATTGATCCATGTAGCTCCAGTTGATCTGTTTCCTGTGTTGAAGGAATAGTTCACTTTATTAATTCTTCTATTGAGGGAAACTTGAGTTGCATGTAGTTTCGACTACAAACATTACTGCAGTAAATTCTTTTTTTTTTTTTTTAAGATTTATTTGTTTATTTGTCAGAGAGAGAGAGAGCATGAGCAGGGGGAGGGGCAGAGGCAGAGGGAGAAGCAGGCTCCCCGCTGAGCAAGGAGCCCCAGGCAGGACTCCATCCCAGGACCCTGAGATCATGACCTGAGCTGAAGGCAGAAGCTTAACCGGGTGAGCCAGCCAGGCGCCCCTGTGCAGTAAACATTCTTGCACAGATCTCATGATCCATGTGAGAGTCTCTTCAGGGCATGTTCCTAGGCATAGAAATGCATCAGCATACCATTTGCTTAAATTCCCCTGAACTAGATAACTGCTAAAATGGTGGTACCATTTCGTAGTCCCATCAGTGCTGGACCAGTTATCATTGCCCACTTTCCTTCCAGCATGTGAACTGTGTTTTTTTATGTTTTTGAATTGGTGTCTAATCAGATTTTTAAAAATAGAGATTTAGGTTAACACTTCAAGATGGGTTGAGCATGAATAAGGGATGAGTAAACCTGCTTTCACTGTGTTTCCTTTAGTTGTAGGCTCAGGAGTGTGTGGCAATTACTTTAAATGAGTGTATGTTTTATAAGCATGTTACACATTTTGATGTTAAGTGATCTTCTGAATATCAGTTTTAAGAGTTTTCACTAATAAAAAACAAGATATACTTTATCTCATCCAAGTATATGGGTAAATACATATCAAAATGATCCTGTTCTTAAGACACTGAAAATTGCATTTAAGCCAAGTAGATGATCTATAAATCATTGAGATATCTAATATAGTTTCTCTTAAATTCTTCTGACTTAGGAAATTTAAAAATGGACCTTCAAAAATGCTAGGTGTACAATGAGAGGTGTCATATTTCAATGTTTATTCTATGGATCCTTGACATTTGGGATCTGGACAGCTCTGTTGTATATATATATTCACCATAACCATGTAAGCAACTTGGAGAAGAAACCCCAGGGGCCTGCATTAATTTGGTCCCTTGGAAAAAAATTGCAACAGCAAATTACCCATGACGACAAGCTAATCCCAAGATCACGTATAAGATTTGAAAGGCCTGACGAAGATGAAACTGCAGAATACCAAACCTTTTTAAAATCGGGTAAGTATTTTGATTTTCTCTATTAGCCTTATTTTAAGGGGGAAATATACCATACATTTAATATTTGGAAGAGGCAAAGAATGTCTTAGAGCAATTCAGTTTTTAAATTATAAAATATTTTACATATATACAGAAAATAGTGAAACAGGCATGTATCACCTAAATTTAACAATTTTTAATATAGTTTGCTATATTTATTTCAGAAAGTGTTGTTTTTTTCACAGAAATAAATGTTAATAGGTACCATTAAAGACTTTACCCCCTTCCTTCTACTCCCTTTACCCTCAGAGGTGGTAGTTAATCTGAGTTGATAGATATTTTTCTTCCCTTCCTTTATGTATGATCCCTAGCAAAATACACTATTATGTATTTTTAATGTGTTTGTAGATACTCCTAATGAATTGCAATGCTGCCGTGAATATGGATTATAAGTCTTTGTATGGACATATTTTGTTTCTCTTAGGTTTGGGACAGATGGAATGTACTGTAGGTATATGCTTAACTTTAAAGAAAATGACAACATGTTTTCAAGATAGCTATGCCATTTAATATCCCCTCTGGCAGTGTATGAGAATCCCTTTGCTCCAAATCTTCACTAACATTTGACAAGGTCAGCTTTTTAGATTTTAGCTATTCTAATGGGTAAGTAATGGTACCATTGTGGCCTTAATTTGCATTTCCCTGATGACTAATGATTTTGAGCACCTTTTCATGTGCTTAATGGCCACCCATATATCTTCTTTTGTAAAGTGTCTCTTCAAGTCCTTTGTCCATTTTTAAATCGGGATGTTTGTCTTTTGATTTTTAAGATTTTTTCAAATGTATTTTGGATTCAAGTCCTTTGATATGTGACTTGCAAATATTTTGTACAAGTCTGTGCCTTGTCTTTTTATTCCTTTTTAAAATTGAGACATAATTAACATATAACACCTTATTAATTTTAGAAGTACAGCAGAATGATTTGATGCATGTCTATATCGCAAAATGATCACCACAGTGAGTTTAGTTAACATCCATCACACACAGTTACAATTGTTTTTTCTTGTGATGAGTTCTGTGTTGGCAACTTTCAATATGCAATATCGTATTGTTAACCATCGTCTCCATGCTGTACATTTTTTATTCTCTTTTGAATGATGTCATTCAATAAGAAAAATTTTAAATTTTGATGTTCATTTCATCCCAATTTCTTGTATGGTTCATGTTTTTTTATGTTTTATTGAAGTAACCTTTGCCTACCTCAAGTTCACAAAGATTCCTTTCTATGTTTTCTTTTAGAAATTTTAGATTTTAGGTTTTACTTTACATTTTACATTAGGGCCATGGTCCATTTTGAGTGAATTTCTGTGATGGGAGGTAAGGATCAATGTTCATTTTTTCCTGTGTGGATATCCATTTTGTCCAGCATCATTTCTTGAAAAAAATCTCCCTTTTTTCATCTTGGCACCTTTCAAAAATCAGCTGACTGTTTTTGTTGGGTCTCTTTCTGAACTCTATTCTCACTCTTTCCAAAATTTTTTTGGTTATTCTAGGTCGTTAGATTGTTCAGATGGGTTTTAGAAACAGTTTGTCAATTTCTTCAAAAGAGACTGCTGGTATTTTTAATTGCATTGGCTCTATAGATCAATTTGGGGAGAATTGACATCTTATAATATGGCTTCAGCTATATGGCACATATTTTGATATGTTGAATTTTCATTTTCATTCAGTTCTCTATATTTTTATATTCCCTTTGAGACTTTCTCTTTGGATTATTTGGAAGTAGATTGTTTAATTTCAGAATCTGAGTAATTTTCTACTGTCTACTACTGACATCCAATTTGATTCCATTATAGTCAGAAAATACACTCTGTATGATTTCAATTCTTCTAGGTTTTTTGAGGTTTGCTTTATGATCCAGAATATGGTCCGTCTCTGGTGACTGCTCCATGCACACTTGGAAAAACAGTGTATTCGCTATTGTGGGTGCAGTAGTCTTTACGTACACATCAACTAGATCCTGTTGGTTGACTGTACTGTTCAGCTCTTCTATGTCCTTGCCGAGGTTTTGGCTGGTAGTTCTGTCAGTTGCTAGGAGAGGGTGTTGAAGACCCCAACTATAATTGTGGATTTGTCAGGTTCTACTTTATCTCTATTAGTTTTTGCTTCATGTATTTTGAGACTGTTTTTTGACGTGTTTCTGTTTGAAATCATTATGTCTCACTGGTGCACTGAATCTTTATCATAAGGTAATGTCTCTGTCTCTACTAATTTTCTCTGCTCTGAAATCTATTTTATCTAATATTAATATAGCCACTCCTACTTTTTTTTAAGTAGGCTCCACGCCCAAAGTGGGGCTTGAACTCACAACCCTGAGATCAAGAGTCACATGCTCTATCGATCGAGCCATGCAGGCACCGCAGCTGCTTTTTTGATTAATATTTGCAAATACATCCTTTGCTGTCCTTTTATTATCAATCTACCTATGTTTCACTGAAGTAAGTTTCTTGTAGATAGCATATTGTTGGAACACTTTTTAAATCCACTCTATTAATCTATGCTTTTAACTGGTATATTTAGATCATTTGCATTTAAGACAATTATTGATGTCAGAGTTTCTCAGCCATTTTATTTATTTTTTGTTTATTTCCTCTGTTTCTCAATCTTCTGTTTCTCTTATCTTTCTGTGAGTTACTTGAACATTTTCAAAATTCCATCTTGATTTATGTAAAGTGTTTTTTAAAAGATTGCTTTGTATGGTTTTATTAGTGGTTGCTGTAGGTGTTACTCGATACATCTATAACTTACCACAGTCTCCTTGAATCAATGTTTTGCCTCTTCAAGTAAAGTGTAAACAGTTCCTTAGCCTCCTCAATTTAAAAATATGATTGTCTTTGGTATTGAGCACCACATCAGATGGTGTTATAATTGTGGCTTCAAAAGTCAAATATGATTTAGGAAACTCATGAGAGTTTCTTAATGAGTCTATCATATTTACCCCTATTTTTATCCATTTTGATGTTCTTTTTTCTTTTCTGAAGTTCCAACCCTCCTCTGTTACCATTTCCTTGTTTAGAGAACTTTCTTTTGCTGCTCTTTAAGGGTGGGTTTGCTAGTCACAAATTCTTAGTTTTTCTTCACTTGGGAGTGTCTTCGTTTTCTCATAATTCCCAAAGGATATTTTTGCTGGGTATAGAATTTGATGTTGACAGTTCTTTCCTTTCAGCATTCAAAAATGTTGTCACTTCCTTCTCTCCTCCATGATTTCAAATGAGAAATCCAGTCATTCAGATTGTTCCTCTGTGAGTCCTGCGTTTTTTCTCTCTGGCTGCTTTCAAGAGTTGTCCTTTGTCTTCAGTTTTCAGAAGTTCAATTATGATGTGTCCTGCCATGGATTTCTTTGGTTTATCCTACTTGGGGGTTTGCTCAGCCTCCTGAGTCTATAGATGTCCAGCTTTCATTGAATTTGGGAAGTTTCCAGCCTCATTTCCGAGAGTACTTTTTCAGTCCCACTATGACTCCTCTCTTTCCAGGGCTCTGCTAATACAAAGATCAGCTCTTTTGTTGTCGGTACACAAGTTCCTGAGACTGTTTTTTTTCTTGTTTTCTCTGTTGTTCGGATTGGGTGGATTCCATTGATCAGCCATCACTCTGCTATTAAGCCTGCCCAGCGAATTTTTTATTTAGACTATTGTATTTTTTAGTTCTATACTTTCCTTTTTTTTTTTTTTTTTATAACTTCTATTTCTTTGCTGAGATCTTCCCTTTTCCATTTGTTTCTGAGCACGTTTATGAAGGCTGCTTTAACATCCTGGTCAGATCATTCGACCTCTGGTTCATCTTGGTGTTGGCACCTCTTGATTGTCTTTTCATTCAGTTTGAGATCTCTGGTTCTTAGTATGACAAAGGATTCTCTGTTGTATTCTGGGTGTTTTGAATATTATGAAACTCTGGGTCCTAATTAAGCTTCTTTATTAGCAGGCCATCCCCTACTGAGATGCAGCACAAGGGTCAAGGGTTGGGTGGGTGGGTATTCTAGGCTTCCTGCTGGGCCTGTGGACACCACCCCACCAACCAGGGAGCAGGTGCACTGCCTCCCTGAGTGTGGGGGGAAGTTCAGCTCCCCCTTTGGTAACATGGGGCATAGACTTGCATGAAATTGTTGTCTCTGAGTTGGCTCCCCAGTAGGCCTCATGGACACCAGGGTTAGGAGACAGGAAGCAGTGTCACTACCCAGCCTTGCGTAAACTGCTTCTCTCTTGTTGCCACCAGGTGGGATAGAGGTTTAGCTCTCCACTGGGCTCTGCTGACATGAGGGGCAGAGGGTATGTGGAGTGTGACTAGTCCCACCTTGCACCCCCTGGATGAGCCTTGTTGCTGCCATGTGGGCTTAGAGGCTCAGCATGCCATTGACATGGCACTATCTTGGGGAGAATCAGAGCTCCACCTGCTTCCCCCAGACCAGCTTATGGAGGATCAGCTCCCTGCTCAGCTTGCCCACACCACCCATGTAGGTAATCAGAGCTCTGCCTGCTTCTGCCAGGAAGGGGGACGAAAAGGGTAGGTTCTGCTCAGGACCCCCCACATCACTGCCTGCTGCTCCCTTGGGTGTGGTGAAACGCCCACTCCCTGCCCACTGCACTGAAGCCACAGGGGTTGGTGTGGTTCTCCCACTGCTGCTTGACTTGACTAGAATAGGTCCGGCCATGGCCGTGTGGCTAAAGGGACCAGGCTTATCTTGGAGTTTTTTTGTGTGTGTGTGCCTATTGGTGGTTCTACTTGGAGGCTTCTACAGACCTCTGTCTGGGATTTATGGGAGGCAACAGGGAAATCAGGAGCTCACCGTGTCCTTCCTCCCTTCCTGAGGTCTGCCTCAGGAATCTGCCTGTTCGTTTCGACCTTTCAGAGAACCTCCTATCCTTATCTGTTGTGTCATGTCCAGGATTTCTCAGGTGCAAGAAAGAGGGCCTAATGGAAATGGGGTTACTGCATCTTGAAGAGAATCCCTTTTATATATAATCTAGCCTTTTATATCTGTTTTGGAAAGCACTTCATAAGCATTGGAAAAGAAAGTTTATTCTTCAAAAACAAAGCAAAATATAAATCCACTAAGGAAATATAATGAATTACATTAATCAAATTCTTTCTCTCTCTCTGATTTAGAGTTGTTCTTAAAATATTCCATTACTGTTTATTTGTGGCAATATATATTGATATTTCTAATGATTTTAATGTATTTTACTGCAGCAATATTTGATGTCTGCAAGCTAATTCTTTTTTTTTTTGTTTGTTTGTTTTTTTGGGTTTTTTTAAGATTTTATTTATTTATTTGACAGAGAGATAGAGAGAGAGAACAAGTAGGCAGAGAGGCAGGCAGAGGGAGAGGGAGAAGCAGACTCCCAGCTGAGCAGGGAGCCCAATGCGGGGCTCGATCCCAGGACCCTGGGATCATGACCGAAGGCAGCCGCTTAACCGACTGAGCCACCCAGGTGCCCCTGCAAGGTAATTCTTATTTAGTCTTTATTGTGACTTATTCTTACTGTGAGTATAAAATGACTTTCCGGATGCTCCTTCCAGTGAATTCTGTACTTTTTTAAATGATATTTTGACTCCTGTGTTCTTAGACCATTCTTTTAAGCATTTTAGTTCATGCTGTTTATCTTTCCTGATTATATTTTGTTTCTTCATTGACATCTAAGAGTTTTTATCTTTTAATAGGAAATTTACTCCATCTTCATTAATTGTTATGACTGGTGTGTTTGGGTTGGCCTCTGGCATCTTGTTTTATTCTCTGCAATGGAATTTCAGGAGAGGGGTTTTAGCTCTCCTTTCCCACCTTTCCTAAATCCCTCAGTTACAGTTATTTCACACGACAGTTGTGAATCATGATGGAACCAAGGAGGCCAAGCACTTCCTTCCCTAAAGAGACTGAATGTCCAAAGGCTAGCTTGTTTTTCATACTTTGCTAAGGAATCTGCTTCGATTTTAGCCTTATCATCTGGAGGTAGTGTAGGTTCCAGGAAAATGACTGGCTCATTATAAAAGGAGTGAATTCAGGAAATGGTTGTTCTTATTATCCTTTATCAAAGTGATGGGAGTAAATCTGTACTTAGGTAACTGTAATTACCTTTTCTTGCAGGTAAGGATTCTAACTATTCAAAACCAGAATATATTGCTGGATTTTTAAAATATGGATTTAATGCCATTCTCAGTGAAAGCTTGGGCAGTGAGAGAGATGTGCCAGATACCAGGAATAAAATGTATGTTAATCCTCATTTTTTTATTGAGGTATAATTGTCATATAAGATTATATTAGTTTCCAGTGTACAACATAATGATTTGATATTTATATATATTGCCAAATGATCACCACAATAAGTCTAGATAACATTGGCTACCATGCATAGTTACAAAAGGTATTTGTGTGTGTGTGATGAGAACTTTTAAGATCTACTCTCTTTGCCACTTTCAAATAAGCAGTATAGTAATATTAACCATAGTCACCCTGTGGACATTATATCCCCCATGACTTACTTATTTTATAATAGAGCTTTGTTTTGCCCACCGCCTTCCTCTGGCAACCACCAGTCTGTCCTCTGTATTTATGAGGTTGGGTTTTGGAGGTTTGGTTGGTTGGTTGTTTTTAGATTCTACATGTAAGTGAGATCATACGGTATTTATCTTTCTCTGACTTATTTCATTTAGTGTAATGCCCTCAGGAAAGATGTCATTCTTTTTTATGCTGAAAAGTATTCCGTTGTGTATATAATAGCACATTTTTCTTTATCCATTCATCCACTGATGGACAGTTAGGTTGTTTCCATGTCTTGCTATTATAAATAATGCTGCTGTGAACATAGGGGTGCATGTATCTTTTTGAGTTAGTGTTTTCATTTTCTTAAATAAATACCCAGAATTGAAAGCGTTGGATCTTATCTTAGCCCCTTTCTAAATTTTTTTTAAAGATTTTATTTATTTACTTGACAGAGACATAGCACAGATAGGCAGAGCGACAGGCAGAGGGAGAGGGAGAAGCAGCCTCCCCGCTGAGCAGGGAGACCAATGGGGGACTCGATCCCAGGACCCTGGGATCATGACCTGAGCCGAAGGCAGATGCTTAACCAACTGAACTACCCAGGCACCCCTATTTTTAATTTTTTGAGGACCCTCCATGCTGTTTTCCACAGTGGCTGCACCAGTTTGCATTCCCACCAGCAGTGCACGAGGGTTCGCTTTTCTTCACATCCTCTTCAACACTTGTTATTTCTTGTCTTTTTGGTAATGCCATCCTAACAGGTGTGAGAGGATATCTCATTGTGGTTTGATTTGCATTTCCCTGATCATTAGTGATGTTGAGCACCTTTTCATGTACCTGTTGGCCATCTGTCTGCCTTCTTTGGAAAAATATCTATTCAGATCTTCTGCCCATTTTTTAATTGAATTGTTTGTTTGCTATTGAGTTTTATGAATTCTTTATACATTTTAGATATAAACCCCTTGTCAGATATATGATTTTCTCGCATTCAGTAGGATGCCTTTTCATTTTGTTGATGATTTCCTTTGCTCTGTGGGGGCTTTTTAGCTTGATGGAGTCCCACTTATTTATTTATACTTTTCTTGCCTTTGCTTTTGGTACCAGATCCAAAAAATCATCACCAAGACTGATGTCAAGAAGCTTACAGCCTCTGTTTTTTTCTAGGATTTTTATGGTTTCAGGTTTTACATTCAAGTCTTTAATCTATTTCAAGTTAATTTTTGTGTATGGTGTAAGATAGTGATCCAGTTTCATTCTTTTGCATGTGGCTGTCCAGTTTTCCCATCACCATTTATTGAGGAGACTGTCCTTTCCCCATTGTATATTCTTGGCTCCTTTGTCATAATTAATTAATCATATATGTATGATTTTATTTCTGGACTCTCTATTCTGTTCTATTGATCTATATGTCTGTTTTTATGCCAATACCAAACTGTTTTAATTACCATAGCTTTGTAATAGAGTTTGAAATCAGAGAGTGTGATATGCCTCCAGCTTTGTTCTTGTTTTCTCGAAATTGCTTTGCCTCGTCAGCATTTTCTGTGGTTTCATACAAATTTTAGGATTCTTTGTTTTATTTCTAGGAAAAATACCATTGGAATTTTGATATGGATTGCACTGAATCTGTAGATTGCTTTGGGTATGGACATCTTAACAATGTCAAGTTCTTCCAATCTATGAGCACAGAATATCTTTCCATTTGTTTGTGTCTTCTTTAATTTCTTTTCACTAATGTCTTATAGTTTTCCAGTGTACAAGTCTATCAGTGAATACATATTAATTTTTTAAATAAACAGTTACTAACCATATTTTAATTTTGGCATATTAGAAGTTTTCCTGTTTTTAGGACTTGGAGTCAGATAATTCAAGAGCCTATTTCAAAATTCTAGAGTTTATAGTGTGGAGAACACCTTCCCCAGTTGCACCAGATGTGTTCTAGGGATTTACAAGAATTGCATTGCCCACAAGATCTTTTTATTAAATTTGGCCAAAGGGATATTTCTTATACAAAATGCTTCAGACAGCTACGTATTTTTTTATTCAAAATCTGCTTTTTCTCATTGTTCTCATTTGTGTTGGTGCCTTTTTTTAAACTTGTGGTAAACTGGACATAAAGTAAAATGTACCATTTTCACCATTTTTAACTGTACAATTCAGTGGCATTGAGTACATTCACATCGTTTTAGAACTATCATCACCATCCATCTCCAGAACTTTTTCATTAAACATGGACTCGCCATTCTTTCCTCCCTCTGGTCCCCTGTACTTTCTATCTCTGTGAATATTAACTACTCTAGGTACCTCGTAGAAATGGAATCATACGGTATTTGCCTGACTTATTCCACGTAGCGTAATGTCCCCAAGTTTCGTTCACGTTGTAGCGTGTGCCTCAGTGGTTCTGAGGGCTCCAGCTCAAGAGGGTTGGCACTCTCTCTTAACTAAATGAGAAGCACTTAAGGAATGTAGGCATCTTCCAGTAACACGGGACAAAATCCAAGCTCCAGGAAACAGGAGAAAGTGGGGCCCACTGTGTCTTGTTGCAACTTGTGTGTAACACGAACACTTCAGACCACAAATATATTGGGGGTATAGCTCAGTGGTAGAGCATTTGATTGCAAACCACAAATATACGAATCAATAAAGCATCTAGGTAGCTAAATACCACTTAAGATGAGGCACACTCGAGAGACGTTGTGTTTACACGTGATGACACAAAGGAAAAGAATTTAAATTTATTCAAGCCATAGAACATGATATGAATTTAATTTAGAGGACAACTTTTTTTTTTTTTTAAAGATTTATTTATTTATTTTAGGGGGAGGGAGGGGCAGATGGAGAGGAAGAGAGAATCCTAAGCACACTCCCCGCTGAGCGTGGAGAGCGACGCCAGACCTCCACCTCATGACCCTGAGATCATGACCTGAGCCAAAATCAAGAGTCAAAGGCTTAACTGACAACACCACCCAGGTACCCCTGGGGACAACTTTTTTCTTAACTGGATAGTGAACTACCACAAAGGAAAGCCAATATTTTTGAATGTCTGTAAGCTATGAATTTCTTGCCACACCATCAACTCTTCTCCCTAAATCTCATCTCCTAAAATAGTGCAGCTACCTTTACTTCCTTTCCCCCATGCACATGATTGTTAGGAAAACCAGAAACTTTAGAGAGAGGCAGTCCAAAGAGAGAAGTGAACTTGGAAGTTTGAGTATTCAGAATATTAACTTATTTAATAGGAAATTCAATTATGTACAGGGTACACTTGTGTTTAAAATAAATTTCAACTACTGTTGGAGTCCAAGCAGATTTTCAGCCATTGTTATACTAATCCTATTATTCCATTAAGTGGGATTTCCATTTCAGCTGTGCCTTAAAATTCACATGATTGTTTTCACTAGCCATGGAAATATTTGGTACAGATATTTGAAGAGTACATTTTTTATGTTGCTTGGTCTTCTGATTTAATTTTTTATCTTTTAACTTTTCAATTTTGAAATAATTTCAGACTTACAAAATGGTTGCAAAAATACCTCAAAGAATTCCTATATAGCCTTTTCTTAGATTCCCCAAATGTTAACATCTTCCATACCCTCAGAACCAGAACAATGAACAAAACCAGGAAATTAACATTGATACAATACCATTAGCTAATCTACAGACATGATTCAAATGTTTACAGTTGCCCCGCTGGCGTCCTTTTTCTGGAAGGACCCAACCCAAGACCCCAGATTGCATGTGGTGTTCCCAAGCCCTTGGTTTTCTTTCATCTGAAACCATTCCTAAGTCTTTATCTTTCATGAGGTCTAACCAGTTATTTTCTAGAATGTTCTTCAGTTTGAGTTTGATGTTACCTTGCGATCAAATCCGGGTCATGCTTTTTGGCAGGAATACCATAGAAGTGATCGTGTGTCATCCTCAGAGCACTGCATCAGGAGGCACTTGATGTCCATTTGTCCCATTACCAGTGAAGTGACTGTGGGTGAAATTATTTTCAATCACTTGACTGAAACAGAAGCTGTCAAATTGCTGCACTGTAAAATGATTATTTAGCCTTTTGTAATTAATAAGTATGCAGATTTCTTTTAAATGTTAATCACAGAAAACCTGGCATTTATATATTTAAAAAAAAACACAAAAAGGGGCAAGTCAACATACCCCCAGTCCTATTGCTTTTTCTCCTGTGTTAGTGCACAAGGTGTGTAAGCCAATAACCTCCCTCCCTACTCAGTACACTCTGTGTCTGTCTCTGTGCCCTAATTTTCCCTTTTTGCCAGGACACCAGTCTATTGGACTAGGTCACCATAATGACATTTCCCTCATCGTTTCTGCAACAATCCCATTTCCAAATAAGGCCACATCCTGAGGTACTGGGGGTTCAGACTTCAACATATGAATTTGGGGGAGACACAATTCAGCCCACAATAGTCCAGCTTTATACTGTACTCTTGTTGATCTGTATGATCAGCAAAGAATAGAGCAGCTAACCAAGGACCACCAAACTTGGGCCTTGTCCAAATTTCTTTTACCCTGAAAAACTGCTTACTTAGGTGAGAAAAGTTTAGGTCAGAAAAGACCACAGCAACATTTATCAATTAATTTTGGAGAGACTCATACACCCAGGGGCCTAAAGAGACCTGGTGTGACATAGTCTCAGGCCCCTTCACTATCATTGTCTCATTCCTCCGAAGGGACTCTGTTTATCTACAGTTTTCTTAAAAAGATGCCCAGGACTGGATATAATGCTAGAGATGTGACCTAAGTAGCACCCGTTCACCCTGGACCATCATGTCCCTCATTCTTGTGCTGTCCTTTCATTGTCCCCCACCCCGTCTCTCTCATCTCCTTCCTCTTGGAGAACTCCATGATCTTCCCGGAATTTAAGCCTGTGGGTCGTTCTCCTGCTTGTCTCTGTGAAGCCACGTGTAAGATGTGCTCCCCCCGCCCCCTTCCCAGCCGCTCAGCCCTCTCCCTGGTCCCACTCCCTGCAGCACGATGGCAGCATCTACGTGGTAGGCACATCTTCATCTAGTCTTGGGTAAAAGTGTTCACTAGGGAAGTCCCTCTTCTTCCATGGTGACACCTGCCCATGCATACGCTGTGGGTCTGTGTGGGATACCTGTAGGCTTGCCCCCACCCAGCGCCTCCTTTACTGGCATTTCCTGCCCCACTTCTCTTTCCACAAAGTTGCAGTGGGAATAGTGACTTCGATTTTGACCCCACTCGCTGGCCACAGTCCATTAGCCCAGCGACGGGCACCTGAGCCAGGCTGGGCCAGTGAATCCTCACCTCTGACTTTTTGAGAAAAAGCAAGTCTTACCAGTTTCTCCTTGGGTGCTGGACCATAAGATATGCTGATGTTGGCCACATTTCCCACTCTGTGGAATAAAGAAGTGGAAACGAGCCAGGCTGCAGAGAGAGGATAAGAATTGTATAATGAGCCTGGTGTGATTCTTTCTATCTGCCAGGCATTGTTCTGAACATCTGACGTTTTAATTCATTGAACCCTCCCAACCTATGAAGTAGGCTGATGTTGTTACAGTTACTATTATTCCCAGATGTAAAGGCAAGAACAGAAATGGACCAAGTGTCCAGGTGACTTTCAAGCCTCTAGCTCCAGTCATTCTTGAAGTTTCCATTGGAACAACTGTCACTACGTCCTGTGGGACATTTGGGTCCCTTTCCAATATACTTCCCTTTCTTATGCTTAAGCTAGCTCCAGTGGGCCTGTCATTTACAACCAAAGTATTTCAAAATACAACCAACTCATGTAGCAATTCAAACAATAATTAATAGCTAATAACTAATATTATTAGAATTCAGCTCTTGTTTTTTTTTCTCATGTGCACAAAAATAATAACACATTTTTGTCAAATCCTTGGAAGAAATCCAATTACACCATATCCACTGCATTTCTTTGCCACAGCAAACTAAAGCACAAGATTTTCTTTGAAGATAGTACAATGAAGTTAACTTGAACCTTTCAATGTGTATAAATGTATTAATACACTTTTATAATAGAAACCAAAATATAGGTATAATTCATGTTTATACTATGTTCAACATAGACTTATGATGGCCAAAACAGAGTCTCCAGGGAAGAGCAATTATTGCTGACATTAAGAAGGGAGTGATTTAGAAAATACTAGAATAGCATAAGCAGTTAAAGAAGCTTTTGTATTTTAATTTTGGTATTTTCAACTGTAGTGTCACCTTATTATAATGATCAATTAAGGGAATAAAGAGAAAAAATGGGAATAAAGAGAAAAAATGCAAATAAAGAAAAGTGCTTCAACGAGACCCCAAATCATTTTTTCTTTCCTTTTATTTATGCCTGCAGGTGTCTTCAAAAACATTACCCAGCCAACCTACCCACTGCCAGCGTGGTTATTTGCTTCCACAATGAGGAATTTAACGCCTTGTTTCGGACCATGTCTAGTGTCATAAACCTCACGCCACAACACATCCTTGAAGAAATTATTCTGGTAGATGACATGAGCAACTTTGGTAAGACAGAATGCCATCCACCTGTCATCTGCTTTGGAGGCAGTGCGACCTCTGACGGCACGCGCGTGATTTTACACTTTCTAGACGTTTTACATTCGGCGGGTGTCGAGGCAGGCGCTGTTGGTACAGCGGTGGGGGTGTAAACGCCGGTCCCTGTCCTGTGGTGTTGGGCTCACGGGTGGTTAGCGCTTCCGTGAGGTGGCTGAATGTAGGGGCACCAACCTGGTCTTCAGAGATCACGGATGACATTCAGGAAGAAGCGACATCTAAACTGAGGTCTGAGTTATCCAGATGGAGAGGAGGAGGAAAGTTTTAGGCAGAGGTGACAGCACCGTAAAGGCCCAGAGGCCAGAGGTAACGTGGTGAGGTGGGAATAGTCCTGTACTTTATGCAGTATATGTATGAGTATAGCATTGGGGGAGGGGTGGACAGAAAACCACAGCTATGAAAAGGCCACACGGCTTGTGTTGGAATTTTCTCTGGAGAAATGGAGTGCTATTACAGGCTTAATGCAGGGGAGTGACATGACCCAAGTCCTCCTCAGGAAATAATTCTTTTTTTTTTTTGAAATTTTTTTAAAGATTTGTTTATTTGAGGGGGCCTGGGTGGCTCAGTTGGTTAAGCGACTGCCTTCGGCTCAGGTCATGATCCTGGAGTCCCGGGATCAAGTCCCGCATCGGGCTCCCTGCTTGGCGGGGAGTCTGCTTCTCCCTCTGACCCTCCTCCCTCTCATGCTCTCTGTCTCTCATTCTCTCTCAAATAAATAAATAAAATCTTTAAAAAAAAAAAAAAAAGATTTGTTTATTTGAGAGAGAGAATGCGGGGAGAGGCAAGGGAGAGGGAGAGAGAGACCCAAGCAGACTCCGCACCGAGTGCGGAGACCAACGTAGGGCCTGATCCCATGACCCTAAACTAAGATCAGGCCTGAGCCGAAACCAAGAGTCAGAAGCTCAACCTACTGCACCACCCAGGCGCCCCCCATGAATGAATTCTAATCACACTAACTGCAGTCAAGTGCATGTTCCTCCCTGCTCAGTGGTTTTAAAGAGTTGTGATACTAGCACAAAATCTGATTAAATGCACTTGGCATTTGAAATGAGTTGTCCTTTTTACAACCGAATTATAAACCCGAGGCAAGCCAAGGGGACCCAGATTAATGAAAAGCTTCTTGGAGTCTGCAGGTCCCTGTGGGGTCCATTTCCCGTGGAAGCAATATTTTCAGTATTGGATAGGTTTCCTGCCTAAAAGTTAACCTATTCCTCTGTGAATCTGACCCACTGCGGGCTGGGAAAGGAAATGAGGAGAGACAGAAGGAAGATGAACAGGCAGGGGTAGAAAACAGGACATCCCAGGAGATTCACCTGAGGGGAAGGGACTTTAGGTGTGTCAAGTGGAAGGTGGAAAATAGCTCAAGCTAATGTCGGCTACATTTAGGGATTTCACACATTGGCCAGGCACTACTGTTTATGACATTATTTCTCCAGGAGCCGCTGTTTCTACGATTGTGCACAGGAGGGGCTGTGTGGAGATGGTCAGATTCCTAATGGGATCAGTAGCACTGAGCAGCAGATTTGGCCACATGCTGGGCAGGGGACGGGGTGGAGGGGATCTTCTGCTAGACTGTGGAGTTCTAACTGCTCACCTACAAGGACAAGGGTCCTGCTACGGACATACAGTTCCAGGATGGCCATGGGACACCTCCCCAAGCCTTTCAGAACCACGCCATGAGTTCAGAGACACACCCTGTGACCGCTCATAAGTTCTCTAGGCACCAGGGGAATCACCACTGATGCCCAACATCTGGGTGTGCTGCCAGACCAGATACCGTGACTTCTCCTCCTCGATCCATGTTCACCTAGTTTGTGATTTCACCTGCTCCACCAAGGAGGCTACTGTTTGCCCCTTGCAGAAGCTCAAACACACACAGGAAACAGGGTGTTCTGTACTCTGATGGGGCTCAGGATACTCACATTCCTGCTTTAGTTCACAGTGGTTTCACACGGGCTCTAGGAGAACGATGCGAACTTCAGCTTGTCTTTCCCAGCTGATACCAGTAGGCACTTCCGCTGGACCCCCTCAGCCTGGGCAGCAGTGGACGGGGGGCCCACTGAGTTATGCGAGAGGCACGTCCAGAGCTGACCTGCTGCCATGCATCTTTCTCATGGTCCTGGGCCCTCTTGAGCACAAGCCAACAACATGACCATCTCCTGAAGAAGCCAAGCCCTCCACGTCATGTCAGCGATCACTGCGGCCAGAACCGCCCTTACTTCCCCTGAGCTATGGCTCACAGAGTTCCTCTGCGTTCTGCATGTGGGAGAAGTGTTTGCAGACTTCTGGGCCGCAAGCCCCCTGCCCCCCACCCTGCAGGTGCAGCCCTGCAGCCCTGCAGCCTGTGTTCTGCCTCTGAGTGGGGGGAAGGGGGGCCCTGGCACTCTTTTTAAAGACAAGCAGGAGATCCCTCGTTCTGCCAAGATTATAATAAACCTGCTTCCATGGATCCTCAACCTCTTGACGCAGATCCTAAGAACCCTGAGGAGCCCGAGCCCAGCCCCCTTGACCATCATCATATCTCCCTCCAAATACTGAGGGGCCAGTGAGTACCAGGCCCTGTGCTGCGTGACATATCTGTCCCTCTCTCCATGGTCCTGCAAGGCATTGGTGGATAGCCCTCCTCACGGGACAGAGCTGAGACTCCACGGGTAGGACGCCTTGCCTGAGTTGTTGCCGAGTCAGAAGGAACAGCTGAGAGCGAGAAAGTTGGATTTCTCCAGAGCGCCACAAATCATGTTTTTTCTATTAAAATTACAACAGCGATTTATCAAAATAGAGGTATTTCACTAGAAACACAGAATATGTGCAGTTGATCTCAATGCTGAATCATGTTTCTTTCTCTTCCTCCTGTAGGGTGAAGTTTTTAAAGTTAGAACTTCTGTGGAAGAACATGGTTTTTAGGAATCAGTCAAAATTGTGATGAATTGTTTTATTTTCTGTAGTTCTAGTTTATACATTGTCACGTGTTGGGTTTTGTTTTGTTTTGTTTTTTCCCAGATGATTTGAAAGAGAAACTAGACCATCGCCTGGAAATTTTTCGGGGCAAGATTAAATTAATAAGAAACAAAAAGAAAGAGGGACTGATCCGATCAAGGCTGATTGGAGCCTCTCGTGCTTCAGGTATGAGCCTTTCCTTCAGGACTTGACCCAATATCTGTGTCCCGGAGACCTTCCTGCCAGTGCAGAAATAATCTTCATGGGGCCCCCTCCAAGTCTCCACCAGCATAAACAAAAGAGTGGAAATGCCTTTTAGCCTGATGAATCTTTGGACCCTGAAAGTACGCATTCTGCTTCAAAATGTAGATTCCTTATTTCAAATGGAAGAAGGTATTTTATTGCAGGGGCCATAGTGTCAGCCCCCGTTATAGGATGAGTTCCCCCAGATACAGACTGAGATGGAGCTGTACATGCAGCCAGGAGAGCAAAACTTTATGGGGACAGTGGGGGGCTGCGGTGCAGTGGCCCGTGCATGGGAAACCCCAAAGCCAAGGAGCTCCAGTGGGCTGTGTGGCTCTCCAAAGGTCAGGTGGGCTAGTGGGGAGCTCCAGAGCACGGATGGCCCAGGAGAGGAGTCCAGCTCTGGCTTTCCACCCCCCAAAACACACACACACACACACACTCCTTAGTCATTGGCTGCGAGTCCCTGGGAGGCTGGGGGGCCTTGGTGTGAATACTGCAGCAGATCCCAAAGCCTGGGAAGCTGTCAAACCGGTTCACCAGCAGGTTCCCTTGAAGGGAGTCTGAGCTGAGAGGCAGCAGCATCACTCCCATCCCTGTCTCTGTGGTCACATGGCCTCCTCCCTGTGTCCGCCTGTGTCCACATCTCCCTTGGATTAAGGGCCCACCTACTCGAGCAGGACCTCATCCTAATGAATTTCATCTGCAACAACCCTATTTCCAAATACAGTCACCTTCTCAGGTACTGGGGGTCAGGACGTGCATATATCTTTTTGGGGGGGGGGACACAATTCAACACATAATACTACCATAGAGTTTTGGGTGTCTTTGTTTTGTTTTTTAAGGAGAAAGTCTTACTCATTTTTTACTTTGAAATGTTCAAACCCACAGAACACTTACATAAACCTTCCCCTAGATTCACTAGATGCTAATATCTTACAATACCCACTACACACACACACACACACACACACACACACACACACACTGCATCTATGTCCAAAAGTAAGATTGGCTTATACTTTTCTTTTTTTGAACTGTTTTCTTATACTTTGCTTTACTAGACTTACAGAATGAATTGTATGGGGTGAATATCTATGTTAAACAGATTATCTGTGTTTGGAAAATTACATAAAATTGTCCTATAAACTGTCAAAGCACTGGTATCTTTTTTTGGTTTCCTCTCTAATCCAGGTATTTTTTGAGGAGTGAATTTTAAAGTGTTCAAACATAAGTAAATTCTTGATTACTAGCTTAATTCCTATTGTGGTTGGAATGTGTGGCCTGTTCTGTTGAGATTTCCCTTGCGTCTTAAAGCTAGGTCAATTTTTCAAAACTTCTGTGTGTTTTTAAAAAGAATACATTTTATCTTCTTGGTTGTAGCTTCCATCTATGTCTAATTTTGTTTTTCAAATATTCTGTATTCTCATCCATCTCATTTGACTTGATCCATAGTTATGCTGCAGTCTTCAGCTGCGGTTCTAGATCTGTCCATCTGTCTCCTTGCAGTTTCGTCGGTGCTTGCTGTGCACCCATCTATCCGTATTTGCCTGCCGCGCCCCCCATGACGTAGGCATGCTCCCAGCTTCAAAGCGGTAGGGGAGGGGGGGTCCTGTGGGGTGGGCAGGTGGGCAGCAGCTTGTGAGCCCTCATTGATTTAGTCACATGTTCACTCATCCAGTCAAGGATTTATCTAGCGCCTACTATGTGCTATCGATGTATATTTGTTCTTTTTTTCTTCATTTGTATCAACTCTGTTGAGATACACTTTATATAAATTCTACCCACTGAACACGGAGATGGGTTTTCATGTGACATTAACGTGTGTGTGTGTGTGTGTGTGCATGTATAGAACCGTTACCTTCCAGAGGAGTTAGTATTTGCGTCATCATGAAGTGACTGTCTGCCGTGGAGGCCTGCAGATCTGTCCCCAGCTGTCGCTCAGACTTTGTCACTTACCCAACTCCCCTCACTCTACTCCGGATGCACTGACCTTCTTGCTGCTCCTCAGAGACACTGAGCATACTCCTATCTCAGAGCCTTGGCGCATGATGTTCTGCCCCTGGAATTTTCTTCGCGTGTCTTCGTGACCTGCCGCATCACTTTGCTCAGTTCTCTGTTCAAATGCTACTTTATCAGAGAGGCCTTTCCAAACCACCCTGTGTGAAATAGCAAACCTCTATCTCTCTCCATCATTCTTACTCTGAGTGGTTTTTCTTTCCGGTATTTGTTCCTGCCTGTCATTTGTCTGGGTTGGCGGTGCTGCCCACAGGATGATGGAAGTTGCCTGTAAACCACCGGAGCTGAGACAGAGCGCTGTGAACTCTGTGTTGTGCCCCTGGGAATGAAGGGAAATGAGCAGGTTTGGGGAGAGCACTCCATTGGGAGAATCAGAAGGCAGGCATTTTACAAATGAGGAGAGAGCTATCATCAGATGGTATGAATCTAAAGGGAAGGTTTTTTTTTTTTTTCTTTCTGCATGGGAGCAGAGTCGATATGGTTTGGAGGGAGCCATGGGTAAGTAGGAAATGCCAGTGTTTCCCTGGACCCAAGGATTTTTGCCATCTGGGGGGAGAAGGAGGAGCTTCCTATCCAGAACGTCAACGGGGGCCAGCAGCATCTTCTAGGGAGGGTCAGGGTTTATATAAGGCAAGAAGGCTGTAAGAGAATTTTGTGGAAAAAATTAGTGTAGAGAAACTTACTTTACATGAGGGACCTTTGGAAAGGGTAAAAGGGTGGCCCACAGTGGAAGAAAAGGTTTTTGGGGGAATACAGGGCAGCCTTGGGGGTGAGAACACAAGAGGAGCATCTTTCACTGAATTGGTTTGGATGGTCAGCAAGCAGCCAAGAAGGCAGAGATGAGGTGTTGATTTCAGCTGCTGTCCTACAAGCAGAAGGTTCAAATCTAGCCTGGCGCTGAGAGCGCGCACTGTTGCTTGACATTGACACAGAATGAGAGACTTTTGTTGTCTAGTGTGATAGACAGAATAATGCCCTCCCCCGAGGAGGTTTCCTGATCCCCAGAACCAGCTAATGTACCTTATGTGGCACATGTGATTAAAATTAAAGGCCTTAAAGTGTTCTGTTATTTGATTATGCTAAATTATTCTTCCATTCTACTGCTGAATCACATTTAGATTATTTCTATTTGGGGCTCTTACCAAATATACAAATCCTTGAGTCCCTGACTCTTGGCAGATACACGCAGCATTTCCATAGTGCGTATGTCTAGAAGTGGAATTGCTTGGTTAGGGAGTATGCAGATGTCCTGATTTACTAGGTGACGACAGACTAGTGATAATCAAATGATAGAATACTTTAGTAACAATGAATGGCCTACACTATACCCAACTTCACGGATGAATACATATCATTTTGAGGGAGCAAAAGAAGCTAAATGCAAAAGAATAAAGTTGGAAAATCAGCAAGACTAAGCTTACAGTATTTTTATGGATGCATAATTAGAGGAAAAACTAAAACAACAACAACAAAAAAACCCCACAACAACCAGTAACTTATTGCCATAAACCTTTGGTTAAATCAGAGTGTAGAATGGGAGGTGGTAGGAATTGGGGAACACAAAATCCTAGGATGCTAACCATGTTCTAAGTTTTGATTGAGTGGTAGTTCTATTTGTGTTTACTTTCTGATACGTCATGGAGCTCTACATTTATTTTTTATCTCTTTTTTTAATATACATGTTTTTTACAACTAAAAGTTGTGAAATAAAAGTATGAAATAAAAAATACGAAAATATTAAAATTGGGACACCTGGGTGGCTCAGTCGGTGAAGCATCTGCCTTCAGCTCAGGTCGTGATCCCAGGGTCGTGATATCAAGCCCTGACATGGGCTCTGTGCTGGGCATGGAGCCTGCCTAATATTTCTCGCCCTCTGCCCCTCCCCTGCCCCCCCAAGGAAAAAAGAAAACATTTTAACATCCTAAAAATGATTGCTTCAGAGACCAAATCAAGAATATTTTAACGTTATTTAAAATAAACTAAATGTAACGAGCTACGTTTAAATGTAAAAAAAATGTAGAAACTAAAGACAGGCAGAAAAGAAAAGAAAATGAAGGAGGAGGAGCCTGTGTGAGGCTGACGAGGCATGTGTTGTTTTCTAAAACCAGCCACGACCAGAGAGAGAAAGTGCCCCTGGAGTGCAGGCGACAAAGCGGGTCTCTCTGCAGGGAAGGTGAAGTGAGCAGTCAGGGGTTTGGCACATCCCACACACACTCTCTGGGAGAAGGGCAGGGAAGGGTCCTCAGCAGCTGGATTTGACCTCATGCCCCTCACTCACTGTAGGCCCTATGGAGAAGCTGGCTTAATCGGGGAAGATGCCAATCTGGGATTAAATGGGATTCAGATGAATTACCTCTAAAGCCTATCTCTGTGAACACGAAAGAGCATTATTCTTCCTATAACCGAGGCCAATGGATGCAGAACAAATGCTCCATTTCCTGGCAATAAACTTGAGATTCCCACGGAATCTTCCTGTGAGTGTAGGACTCCTCCAAGAGGAATCCCATGCCACTCTGTGCTCGTTATGGTGTGTAAATTACCCCCATAAAATGCTTTAGGATGAGTGTAAAAACAGTACAGTTCATTGGAATGGAGGTGCCAGGTAGCTTGTGCCCATAGGCTTCATAGTTTAAATTAGAATTAGGAAAAGCTTGATATTGCACCTAGAATAATTTTAATTTCTTTTGCAACTTGATACTATACTTGTGGTCTTTCTAGGTCATTAAATTGTCGGAAGTTGAAATATTAAAATCTTTAAATGCTAAGGGTGCATACACTACATACAATAAATAAGACACAAGTCAGTATGGGAAGAAGGGCCTCTTTGTTGTTGCTGTCATGGTGGTGGTTCGGTTATTTGGGAGACAATTAGTTATTTGGGAAAATTTTTAATCTTCATCTCATACCATAATCTGAATAAATTCCAACTATATCATTAATTTTAGTTTTTAAAAACTAAATCATTAAATTATTATAAGAATTTTTAAATTACAAAAAGAAAACCTAGATCAATACTCACCTGTTCAATGAATAATGAAGAAATTTCGAAGCTTAAACCTGAGGGAAAGGAGAGAGCTGATTCCCAAAACAGTAAACCTATTGTGAACAAAAAAATGATAAAATTAAGTAACAGTAGACTAGGGGAATTAGTACAACTTCCATAGAAAAAAAATTAATATCCTCAGTATGTAAAATGTATCTACAAAGCCATTAAAAAAAGAAAAAAAACCCCAGGGCTCCAACACCTAAATGCACAAAGGACATAAACATTTCATTTACTAATGGCTAATGACCTGAAAAATATTCAACCTCACTAATGATAATTTTAAAAAGATGGGATTTTTTAATTGAGCTACAATTGACATACAACATTGTATTCATGTCAGGTGTACGACATAATGATGTGATACATGTATGTATTATGGAATCATCACAATAAACCTAGTTAACATTCATTACCTCACATAGTTACTTTTTTTTTCTTGTGATGTGAGAACTTTTAAGATTTATTCTCTTAGCCATTTTCAAATATACAATGCAGTATTGTTAACTATAGTCCCCATGCTGTACATTACATCCCCGGACTTATTTATCTTATAACAAGAAATTTGAACCTGTTGACCACCTTCACCTATCTCAGCCACTCTCTCCTTCTGGCAACCACCAATCTGTTCTCTGAATCTAAGAGTTCAGGGTCTTTTTAGATTCCACATGTAAGTAAGATCATACAGTATTTGTCTTTCTCTGACTTATTTCACTTAGCATAATGCCCTCAAGGTCCATCCATGTCACAAATGGCAGGATTTCCTTCTTTTTTAGAGCTGATATGATAATAATATCCCGTTGTGTACATACTACAACTTCTTTATCCCTTCATCTGTTGATGGACACTTAGGGTTGTTTCTATGTCTTGGCTCTTGTAAATAATGCTGCAATGAACATGGGAGGACAGATAACTCTTCAAGATAGTGATTTCATTTCCTTCTGATGTATACCCAGAAGTGCAATTGCTAGATTATATGGTAGTTCTATTTTATAATTTTTTGAGGAAACTCCATACTATTTTCTGTAGTGGTTGCACCAATTTACATCCCCACCAACAGTGCACAAGGATTCTCTTTTCTCCATATCCTTGCCAACATTTCTTATTTCTTGTCCTTTTAATAATAGACATTCTAACAGGTGTGAAGTAATATCTTATTGTGGTTTTGATTTGCGTTTCTTTGATGATGAGTGATGTTGAGCACCTCTTCATGTATCCCCCTAGTTGGGGGGGAAGAGACAGTCAGGCAGTCACAGAAGTTTGGATTCTAACATGGGACTGGAAATCCTAATTGCTG
Organism: Phoca vitulina; assembly: GCF_004348235.1. NCBI lineage: Eukaryota > Metazoa > Chordata > Mammalia > Carnivora > Phocidae > Phoca > Phoca vitulina. Next base: position 5,371,093 of record NW_022589783.1, on the reverse strand, counting down.
AACGGAGAGAGTGTTTCCAACTTCAAGTAACTGTGAGACCTTCAGTTAACCAAAGAGTAACCTGGGAAGTCTTGGACCTGCTCTGGTTTGTAACCAAGGGCAGGGAAAGGACCAGTCCTCCCTGGGGATTGAAAGGAACAAAATAAAGTGGCTCTTCCGAAGAGTCCTGCTTATTCAAGAACTCGGTAGAATAAACATGAACACGTAGATGCCATTTTGGATGGGTAGATAAGAAACCAGTGAGCTGAGCTGAGGGATCAAGTTTCTATCACTTTTAATGATTTACAATGCCATGTGAATTGCACATAAGAATAATTGCACTTTGGTTAAGATGTAGAGGATGTACTCTTTCTTTCCTAAAGATGTTAGTGGGGGTTTTTTGAGATATAATTCACATGTAATTCACCCATTAACGTATGCAATACAGTATTTTTTAGTATATTCCTGGGGTTATGCAACCATCACCATAACAGTTTTAGAAAAAATTTTTTCCTACTCCAAAGAAACTCCATACACATTAGCAGTCACTTGCCATCACCTCTCATCCCATTCCCTCCACAGCCACTAATCTACCTTCTACACATACAGATTTTTACCTATTCTAGGCATTTCATTTAATGGAATTATATAATATGTGGTCTCTTGTAACTGGTTCCTTTCATTTCCCATGATGTTTTCAAGGTTCGTCCATGTTGTAGCATGGGTCAGTATTTCATTCCTTTTTATTGCCAAATAATATTCCCATTATGTGGATATATCCCATTTTGTTTATCCATTCATCCATTGATGGGCATTTGAGTTATGACTCTTACTCTTAGGAAGAATGTTGCTATGAGCACTCATGTACAAGACTTTGTATAAACCTAAGTTTTCTTTCTCTTGGGTATTTGTGTACCTTGGTGTGGAATTGTTGGGCTATATGACAACTGTATGTGTAACTTTTGAGCAACTGCCACATAATTTTCAGAAGAGACCGCAACATTTTACGTTGCTATCAGCAGTGGACAAGGGTTCGAATTCCTCCACAATCTCATCAACACTTGTGATTGTCTGCCTTTCTGATTACAGCCATCCTAGTGGATATGAAGTATTATCTCACTGTGATTTTTGGTTAGCTTTTTCTAACGATTAAAGATGCTGAGCACTTTTCATATGCTTATCAGCCATTTGTATATCTTTGGAGAAATGTCTGTTCAAATCCTTTGCCCATTTTTTTTTTAAGTAGGCTCCACACCTAGCATGGAGCCCAACATGGGGCTTGAACTCACAACCCTGAGATCAAGAATTGAGCCAAGATCAAGACTTGAGCCAAGATCAAGAGTAGGATGCTTAACTGACTGAGCCACCCAGGTGTCCCTCCTTTGCCCATTTTTTAAATTAAGTTGTCTTTTTTTTATTATTGAGTTGTAAGAGTTCCTTATATATTCTGGATCCAAGTCCTTTATCAGATGTGTGATTTTCAAATAATTTCTCCCATTTCGTGGATTTTTTTTTCAACTTTATGGTGTCAGTTTAAGCACAAAAGTTTTTAATTTTGATAAAGTCCTATATATTTTTTCTTTTGTCACTTGTATTTTTGGTGTCATATCTAAGAAATCATCTAACCTGAGGTCAGAAATGGATGCCTCTGTTTTCTTCTAAGAGTTTTATAGTTTTACCTCTGACCTTTTTAGGTCTGTGAGTCATTTGACTTAGTTTTTGTGTTTGCTGTGAGGGAATCCAGCTTCATTCTTTTTCTTCTTCTTCTTTTTTTTTTTTCTTAAGTAGGCTCCATGCCCAGTGTAGAGGGCATGAGACCCTGAGATAAGGACCTGAGCTGAAATCAAGAGTCAGACGCTTAACCCACTGAGCCACCCAGGTGCCCCTCTTTTTCATGTGGATACCCAGCTGTGTTGGAACCATTCATTGAAGAGACTATTCTTTCCCCCATTGAATTGGCTGGGCACCCTTGTCAAAAATCAACTAACCACAGATGTTTGGTTTATTTCTATGCAATCAATTCTATCCCTTTGGTCTCTTTGTTATCCCTATGCCAGTATCATACTGTTTTATTATTATAGCTTTGTAGTAAGTTTTGAAATCCAGAAGTCCTTCAATTTTTTTCTTTTTCAAGATCTTTTTAGCTAATGTGGGTTCCTTGCCTTTCCATATGAATTTTAGGGTCAGTTTCTGCAAAAGAACCAGGTGTGATTTTGATAAGAATTATACTGAATCTAGAGATCAGTTTGGACAGTATTACCACTTCAACAATATTAAGTCTTCTGATCAACCATGGAATGTTTCTCATACCTTCCTATGATTTTATCCAAACTCTGCACCTAAATTTTGGGGTCCCTTCCAATTTGAGCCCATTAAGGTACTTTAACAACATGCATTCTTCATTTTGGCCATGCCAATTTTTCCCATGTTCTCTAAGCAGATGCTCATTAAAGCTTGAACTCAAGAGCAAAAATAATTATGCATTTTTGTATCCCAAGCACCAAAAAATATACAAGTTATCCTTGCATTAAACATTGGCTAAATTGAGTCAATCAATCAAGGCCACACTAAAATAATATTTTTTTAATTAAAGCCCAATTCAGTTCCACCTGCTTCTTTAAAATCTTACCCAAACCACTCTCTAACCCACAGTTCACCAGCTTCTTCTGAACATCTATGGCACATCATGGTACATGATGTAGTACAGAATAAAGTATATGTTTCTAGTCCCCATCCACCCCTGGTGAATCTGGAAGCACTGTAAAAGCCTAACACATAGTAAATGCTTAACAAATACTCCTTGCACTGAACTTTGATTTGGGTTGTCAGCTGTCTTATCCATGTGTGCTAACACTAGCCTATTCTTGCCTCCCCAGGGGATGTTCTGGTGTTCCTGGATAGCCACTGCGAGGTGAATCATGTGTGGCTACAGCCCTTGCTGCACGCCATTGCCAAGGACCCCAAAATGGTGGTGTGTCCTCTGATAGATCCCATTGACTATGAGACCCTAGAATACCGGCCCTCTCCGGTCACAAGGGGTGCTTTCAACTGGCATCTAGAATTTAAATGGGATAATGTTTTCTCTTATGAGATGGATGGACCAGAAGGACCCACTAGACCCATCCGGTAGGAGATTTCTTCAGGTTATGGGAATATGTATTGGGACCTGGGGAGAAAAAGATGTTAGAGATGATTCTTTGCATTTCTTGGGCTTAATGAAGAGAAATATTTTGTTATTTATCTTGTTTCTAAAAGTCTATGATTATAGGATTGGTAGGTTTTTAATTTCTTTGATTAGAAATGAGCATCTCACCCCAGTTAAGAACACTGCCATGGATAGTGTCCCTCTGGTTTCAGGTGTCTGTCTTTAGAATGTGGGCTTGGTTCTCAGGAGCTAATTGCATGTGGTCAATGAACGAAATGCTAGCACTGTGGATAGCCCAGAAAAAGTAGATGTCTTTGCTAAATTCATATATAAAACATTTATCTAAGTGCTTTCATCTATAATTTTATAGAGATGAATACGATTTTCCTAGATTATGAGTCTTGGAAAATATATTTCTAAAGGAGAACAATTTGATGTTGTGACTTTTAACTGCATCGATGAGGCTAATTTCTGAAGAGACTTCCTCCAGGTCACTCCCCACATTTACTGATAACCGATGCCTGGCTCCTCCTCTTCCTCTACTACTAAGCTCTTTGTTTTACAAATCACACGAGTGAATCTTCTAACACTGCAGCCTAGCAAGTCCTTGATCTCCGTCTCTATTTTAATTTAACTAGAGCTCTGTGACCTTGTGCAAATTACTTAACCTCTCTGCACCTTATTTTCTTGTATGTGAAGTCTGGAGGTTAATGATACTTCACAGGGTTGTTAGGAAAATGACTTAGTATATCAAAGCTTAGAACAATATCTGTCCATGATGAGTACTATATCAGTGTTTATCATTGTTAGCTATTATTATTCCTATAGCCATATCCTGGGCCTTTCATCTTCTAAATTACCAGATATCTGTTTCTTTGGCCACAGCCTAAGATGTTCCTAATTTTTTCCTGCTATGCTCCACCCACAACTACCCCTGGACATCATCGGGATCTCCAGTTCTCTGATTTCTGTTTTTACCCCTCATGGTTTCTTTCTTCTCTCTCTCTTTTTTTAAGATTTTATTTGAGAGGGAGAGCGAGAGAGCACAAGCAGGGGGAGCGACAGAGGGAGAAGAAATAAAGACTAAGAATCGGGAAGAATAACTGGGAAATTATTTAGTACTTTATGCTGGAACCATAATGGGATACTATGTAGCCGTGAAGCATGACTACACCTGCAGGCTTCCGCTGCCTACTCTGACCCAGTGATTAACCAGCTCCAGGGGACTCAGCCTTTGTGATGACTCTCACATGACATCTGTCCATCTCTCTGCCTGTCCCCGTGGTCCAGGCCCACACTGTCCCAGGCTTAGACTCTATGCTGTAAGGGACAGTCTGGCCTGCAGGCTCCTCTCCCTCATGCCAATCTCTCTGTTGTTATAGTAATTTTCTTAAAACCCTACTTTGCACATGTCACCAAATGTCTTTCCTTTGCTTTTAGGATAATAGATCCCTTCATGCACCTTCCACTGTGTGTGACTCTGATCTTTGCTTTGTTCCAGCATCATTTGTTAGCTGTTTAGGACTGCTATGTACAGCTGTATAGGTTGTGTACTGCACATCCCCACGAGGCATTGTTCATACAGATCATAGGTGATTGGCATCCCTGGAGTTGTGCAATAAGGCAGCCCTCTGCTGGGCCGGTTACCTCTCTCAGCTTCACTGTCTTCATCTATAAAATGACGATGATAATAAAATACATACCTCTCTGGATTATCGAGGACATTAAATAAGCCAATGCTTGTAAAGAACATAGCCTAAGGCCTGACACAGGGGAAGTGATCAATATAAATGGTTGCTCTTGTTACTGTTATAGACTTCAGAATGAAAAAGAATAAAGATAACACTTCATTTAAGTAAAATTTAATATGTAAAAATCTTGATTTACTCAAAAATAAAAAAATAAAGCATCAATCTTTGGAGTTCATCTCAAAATGAACTTATTTAATTTAAAATAAAGTTACTTTTGGGGTGCCTGGGTGGCTCAGTTGGTTAAGCGACTGCCTTCGGCTCAGGTCATGATCCTGGAGTCCCTGGATCGAGTCCTACATCGGGCTCCCTGCTCGCAGGGGATCTGCTTCTCCCTCTGACCCTCCCTCCTTTCATGTGCTCTCTCTCATTCTCTCTCTCTCAAATAAATAAATAAAATCTTTAAAAAAATAAATAAATAAAATAAAATAAAGTTACTTTTAGTAAGAAGTAGTTGCAGTATTCCATTTACAAAAAAAATTGACATAATTTTATAATGTTTCCATATATCACATATCAGACATGCTTTAGGCTCTAAAAATTTCAATAGGGAAACCATTCCTGATACTTGCTGAGTAGTAACATTTTTGGAACTCCAAGACACTGTTAGTATAGATGTAGTCACACATGCTTTTGAAAACAATTTGACAATCTTACAAATGTTATTCTTTAATGCAATAATTCCACTTCTTGAAATATTTCCCTAAGGAGTTAATGAGAAGTAAGTACAAAGACATCTATTGCAGTGGCATTTATATTGGTTAAAAATAAAAACAACATAAATGAACATTTATGTTCAATAGTGAAATGGTTAAAAACTATATTCATATTTTGTAGAATATTATATAAAATTTTTTGAAAGCTAATTACTATAAAAGGCAAATTCTCACAATATGCTAATTAAAAAATCAAGCCATAAAAAAAGTTAGCATGATACCAATTACTTATAGACTATATATTATACATGTGATCTGTGTTATAACCTACAGTTCACCTTGAACAACGTGGGAGTTGGGCACGCTGACCACCCTGTGCAGTAAAACGCTGAATGTAGCTTTTGACTCCCCAAAAACTTAACTGCTAAGAGCCCACTGTTGACTGAAAGCCTTACTGAGAACATAAACAGTTGATTACCCCCCAGCATCCCCACCTCAGTGCATGGCAACTCCACCTTCCGGGTACCCAGGCCAAAATGCTGGGGTCAGCCTTCACTCTTCTCTTCCTCCTATACCCACATCCCACTCATAAGCAAATCTGCTGGTTCCAGCTTCAAACTACATCAGGAGTTGGACTGCATCTCATTGCCCTCATTGCTGGACCCTTATCCACCATCCTATCCTCTTCCTCCGGGACCACTGCTGCGACTGGTATCCCTGTTTCCACCCTTTTGCCCCGACAAGAGCTGGGACCTTGGCCTGTTGACTCACTAATGTATCTCTAACACATCATAGGTGTTTAATACATACTTTTAAAAAAATGAATGAGTAGATGAACATGTGATCATTTGCAAACTACTTACTTTAGTGTTATCGGGCCCTGCTATTGGTGGACAAAAAAAAAAAGATGCTTTGTAACATTATGTTTTTCCCAAAAGTAAATATTATAATTCACTTAATGTGCTTAGAAAGGGAGATTTGTAAACTCTAATACCCAAGTCAGTATTTGTCCCCAGGGGTAACTCACATTCTAAAGATAATGTTCCCTTTCAAGGAAAAGACAACATTTAGAAGATACCATTATACAATTCGGTGAGAGCTAAGTGAAAGTTACTGAGGGGGTGCCTGGGTGGCGTAGTTGGTTAAATGTGGGCTCTTCATTCCATGAGGAGTCTGCTTGAGTTTCTCTCTCCCCCTCCTTCTGCCCCTCCCCACCCCCGCGTGCTCTCTCTCTCTCTCTCTCTAAAATAAATAAATAAATCTTAAAAAAGAAAAGTTACTGTGTACTGTTAGGTAGTTATGGTTTCGATTTGCTAATTTTACATACCTAAATATAAACAATTTTGGTATCAGTATTGCTAGTTTCTAGTTTTTATGTTATTGCTAATATTCAATATAATTTTGGCAAAAAATCCAGAATGACCGAATCTGTAATTTAATATTTATGTGTCCTTTTTAGGTCACCTGCAATGGCTGGAGGAATTTTTGCTATAAATAGGCATTATTTTAATGAGATTGGACAGTACGACAGGGACATGGAACTCTGGGGAACAGAAAATTTGGAACTTTCACTAAGGGTAATTCAGACTTGGCTTTTTAAATAGTTACCTTTGTACCGAGAGAGCGAACGCTGACTTCAAACTTTTGCTCGGTTTTCCTGCCTGCGCATCTGGTACCGTTCCCATATCACGTGAAATAAATGATCTATGGGACTCCTCGCAAGATGTGACAATAGTTAGTAAAATACCAGCTTTTATTACTGTATGTTTTATTTCTTTTCTTTTTTTTAAGATTTTTTAATTTATTTGACAGAGAGAGACAAAGCGAGAGAAGGAACACAAGCAGGGGGAGTGGGAGAGGGAGAAGCAGGCTTCCCGCCGAGCAGGGAGCCCGATGTGGGGCTCGATCCCAGGACCCTGGGACCATGACCTTAGCCGAAGGCAGACACTTAACGACTGAGCCACCCAGGCGCCCCTGTTTTATTATTTCTAATGTATGGCATATTGAACTAATGTAATGTTTTTATTTATTTGTGAAAGCTCTTCTTTATTATACTGATTGTCTTGGTGGTTGTGATACGGTGGAAATAACAGGATGAGGCAGTGGGGGACTTGGGTACACTAACTAGACAGGCTATGTCAGGCCTCAGGTCCCCGTCTGCAAATTGAGAAGACTCGGTAGGGGGTGTCTAGGTTGTCTCTCAACTCCTGAATCCCGGGATACCTGCTACAACGTGGGTGGAACTTTGAAAACATTATGGTGAGTGAAAGAAGCCAGACACCAAAGGCCACATATTTATATGAATGAGTCCACTCCTAGGAAATGTGCAGACTAAACAAATCCATAGAAACAGAAGGTAGATCAGCGGCTGCCAGGGGTTTGAGGAAGAAGAATGAATGCTGATGGGTCCCAGGGCTCTTTTTGGGGGTGGTGAGAATGTTCCAGAATGAGATAGAGGTGTTGGTTGGACAACCTCGTGAAAATACCCAGAGTCACTGAATTGTATACTGTGAAAGGGTGAATTTCTTGTAGAATGTGAATTACATCTCAAATCTAAAAGTAGATTTGACTTTTAAATATTCCCGTGATATTAGATCACTAGACATTAGGCATCAGAATGGGTCCTTGCTCTGTTGCTAACTTGCTGGGTCAGCCATTAGTTTTTCTAATTCCCTATTTCCTCACCTGGTAAATAGGAATAAATATAAATGCCATTCTCAGAATTTTGTGAAGATTTTTGTGTTTTTGTGGTTTTTTAAAATTTTATTTAAATTCCAGGATAGTTAACATAGTGTTATATTGGTTTCAGATGTACAATATAGGGATTCAGCAATTCCATGCATCACCTGGTGCTCATCAGAACAAGTGCACTCCTTAATCCCCATCACCTGTTTCCCCCATCCCCCACCCTCTCTCAGTGACCCACGGTCACTGCAATATTTGACAAATGTAGACCAGTTTTTTCCAGACGTTTTCTTGGAGTTTAGAACAACGACCCCGGTTCCTCTTCCATAGCTCTGTTCTCGGTGTCCGCAGGAGTTTCTTCTGTGCATCCCAGAAGCATGCGTGTTCCCGAGACTGGTGTTCTTGTCCGCTGTCCCTTCTTGGCCCATGTGCTCCTCAGGGCTCAGGGCTGACCTCAGCTGTTTTGTACCCATGAAGCCACATTGGTTGTTAATATAGTGCAATATTTCCTTACCTGGTGGGAAAGAACTTCGACTCTGAGCCAACTGAATACTGCCCACAGGCAGCCCACCAACCCCGTGGATCCATGAGCTTTCCATGACCAGCAACTAAAGGGACAGCGCCGGCAGGGCAGGGGCACGCGACCTGTTGTCGCACCTCTGTTCTGAGCGGCCTGGGTCTGTGTCATCCCTTGCTAATATTTTTCAGGGCACACGTGCATCAACTCCCATGGTTCTCACTAACACCTGCGTAGTGACAGTGCCCAGGTCTACATCTGTTTAAGGTTAGGACTCTCTCAGGAGTTCTAATTAGGTCATACAGGAGCACCTGCTGTGTTGGGCCGGACCACGCGCTGGGCATTCCTGAGAAGGCACAGCCCTCATCCGTCCGTTCCCTCACTCAGCAATACTGAGAACCTGTTGTGTGCAAAGTGCTGTGTTAGTGCTAAATACAGCGGCACACAGAGCAAACGTGGCTCCTGCTGGCATGAAGCTCCGTGCACTGAAGTGGAGAGAGGTGATTAGTTATTTGTTTTTGATAAATGCAATGAAGGAGAAATACAGAGCACTACGAGATCAGATAAAAGGGGAATCTAGCCTTGTGCTGGGGGAGGTGTGTGTCTTAGATGGCTTCCCTGCAGAAATGGCATTTTTAAGTTATGGGGTAAAGGATAAAGATGTATTTCATTTATTTGACAAGGTCTTATGTATGTGACATGCACTGCTCTGGAATCTAACAGATACTAACTTATTTAATCTTCCTGATAAGTCTGTGACCTAGGTGCATGATCTCCTACTTACAGTGGAGAAGCTGGGACACAAAGTGGTGGAATAACTTGCCTCGATTCACGGAACCTGAGGGTATATTCTCCAAACCTATTGTGTCCTGCTTTGTACTATCTACTCAGCTTGAGGTCTGGAGACCTCGCCAGCTCCGTTCTATTCTCCCTAAGTCATTTCTCTCTGGAAGCCTCCAAAGCTCTGAATTTGTTTTAGTTGTCCTGTTACGGTCACTCTGGAAAGTGGGGATGGGCTGGGTGCCCACGGAGCTGCAGCTTCACTCCAAGCCTCAGGATGGTTTTCCTAACTGGGCTGCAGATCCACACTTCGGTGTCCTGGTGGAGTGGAGGCTGGCCTCCAGCAGTCCCCAACAGCCCGCATGGCCTGCTGCTCCATCCTGGTGGCCCCAGATACGGGCAAGGTGCACTGCTCCAGACCCAGAGCCCTGCCATGTACTCTGAGGATCACCGGCCTCACTGTGGGACGGGGTGAGACCAACATCTAATGTTGAAGCCAGCTTAGATTCAGCCCAAGGTGGCCAAACCTCTTTGGATGCTGTGATTTGAAAGCAAACCATGCACTCGCAATAGAGGTATGGTAGACCAAATTATTAGAGTCTACATAAGGGGGGATTGAGCATGCTCCTCAGCAGCCCCCTGCTCTCTGACCACAGCTCGCCATGGGTTACTTCCATGTCCTCAGAAATTCCACCTCTCATGGGTTGCCCCAAGGCCCTCTTTCTCTTCTCCCTCTACCCTCTCAGTAATCTTATCCACACCACACTTCAATGACTACATGCCAATGACACAGTTCTAGCTCCTTCCCAGGTCTTTCTGTGCCATCAGCTTGTGCATCTAATTGCCTACAGGTTACTCTCCTGTAGGATGAATATCCCATGGGTATCCTAAACCCAACATTTCAAAAACGGAGCTCTTTCTACCCCCTTGAACCCATTCCTCCTCCCGTGTTCCTTTCCTCTTTGGGTGGATGATATGCTGCCCTCCACCTGCCTGCAACCATCCATCCCCCTTTCCCCCAGAGGACCTTCTTGGTCTCCACTCTCCCTTTCATGCCCCACTTCCCATCACCATGTACGGTTAGATCTAGGTCTAAGTCATCACTCACCTCTGTCCACTTTGCTCTTTCCCACTACCACAGTCCATAGTTATAGCTTTGGTGTAATCTCTTCAGGAAGGCTTTCTTGACCTTATCCTCACTCCCCCTGCATGCCCACACACATGTGCGCGCGCACACGCACACACACGCACATCCAAGTCTGGGGTCTCTTCTCCTGTGTGTGCTCACACATCACAGCGTGTACTTTACCCATTACAGCACCTGTTCTGCTGTACCCTAGTTGTCACTTGTCTGTGTGTTCAGGGCAGGCTCTGTGGCATACAACCTGTGTGGTTGCAGGGGGCCACGTTTGGAGGGACCCCACACTTAGTGGAATACTCCTGAAACTCGTTATAATTTTTGAATCAGAGACTCTATTTTTATTTTGTGCTGGGCCCCATCGATCTGTGTACTCACCAGACCGTGAGCCCTGTTGGGGCAGGGACACGATCTGACTTGCTCACAGCTGGGTCCCTCAGCACCTGGTATGTTGACCATGTAAAAAGTGGTTGGGAAATATTTGTAAGTGGTTGAACCACTCAGAGTCTAAGAAGCCTCATGTCTAAATGATCAGAATAATCGTGTGCATCCACTGAGGCAATGCGCATCAGGCATTTAAAACAGGGTCTGCCACCTAATGTGCCCTCAGCCAATGTGAGTTCCTTTCTTTCTATGCGACAGCTGTCTCAGAGTTTTCATTCTAAATGGTAGCTGGCTAGCAGCCTCTCCTGACTTTCTGCTGAGATGCTTATGGAGACTGGAGAAAGTGGGATCCCACTAGAAAAGAAATCTGATGGACTGCCTGAATCTGGAAGGCAGCCCCATAACTGTGAGGCCAATGGGACAGCCTGAGAAAATCCGACTCTGGCTTTGTCACATGAGGTGCCCCTACATCACCTAACAAAAACAAATACAGATTACAGAAGTAAGAAAATACTTAGTAATGCCCTGATTTCTCCCTGCAGACTCAGAAAATAGGCAGCCTTCCAACCCATATATGTCAGTGGAGAAGGGCCAGTGAGGCTGGACCATGATGTAAGGAGAGAAGGATAAGGAAGGCCAGAGAGGGGGCAAGGGCAGGACGCCACAGGACCTTGTAAGGACTTAGATTGTATCTTATGCACGGTGGAATGCTGCAGGTAGGTTTTAAGTAGACAGTGATGGAGATGAACAAAGTGGAAGATAAGCAGCGAGAGCAGGAGCTTCTTGTGATGATCTGGACAAAGGGTGACCTTGGATGGAACTAGAGCGGTGGTAATGGAGGAGGAAAGACTAAACAGATTCCAGGCATATCTTATGAGTGGAGTGGTTGGAACTTAGAGACCAAGCAGGTAAGATGGATGTTAAGAGAAAGTGGTGTCCCAGATGAGCCATTATCAGTCGGCTAATGCCGTGACGATGCTATGTTACAAACCAGCTCAACACTGAATCACTTAGACCAATAAGCGTTAGGTTGTTTCTTTCATATGTTCATGGGCTGGCCAGGGTGACTCTGCCTCTGAATTTAGATGGTCTGGGCTTGGCTCTAGTCTTTGACTTTTGTTCAGGTCTGTTCATCATTCTAAGTATTAAAATTCTACTAGTGTTCTACTAGTATTACTATTCTACTGGTATTTGTAGTACTAGTATACGAGTGGTAACTAGTAGCAACTCAGCATATTCTTCTCATTTGGTTGGGCAAAGATGCAAAAGTCAAGCCAAACCACACAGCATATTTAAAGCCTCAGCATGCATCATGCCTGCTCCTGTTCTGTTGGCCAAAGCAACAGAGGGACAAGCCCAAAGTCAGGATGTCAGAGAAATAAAGGTGAGGGATGGGGGAGTGAGCTAATATTTGTGGAACAATATTTCCATCTATCACACCAAGTTTCTGGAATAAACAACCAAGTGGATGGAGGTCTGTTTTACTTAGTGAGTAAAACTGCAGTTAAGAGAAAAATGTCCCCTCATGTATCAGTTAGCTTTTGCTGTATAGCAAACTATCCCAAAACACAGTGGCTTAAAACAGCAAACAATTGTTATTTCTCATAATTCACTGTGTTGCTAGAGTGGCTTTTCTGGTCATAGACAGGATGGCTGATTTATACTGTTGTTGCCTCTACATCTGTGTTCATCCGGAGGCTCAGCTGGTGCCGGCAAGTTTAGGATGACATCATTTGCATGTCTAGACATAGTGATACCTGGGGCAGTGGAGATGACTGGCCATTTGTCTCTTATATCAGTCAGGCTAGCTCAGGCTCATTTCCAGTGAAATGGTCACAAGGTTCCCAAGAGTAGCAAGAGAAGGCAAGTCCCATGCAGCAAACACTTTGCAAACATCTGTTTGTGTCACATTTGTTAAGGTCGCATTGGCCAAAGCAAATCATGAGGCCAAGGCCAGATTTAAGAGATGGAGAAATAAGCTTTACCTCGTGATGGAATGAGGTACAATGTTACATCACACAGAAGTGTGCATATAGGAATGAAGAGGATCTGTGGCCATTCTTGCAACCTACCACACTTGACTACTGCAGAGATACACGCTTATTTACAAACACCAACCCTAAGCATTTTATAAGTATCAAATTATCTAATGCTCATAACAATCCCATGAGGTGGGTACTGTTATTCCCACTTTACAGTTGAGGAAACTGAGGCACAAATAGGTTGAATAACTGCAGTAACTTGCCTTAGTTCATACAGCCGTTGGAGGACTCGAACCATACTGAGCAGCCCCAGAGTCTGTGCTCTTACCCACTGCGTTAGCCTAACTCTCAGTGGGGTACTGGTGCTATTACTACTACTACTACTAATAATAATAATAGTAGAATCTAGGAGCTGGATGGACAACTTCCAGCAAAATATCTGAGGAAGCAAGCTGACCATCATCTACATGGACAGTGAGCCCAGCAAAATGTATGTTCAGATGGATCATGTCCCTCTTGAGAATGAATCAAGAGTAAAAGAACAAACACATGAGCCCTATGAAGATTAGGCTAAATTGCTTTAGCTTCCTTCAATTTGATATATTTTTTAAAGATTTCTTTCTTTCTTTCTTCCAGAAGTGGGGAGGGAGGGCCAGAGGGAGAGAGAGAATTCCAAGCAGACTCCAGTCAGGGAGTTCAACATAGGACTCAATTCCATGACCCCAGGATCATGACCTGAGCTGAAACCAAAAGTCAGACGTGCTCAACTGACTGCGCCACCCAGGCACCCCATGATTTTTGAGAAAGTTTTTTTTTTTTTAAGATTATTTATTTATTTATTTATTTGACAGAGGGAACACAAGCAGGGGGAGTGTCGGGAGAAGCAGCTTCCCGCTGAGCAGGGAGCCCGATGTGGGGCTCGATCCCAGGACCCTGGGATCATGACCTGAGCCGAAGGTGGACACTTAATGACTGAGCCACCCAGGCGCCCCGAGAAAGTTTTTTGATAAAATTTTTACTCTTGTACCTCTTTCATCACTTTGATTACTTTTGTTTTCTATTCTGTATGCCAGATTTCTTTTCTAATCAAGAAACATTTCAAACATATAATAAACAGTGATTTTCTCCAGTCTAATTATTAAACAGATATTAATGATCTTCCAAATTTCCTTAAGTTCTCACTTTAAAAAAAGAGAATAAAACATTATAGATAGCTAGTACCAGTTAGCTTTTGCTATATAACAAAGCACCCCCAAACAGTAGCTTAAATGAACAACTATGTAGTTCTCAATTTCAGATGAAAATGAGATCCAGGGGTGCCTGGGTGTCTTCGTTGGTTAAGCGTCTGCCTTTGGCTCATGTCATGATCTCAGAGTCCTGGGATCGAGCCCCGCATCGGGCTCCCTGCTCGGCAGGGAGTCTGCTTCTCCCTCTGCCTCTGCTCCTCTCCCCACCACCCCCCACTTGTGTACTCTCTCTCTCTCAAATAAATAAATGAAATCTTTTTTTTTAATAAATAAATGAAATCTTTAAAAAAAAAAAAAAAAAAAGAAAGTGAGATCCAGAGAGGATGTGTCTGATCATAAGCATGTGGCTGATCTGATAAAAGAACCTAATGCTTTGGAATTCTGATCTAACGGTTTTTCTAAGGGAAAAGGAATTCCATAGATATTTTTCTAGACATTCTGAGGGGCTTTTTCTGGTTATTTCTAAAGACATATAGAGGTTAGTTGCATGGGTCATTAGGTCTCATGTTATCAGGAGATGCATTTTCTTAAACATCATCCCTTCTGACTACCTGGGGGATATACTTCACCCTAAGTATTGTTCTTACAAACAATGTGAGTATTGTGTTCAGTGAAAGCCTTATTTCCTATTACTGTTTCCTAAATGATTAGGTGGATTTTATAAGAAATTGTCTATAAAACTGGGCTATATGGTCTTGGCCAGTCCGAACAGTGATTTTCATTGTAGCGAGCATCAGAATCACCTGAGGAGCGGGTTAAAATACAGATTTCTGGGCGCCTGGGTGGCTCAGTTGGTTAAGCGACTGCCTTCGGCTCAGGTCATGATCCTGGAGTCCCTGGATCGAGTCCCGCATCGGGCTCCCTGCTCGGTAGGGAGTCTGCTTCTCCCTCTGACTCTCCCCCCTCTCATGTGCTTGCTCTCTCTCATTCTCTCTCTCTCAAATAAATAAATAAAAAATCTTTAAAAAAAAAAAAAATACAGATTTCTGGGCCCAGCCTCACAGTCCCTGGTGCAGTAGGTCTGGGTGGGCCTAAGGCTTTTGGATTTTGAAGTTTCTGAGTGGTATGATGCTGCTAGTTTGGGGACAATACAAGAATCACAGAATTAGAGTAAACAAAAAAGTCATGGCAAGTATACTATGAGATATGTAAGTGTGTGCACAAGACTTATCCTGTAAGCACATTGTGTTATTATTTATAATACTAAAAATTGGAAACTACCAAAATATCTGAATAATACAAAACTTATAAAATAACTTCACATACCATTAAATGAAAAAAACCCACAAGTTATCCCAATGTTGTGTACGTATGTGTGTATACACACGGACCTGGATTAATATTGACTAACAGACTATCAGGACAAGAAGTGATTTTTAATTTCTTCTGTGTACTTTTCACATTTGTTGATTTTTCAATGGGCATATTTTGTGCAGTAAAAAAGCTGTTAAAAATAAGTGTTATAAAGTGTTTTAAGTACAAAAAAGAGGAATCATTGAATTTAGCCCTGATTAGTATTTCTCTTGTTCCCTGCTGACATCCAGCAATACTTAGTCACGCTCAGAATATCGTTTGAGAATATTTGAAGACAAAATATCTTGCCATTTTTCATACACAGTCAGCATCAGAATTGGTCACATATGGGGCGCGTGGGTGTCTCAGTTGGTTAAGCGTCTGCCTTCGGCGTAGGTCATGATCCCAGGGTCCTGGGATCGAGCCCCGCATCGGGCTCCCTGCTCAGCTGGGAGCCTGCTTCTCCCTCTCTGCCTGCCACTCCCTTTGCTTGTGCACGCACTCTCTCTCACTCGCTCTCTCTGTCAAATAAATACATAAAATCTTTTTAAAAAACAAACAAAAAAACCCCAAAGAACTGGTCACATACGAGGGAGACAGAATCACTTGGTATTTGGAGAGCTGGCTGTGAGGCCAAACTTCCTGAGTTTAAACCCTGCATTCTCTATCACTGGGCAAGTTTCTTAACCAACGTATATACTAGTTTCTTTATCTGTAAAGTGGGGATAATCACAGTACCTCCATTATAGGGTTGTTGTGAGGATTAAATGAACAACTTAAGAAATGCTAGCTATTCTTATGTTTGTAAAAAAAATTCTGCAGTTGCCTTGTACTAGCAAACATACATTAATGTTTTCCGGTTTTGTCTAGATCTGGATGTGTGGAGGCCAACTCTTTATACTCCCCTGCTCTCGAGTGGGACACGTCAATAAGCCGCACTTTCCAAATCAACCTGGGCTTGAAAAAGCCGTGACATATAACAATCTCAGATTGGTGCATGTTTGGCTGGATGAATACAAGGTAAAGGAAGTGTCTCTGATTTGGAAAGACAAGCAAGAATACAGAATGGGACTTGCTCTAAAAGAAACCTGCTACTATCTTTCTAGATAACAAGTTTTGGGGTTTTTTTCTCTGTTTTCCTTAAATTAGCCTTCAGCCACTCATCTACCTTCCCCAGACCCTATTCTCGATTGGTTCATTCTAACCTATTACACTGGAGCATTACTTTTTAATTTCTAGGGAAGCTCAAGTTGCTCAGAAGTAAATCAACCACCATAGGAAGTTTGTTTTGTTTGTTTGGCCCAGATCTATTTTTCCCCCTAAGGATTGCCCCTCTGAAGCAAACACCTCCCTGCTCCCCTCCCCACAGGCAACTCTTTAGATTCTCTTCCTCTACTACCAAGTTCTCAAGGGATGCTGCTGTGATCTGGAGACCGCGCAAGAATCTCCACTATCTCTTTTCTACCGACAGTCAAAGATTTCTCTATCAAAGCCTTGCCCCTTCACCTGTGCACCTCCCCAAGGCTTCAGTCCCTAGCCAAGACCTAAAAGGGTGCACAGACAGAGAACACGTAGCTGTGGCCTCATTTGAAAGTTGTCCCTCCAGGATCCATGCACGAACTAATATGGCGGTAACTCCAACAAGACCTCATTTCAGATACATGGGGAGAAATATGTAAGAATCTCTCTATGATATTCTATGTTCTGGTCTTAATCTAATATTTCTTTATTATTTTAAATTATAAAAGTAATAATACTCTTTCTCTAGCAATCAGGGCAATATGAATGAAAACCTCAATGAGATATTTCTACATAGCCGCTTAGATTGGCCAAAATGTTTCAAGCCTGATAGGACCAAGTATGGGCAAACACAGGAATTCTCAGACACCGCATGTGGGAGTATTCATTATTACAAACTCACTTTGGAAGACAGTTTGGCAAAATCAAGTAAAGATCATGAATATACCATGATCCAGCAATTCTGTTCTGTGCATACACCCCAGAAAGGCATGCTTTTGTGCAGCAAGAACACGTGAACAAGAGTGTTTACAAACAGCATTGTTGGTGTTAGCCAACACTAAATACAACCCAACTGTTCCTCAAGAGTAGAACGGATGAATGTGACGTATTTAATTGATATAATTCTATACAGCCATGAAAATGAACCAACCGTAGATACACATACAACAGTACAGTACACCTTAAAGACATAATGGTGAACAAAAGCAGCCAAACACAATAGAGCATATACTGATTTATTCCATTTCCTATTAAGTTAACAATGGGTAAAATTAAGCCATGTAATTTATGGGTGCACAGTTAGATAATCAAAGCTAAAAAGAAAAGCAAAGAGATGAATCAATCCATAATCAAGATACCATTTAAAACCAAGGGAAAGCCTATGCTCAGGACGGGAAAGGCAGGGGACTTCGGGTGCCATTTATGTTCTATTTCTTGACCTAGTCAATACGACGGGGATTGATTTTTCAGCAATTCATTAAGTTGCACATTTAATTTTATGTACTTTTTGTATGCTTATTATATTTCCCGATTTTTAAAAGAAACTATTTTTTAAAAGGTAAAACATACTCATGTTTGAAAGTCATACAGTATTGAAAGAGTACTAAGTGAAAAGCAAGCTTTCTCAGACCATAGTTCGACCCCTCAGAAGTAACATTAAATTAGCAACCACTAAATCACTAAATTTAGTAATCACTAAGACTAATAGTTTCTTGTTAACACACATTTAAAAACAAATATATATCCTTTTACATAACTAGATTCACACAATATTTTGTTCTACAATTTTTCTACCTGTTAGCATATTTTATTTTAAAAATCTTATTTATTTATTTATTTATTTATTTATTTATGAGAGAGACAGAGAGAGAGAGAAAGCATGAGTGGAGGGGAGGGAGGGGCAGAGAGAGAGGGAGAGCCGACTCCCTGCTGAGCAGGGAGCCTGATGAGGGACTCAATCCTCAGACCCTGGGATTATGACCTGAGCTGAAGGTAGATGCTTAGCTTGACTGCTACCCAGGTGCCCCTACCTGTTAGTATATTTTAAAAACATACTTTCAAAGTCTTTTAAAATCTGAACATATAAACATATCATTCTTTTAAATATTTCCTTTGAATGGATCTTCTAAAATTGATCCCATTAATAAATAGCCCCCTACAGATAAACATTCTGATTATCTCAGCTTTTTATTAATCCTTAACATTGCTGAAATGCGCATCCTTTACACTATCTTTTTGTACATTTGTGCAGATATATCTCTGGAGTAAATCTCAAAACATGGACTTGCTGGGCCATGAGAGGTGCATTTTATATTCTGATGGATAATGTCCAAACTACCATCGCTATCACCAAATACATAAGTGCCTGTCTCCCCACAACTTTTCCAACCCTGATTTTAATTAAACTTTATATTCTAATCTGATAGGTTGGAAATTATTACTATTTTATGTTGCATTTATTTATGAGAGATCTTGAGCTTATTTTTATGTTTGTTGATTTTTTTTCTGTGAATTCTGGCCACAGACTTAAGCAGTTGACTTGAACACATCTAGGACTGAGTAGTTTACTGAATTTCACAGAGGATATAGTGACAAAAAGGTCCATCTAACCTAAAAAGCATATAATGTTTGGCATAAAATCAATGGATGTATGACCCGGAACACTGGAAACTGTAGTGAGTGACATTAGACAAGAGAGGGCTTCGCACAAAATGTTGTCTAAGGTCCTCTCTGCCTTTGCTCCCCAAAGGCAATACCCCCTCCCATCCTCAGGCCCATCCCCTGCATCGATCTGCCCTGGGAACTAGGAGTGGCAAGACATGATGGCAAAGACCTACAATGGTCAAGTGTCCCAGGGAGAATCCAACATGACATGCCCATAATACACTAGCTTGGAGAAGCAAGTTCCTTCTCTTGTTCAACAATATTACTGTACTATATTCTGGGCACTGGAAAACTCAGATGAAAATACAAGGCTTCAGTCTATTTAGAATATCTTTTTTAATATGGGGCAGACTGAATCCATTAGACATCCGTACTTAATACTGTCTTAAATCAGAGCATATAACAGACAAACCAGGTGTGGTGATAATAATGGCCAGTGCTGACATGACACCATGTGCCAGCCTTTTTTCCCCAGTGCTCTGCAGGTATTAGATGGCGGGTTCAGTCCTCACGACAACCTCATGAGGGTAGGGGCAGAGGCCACATAATAAATAACAGAGCAAGAATGTGAACCCAGGCTGTCTTCCCCCAGAGTCAATTTGCCGTTAGCCCCTACCCCATCTCCCATTTCTGAAACCATGGAAGTGTTGACTGGGACCAGGGAGTGAGGGTTTTGTCCTTGAGTATTGAAAGAGCAGGAGAAAGGGGATATATCACAACAGGTGTCTGGGATTCTTGGGCTCCTAAGAAGCAGGACCTGGATCCCTGGTTCCCTTCCTGGACCCCTCTACATCATCTCGCCAGTTTGTGACAGGACATACTGTGCATACGTGTGGGGCAGGTGAATCCCAGGTACTACGTGTGAGTGGCAGAGACCCTCACTCCATGGATGGAATCGGAAGGTCTTCTGTTTTTATTTTCTTAGTTCAGGTGATAGAAATATATACTCCTACGTTAGATATGACTTGTCTGGTTTAATGAAATGACTTTCTATTTCCATTTAGGAGCAGTTTTTTTTACGACGACCTGGTCTGAAATCTGTGGCCTACGGAAACATTAGTGAGCGTGTTGAATTGAGGAAACGATTGGGTTGCAAATCATTTCAGTGGTATTTGGAAAATGTCTTCCCAGAACTGGAGACATCTAAGGGCAGCCAATGAAAAGGAAACAAATCATTTTCATTAATGAAGGGCTAAAAATCCCCCTAGGTCTTCAACACAGAGAAGAGTGCAAGTTTGGAACATCATGAAATGATGTGACATGCAGTAAGAAATACAACCAGAGTGCTCTAGAACAAGAGTGCCTTTCTGTCTTCTTTTAACAATAGTTCTTAACACTTTGTTACACATGCCACTAAATTTCTGGGGTGGCAAAACCTTGAACATTAGAAATATACACGGTCACACAGTTAAGACTATCATACAATTGAGCAAGGTAAAGTGTATTCTCTTCGTTATTTGCCAAACTCACTTGGTCCCATTAGACCACAGGGAATGCTCCACTCTTGGAGCCTTTGTCAGCTCCATTGCACTCCAGGCAGGTGACTTGGCCTGGTGGCCCTCTCAGTAAGACGTTCACAGAGAGCCTTGGTTGGCACATACCAACTGTGGCTCAACTCTATTGAGCTCCTGTCTTGCTGCCAGTGTAGATTTTGGTGCTGACTCCTTGCTTGGTTGGGTTCCTGAGTTTCTTTTTTTTTTTTTTTAAAGATTTTATTTATTTATTTGACAGAGAGAGACACAGCGAGAGAGGGAATACAAGCAGGGGGAGCGGGAGAGGGAGAAGCAGGCTTCCCGCGGAGCAGGGAGCCCGATGCGGGGCTCGATCCCAGGACCCTGGGATCATGACCTGAGCCGAAGGCAGACGCTTAACGACTGAGCCACCCAGGCGCCCTGGGTTCCTGAGTTTCTGATGTCCCATCCACTTGCCGTGGTGTCCCAGTCCAGTTCTCTAGGCCAGCCTTCCAGTTTGTGCCTGTCAGTCCTTTTGTCACTTGGAGACAGTCCTTCTTCCCTGCTTCTGATTTTGCCTTGTTCATATTTCTCCCCTCCTGTGGCTCTGGCCTGTAGCTCTCCTGATACTTCTTGGATTGTGTGCTCTGTTGCTAATCTATGTTCTGGCTAAGAACTGTTTAGCTGGGACTGGGGAAGAAGTAGCTAAGTTCCCCATCTACCCTGTGTGAACATACTTCCAAATGTCTAAAGTACTTCTTTTGGGTTAGAGGGATGGCTGTTGTGTTCACCCTGGTGAAGGTGGCTAGAAAGAGGACATATATTTAATTCACAGAGAAAATGAGGGAAATAACACATTGAAAGGAATAAAAGGAATGGGGGAGACTTGGGGTAGGATCACTAAACCTAGCACATAAGCTAGTTTTTACAGAAGGAGACAACTTATCTATTATGCTCACTCAGTCAACAATTGAGTGGTCCTCCAGGGCCAGATATCCTTCTTGGTGCTGGGACGCAGCGGACGAGGGAACAGGAAAGCATCCCTCCCTTCATGGGGAGTTTATATAATCTCCTTATACATATGTATTTAGTAAAATACTCTATAGAATCTATTGTTAGAACGACATGGGGAAAACCCAGGCTCATATATTACAGGTGGCCAGGGTAACTTGATTGAGCCTTTAAAAAGTCAATCTGGCAACACAAAATAAGCACCACATTATGATTATATTCTTGGCCCATATTTATACCTTACCTGCTTCTAGAAAGTAATAAAAAATGATTATAATAAACCCATGAATCTTAAAATTAGTGTAAAATACAAAATAGAAATCTGTAGCAGAAGGAAAAAAGAATTCTAGTATAAATAAACCATGATTTTGAAATAACTTTTTTCTAGTTTTGAAATCTGAGAATAATTTTTTTCTCTGGTAAGCATAAAGGAGGATGTTGTAAGTATCAGCTTTGCCAAAAGAAAAAGACAAATGTTTTTAGAGCCATGAAGCCTAATATTAGGTCTTCGTTTTCTTTTTTTTTCTCCTTAGAGAGATAGCGGGCACACGTGCGGGCATGGGGGTAGAGGGGCTGGAGGAGACGGGCAGAGGGAGGGGGAGAGAATCTCAAGCAGACTCCCCGCAGAGCAGGGAGCCCGACACAGGGCTCGATCTAGACCCTGAGATCATGACCTGAGCTGAATCCAAAGGTCAGGCGCTCAACAGACTGAGCCACCCAGGCGCCCCTTTAGTCTTAGTTTTTTAATGTGAATGTTGGTTCAGGTACCAGATAACAATGCGAGTAAGTCTTAGAAATGATCTAGTATGTTCCTTAAACAACTTCTTTTGAATATTGACTCTGGAATAGAAATCAGAATAAACATCCAAGTATTGGTGTGATTGAAAGGAAATCCGTATTAGCCTATAGGTGGCAATTTTCTGTTTCATGTGGAAACTTAAAAATCTGATTTCTATCGTGGAGCTAGTTGAGAAGTAGCTGCTAACCCACTCAAAGCTATTCTCAAAACACAGTTTTTGGTATGATCAAATGTTCAGACCAGCCTTAAAGTAAGCCTGGGAGTTCTCTAATTAAAGCATACTTCTTGGAATGTAGCCTAAGACACACCAGCATGAAACTGAGCTCCCATTATGTTTCATGCACAGTGGTAAGTACTCTCAGTTCAACCACACCATAAAATAGGCCCTACTGTTATTGCCATTTCATAGATGAGAAAACCAAAGTTAGAATTTGCCCCGGGTTGGGGTTGCCAGTTTTAGCAAACAAAAATACAGGATGCTCTGTCTTTGAAATTTGTATTTTAAATAAGCAATGTTTTGTTAGAAGTATATTTCACATATTCCACGGAACATACTTATACCACAAAATTGTTCTTTGTTTCTCTGAAATTCAAATTTCAGGCCATCCTGTATTTCATCTGGTAACTTTGGGGACAAACTACCACAGCCCATATAGTAGCAGAATCAGCCCAGTCTCAGACTCTGGGCTTCACCACAACGTTAGGCTGCAAAGAGCATTTTAGTCATTCTTCATAACAGTAAAACTGGAGCGAACGCAAACCTCAATGGCTAGAATTATACCATTATACATTAATTTGATGGAATAGCATATAAACTCTTTTAAAATAACAGCCAGAGGGCGCCTGGGTGGCTGAGTTGGTTAAAGTAACAGCTAGAAAAAGATTCCGTTCCAGAAGGCCAACATCTAAGTATCTGACGCTATGGAGGGTCGGGAGCAGGTGGAGCAGTGGCCGCTCAGGCTCGGACCTGTTCCCTAGCACAGGGATTTCAAACTTCAGTTTGCGTGTGAGTCTCCCGCAGCTCCTGGTAAAACGCAGATTTCGATTACTAGGTAGGTGTGGCAAGGGGCCTCCGATTCAGCAGTTCCAGCCAGCCCCCAGGTGACACGGACGCGGCTTGCGGTGGCCGCTGTCCCTCAGGAGGCCTCACTGCTGCACCTGACCACCAGCGTGAGGTTTTCCCCCGGCTTCTGAGACGTACACCGCAAGGCCTCCACACTGGAACCCACATTTCTTTGAGCAAAGCTGAAGTTGCTCATCTTTTAATATGTACAAGCCCGCTTGTCCTTAAGGAGGCCTTTTTTATACGAGGGAAAAATCCAAGCCGCCGGTCACAGACCTTCAGGGCCACCGCCAAGCCGGGAGCCTCGCGAGCGCTCAAGACCTCGCGGGCGCCGCGGGGCGCACACGCCAAGCGCGGACGGTGACGTCACCCGCGCGGGGGGGGGGGGGGGGCCTTCTATCACGTGACCCTAAGGGCACGCGCGCTCGGTCCGAGACTGCGGCGCGGGCACTAGGGGAGCCCGGGGCCGCCACTGCGCCGGGTGCAGCGTTCCTTCCCGAGCTGCTCCGCCCGCTGTGGCTAATGCGGCTCGGACCCGGGCTGTGGCGGGAGGGAAGATGCCACGGCCCGAGTCCCAGAGGGCCGGGATCCTGCGCTGCCGGCGTCGGGGTGAGTAGCGCGCGGCCTGGCGCGGCGGCGTCTGAGCCCGCGCGGCCTCCGTCGTCCCCTCAGTGCCTCCAGCGAGCGGCTCCGGCGCGCGGCCCCGAGACCCCGAGGGCTGACGGCTGCGCCCGGAGCCTGGTGCTGCCGGCGGCAGGCTGCAGTGTCAGACCGCGCGAGCACGGCCCCCGGGGACTGGGTGTTGACGGAGGAACCCCCTGCGGGGTCCGGCGCGCCCATGTGGGCGGGGGCTGCGGCGGAGGTCGCGGAGCCGTGGGCCCGGGTCTCCCGTCTGTGTTTTCGGGAACGAGGGCCGGAGCCCTGCGGCTCGGTCTTCCCAGAGAAGAAAGTGGTGCGGCAGAAATGGTAACGGAAGATGTCCGACGCTAGAGAGGAGTGACTGATGCGCCCTCCCGCAGTCCTCCCTCCGCCCTCCTCCCGCAGTCCTCCCTCCGCCCTCCTCCCACTCCTCCGCTCCTCCCACTCCTCCCCCTCATCTCCCTCCTCCCCCTCCTCCCACTCCCCCCCCCCCCCCCCCCCTCCCCCTCCTCCTCCTCCTCCCACTCCTCCCTCGGCCGCCACAATATCCAGGCCGCGCGCATTTCCCGGGAAGGCTCAACAACTTGTATTTACACATGGCATTTGGTTGATGTGCCTCTAGTTTCTCTTTTATTTTTGTTTGCAATATACTTGTTGTAGAAATTGGGTTGTTTGTCTTGTATAATTTCCCACGTTCTTAAATTCCGTGGCTGTTGGATAAATCTGAAAATACCAAGTCCCTGTCCTCCAGGTCTGAAAGACTTCATCCTTTGAGGACTGTTAATATGCTCATGATAGACTAGTTTCGTTTATTTTTACCATCAGAGATTTGGGTCAGCATTCTTTTTTTACTTTGTATTATGAAAGCAATTGTTTGGTTGGTCGGTTTTCCAAATATAAGTGAAATTACGACTTTGAATGTGCTTTTCATAGTATTACTGTGCACTCTCTTACCCCAAATCACAGGTTTAGACCGGACTTTAAAGTGTGTTTGTTTTACTCCACTCACTTCTTTCCGTTTATCTAGAAATTTGTATGTCGAAATCTACTCTGCCTTAAGAAAAATAAAAGTTCTCTCCACTCTCAGTATGTATCAGTTGAGCTTTTCAAGTTAAAGGTGGTGAAAGAGTAACCCACAGTTTTCACATCTTCTCGACAATTTCTGTGCTGTTTGTTCCTTGCAATTTGGGTTCTAGTTTTTTGCTTTTTTAAACTTTTTTTTAATTGTAAAATATATACAACATGAAATTTATCATTTTAACCGTTTTTAAGTGCACAGTTCACCTGCATTAAGTACTTTCACAGTATTGTGTCACCGTCCCACTATTTCCAAAACGTTTTAATCACTCCAAGCAGAAACTCTGGAACCATTAAGCAGTAACTTCCCATTTCCCCCTTCTCCCAGACCCTTTCTGTCTCTCAGTTTGACTGCTCTAGATACCTCATGCAAGTGGAATCATACAGTATTTGTCTTAATTGTGTCAGGCTTATTTCATGTATTGTTTCCAAATTTCATACATGGTGAGCATCCGTTAGAGTTCATTCCTTTTTGTGGCTGAATAGTAGTTTCATTTTTTGTCTATATCAGTTTGTTTATTGGTTCATCTCTTGAGGGGCACTGGGGCATACTGGGGGGTTTCCACCTTTTGGCCACTGTGCATAGTGCTGCTATGAACATGAGGTTACATATATCTGTTTTTGAATCTTTGGGGTATATATGTAGGAGTGGAATTGCTGGATCATATGGTATATCTGTTCGACTTTCTGAGGAACTAACAAACCCTTCACATTTTTAAACTGCTTTTTTAAGACCTTCGTGCCTTGCTATGGCTAAATCTGATGGCCGCACCTCAACTGCTGCTGACTTGACCTCTAAATCTTTGTGACAGCTCATGTCCCTGGTCAGTACACCCTCTTGAGGGTCTCGATTTTGTGATCCTTCTCATGTCCTTTATTAGTACTTCCTTTTCCACCAGATTTTTAAATGTGCATGTCCCCGGAGGTTCAGTGCTTGCTCCCTAATCCATTACGTAAACCCTCTTCTGCTATTATTTCCATGGAACTTGAACTAAAATTTTGGTGTTTATTTTTAACATCGCTCTGAGGCTTAGATTTGAATTTCAAGCTAGATTTTTACCCCCTTTGTCCCAAATACACTGCTGCTAGAATTTTCTCTTAAGATATATTTGCTTAAAGACATTAGTTAGCTTTCTTTTTTTTGCATGCAGAACAAGTTAATTCTCATCCTCAGGGTCAGAGCCCCAGCCTGTCCTCAGAAGTAATTAATTACCTTCCACTAGTCTTAACCAGCCAATCTATTCATTATAGCCAGTCGTTCTACTTGCTATTCTGTTTGGAAAACCGAAAACAAATACATGTTGCAGTTTTCCAAGACTTGAACTTTCTCCTCAAAATATTTCAGTATTTGGCCATTGAAGTCTTATTTTTTAAAACCAAATTTAAATATCAGCTTCTAAAAGAAATTTTCTTTAAGTTTTTCATACAGTCTTTTTTTCATCTGTAACCCCACTTGTCTTACCTCCTGTTGGTTAATTTGAAGCAAATCTCAGGTATCATGGGATTAGATTATTTTAGCTGTATAAAATAAGCTCATAATGACTTCTAGTCTTCCTTGTTTTTTTTTTTAAGATTTTATTTATTCTAGAGAGAATGTGTGTGTGCATGGGCATGAGTGGGGGGCGGGGGGCAGGGCAGAGAGAGGGGGAGAGAGAATCTCAAGCCACCTCCCCACTGAGTGTGGAGCCCTACACAGGGCTCAGTCTCACAACCCTGAGATCATGACCTGAGCTGATGACCTGAGCTGAAACCAAGAGTCGGACGCTTAACCAACTGATCCACCTAGGCACTCCTCTAGTCTCTTTTTAAAATAAATTTTATTTTAGAATAGTTTTAGATTTATAGAAAATAGCAAAGTAGTACTGAGAGTTCTTTGATATCCCATGCCTAGTTTCTCCTATTATTAACAACTTAGCATTAGTATGGTATATTTGTCACAATTAATGAACCAATACTGATACATTATTATTAACTAACATCCAGGATTTATTCATATTTCCTTAGTTTCTTTCTTTCTTTTTTTTTCCCCCTGTTCTAAGGACATTAGGTAAAAACGAAGGGTCCCATCCAGGATACCACATTGCATTTAGTCATCTTGTCTCCTTAGGCTCTTCTTGGCTCTGACAGTTTCTCAGACTTCCCTTGTTTTTGATGACCTTGACAGTTTTGAGAATACTTGTCAGGTATCTTGTAAAATGTCTGTCACTTGGGATTTGTCTGATGTTTTTCTCATAATTAGATAGCATTTCCACTCCAGAGTGGGAGGACAGTGCCCAAAATGCCACCAGGTGTGGGTCCTAGCTGGGTGATTCAAGACCTCTATCTTAAATGGGACCAATGGCACAAATGTTTAAAGACCCCCAGCCCTGCCCAATTGGCCACCGACATCCTGTTGTCTGGGCACTGGCCATTACATTGCCCTAATTTCAACCCTCACTGGCTGATAAGCTTATGCAGTTCTTACTCCTCTCTGGTGATGCAGGGCCAAACATTAAATTATTGGGAACATACAACTAAATTTTCTTTAAAACAAGGCTTCATGTGTGTCCCCAACCTTTACTCTTCACAAGTGGATACCTCCTACGCCTCAGGAGAGCACCACCCAGTCATTTGCGAGGTGTGCCTCTGGGGACCACCCCCCAGAATTTATTGAAAACTTGTGATACCAGTAAATGCTCCCAGTGGTGCAAGCAAACCTTAATCGGGACATCCCAAATCTGTGCGATCCTGTTCGATCCCCTCCCCCTCAGTTCCCGTACCCGGGAGAGCCACCCTTCAGGGATGGCTCCCTCCACCTGTGCCCAGTCCTGGCGATGACAGTGCCCCTGCCCATGAATCGCAGGACCCAGCCTCATATTGAATGCTGCCTGCACAGCCTTCCAGTAGAGCAGAGATGACCCTGAGGAGACTGATGGCAGTGGCTGATGAGGGCAAGCACTCCCTGGGACTTGGATGCCGAACTGACTCCTTGTGACGATCCCACTGCATGCCATTTCACAGAGCTAACCATGTGTGTACCCCAGGACGCTCTACTTGCTGCAGTGCTCGCTGCTCTAATGCGGGCGGTACTGACTGCCAAGCTGCTCTCCACTCACCTCTGAGCTTCGGAAGGCCTCGGGATGTGTCGAGTCTCACAACCTTCGGGGGACCCCTTTCAACACTTCACTTAGTAGTTTTCCTTTGCTTTCCTCATTGGACTGGCCCACATGGCATCCTACGGAGAGTTAGTGAATTTAATTTCTGTTGCCGGGACCCCTTACCAGCTGCAGGTGCCGCCACCACGGCATCCCCTCTACACCTTCCAGAACCACAGCTGCAGCGTCGCTTCCCTGTGCCCCCAGAAGGACCCTTTCCCATGGTCACCACTCAGGGCTCCATAATCTTCCTGTGCAAGCCCTCCAACAAACTTAATATTTGTATACAGTAGGCAGAAACTGGAGCTCATTTCTTAGGCCACCGTAATTGCTGGGCACATTACCAGGCTCAACAAAGAAGACTGT
The DNA here is from genome assembly GCF_004348235.1 of Phoca vitulina. Taxonomy (NCBI): domain Eukaryota; kingdom Metazoa; phylum Chordata; class Mammalia; order Carnivora; family Phocidae; genus Phoca; species Phoca vitulina. The sequence continues at coordinate 5,342,315 of NW_022589783.1, read as the reverse complement.
TTCTGGAGTTAGTGGCCTACCGGCTGATTATTGACCTGGTCCCATTTGCCAAGCAGAAGGCACCTCACATGCCCCTGCAGCTTACCCGGCCACTCCGTGATGTTCAGCTGCTCCCATGCAGGACACTTTGCAATGCAGTATGTGGCATCTGCCTGGAGCCCCGACATGCCCTTTGTAATCCTCCATAGCTGCCTGGGTAACACCACCGCGTAGATGAACATGACCTACACCTCATCCCAAGGAACAAAATCCCCACAGTTTTGGGCCTCACGGCCTAGCCATCCAGGGGGAACCCCAGCTTATTTCAGCTTCCCTGATCAGGCGGTTGGTGTCCGCTCTGGGTCCCGTGCCTTGGAGCCTTCACACATCTTCGCACTTCTCTTTCCTTCAACCCCTAACATATGCCGGCCTCCAGGCAGTCCTGTCTGTTCATACCAATATACTTTAATCTCCCTGGGACTACCCTTAATTACTGAACAGGACCTCTGATCTGCCTCTCTTTCTGCCCCCTCATGTCAAAAGTGTATGTAGTATTTATCCCCATGATATTAGGAGTAGGTCTGCCGCTGTCCCTCCCATGGGCTAGGCTAGTCGCCACTGCTCGGGGCGTACAACAACAAATCAGTAAGGCTGAACGGGTACAAATACTCCATAATCTCACCCAAGGTTTTTAATCAAATACCAATTTAACCTTTATCCAGGGGCTTTTATTTTCTTGGCTGGACCCCAGCAACTGGGGAGAATGGTTATGGACAGGATTTTGAATTTTTGTCTGTTGATATTGCTGATTGGGATTCTTGCTTTGTTTAGATGTTTCATGCGTTGGGTGACCAAAACCATTCCAGTGGCTTTTAATATCTCCACTGTCCAGATAGTACCTATGATTTTCCCTAAAGATTAATGCCTAGGCATCACGGGGTTAATTGTGATGAGAAAAACAACTTTTGAGAAAAGCACCTTTTAGGGAAAAATTTGTGTTTCTGAGTTGCTGCCTAGGCATTTTACATTTATGATAATGCTACTCACACCCAGAGTCTGGACATTTAGGTAGGGACTTGCGTTTAGGATGCCTGCCATAAGTTAATGCTTTGTCTTTCCCAGGGCACCTTTTAAAATAACCACTTCAAGTGAATCTGGGAAAAGTTAGTGACCTCTGCCCCAACCACCTTAGAAGTAATAGCTGCTTGCTACTCTGCTCTCTATCTCCTGCTCCCTGGTAACCTGGGATGTAGGACTGCCCTTTCCCCAGCTCGTTGCACTCTATCCCCCTGTTCTGGGAGCTTTAAGTGATAAATCTTGTGACTCTACTTCCTTTGTGTGGGTATATTGAAATTGCACCTTCAATCCAAAGGATGCTGGGGGTTTCACGTCCCCAAAGTGGGAGCTCAAGTGCTGAGGAAGTGACCTGCAGGCCCCTCCCTCCCCCCGTGTGGTAGGTTATGCCCCCTCATTCCTAATTCAGTGCACCAGCTCTGCTTCTCAGCACACCACACACAGTCATTGGCTTGTGGCCCTCTTCAGTTTGAAAGCCTGCAACAGCAGTGGAGTTCCTCTTATGTTGCATTATTCTGATCTCCTGTTTTGTCTCCCTTTTGCACATTTAAGGATCCTGAGATTACACTGGGTCCACCCAGATAATCCAAGATAATCTATTTTAAGGTCAGGTGATTAGCAACCTTAATTCCTGGGATGTGGGTATCACTGGGGGACCATTATTCTACCTCCACATAGCATATCAGTTACACTTCTTGTAAAGAAGTTTTTGGTGGTTGCCCTAGAGTTTACAATATACATTTTTAAACTAGTTTGAATCTGCCTTCACGTAACAGTATATTGCTAGCATGTTGTACGGGTACCTTATTAATAAAGACCATCCCAATATTTCCCTCCCATTTCTGTGACATTGTTGTCATTCACTTACCAGTATGCTGTGATCACTCAGTATATTGTGACTTATGTTACTTTGAACATTTTCTTTTAAATCAATTAAGAATAAGAAAAATAAAATTCTTGTTTTTTTCTTCTCTGATGTTCTTTATGTAGATCCAGGTTTCTTACCTATGTCATTTTCCTTCTGCTTGAAGAATTCCTTTTAACATTTCTTGCAGGGCAGGTCTGCTGGTGATAAATTCCTCAGTTTTTGTTCAAGAAGGTATTTCTTCCTAACTTTTGAAGGATAATGTCAGTGGGCATAGAATTCTAAGGTGGGCAGATTTTTTCTTTCGTACAGGAACTGTTTCAGTCCATCTCTTGCTTGCATGATTTCTGAGGAAAATCCCACTGTAATTCTTACCCTTTTTTTCCTCTGTACATAAAGTTTTTTCCTCCCTGTGGCTTCTTTTAAGATTTTTGTTTGTCTTTTGATTTTCTGATTATGGTATACCTAGGTGAGAGTTTGAGGGGTATTTATTCTGCTTTGGGTTCTCATTAATTTTGGAAAGTTCTTGGCCATTGTTACTTCAGATATTTCTTCTGCTTCCTCTTTTCTTTCTTCTCCTTCTGATAATCCGATACATTATATGTTATACTTTCTGAAATTGCCCACAGTTCTTGGATGTACTATTTTTCTCCTCTTTGCATTTCCGTTTGAGAAGTGACCAGGCTCACTGCTTTTTTCTTCAGCCATGTAAAGGCTACTGATGAGCCCATGGAAGGCGGTCTTCATTGCTGCTACAGTGTTCTTGATTGTTTAGCCCTGCCTTTGGCTTCTGTCTTAGAGTTTCCATCTCCCTATTTATATTTTTCACTTGTTCTTGCATGTTGTCTTTTTTTTTCCATTAGCGTTCTTAACATATTATAGATAATTTATTATTTATTTATTTGTTGGTTGGGGGAGTGCAGGGAGAGGGAGGGAGACAATCCTAAGCAGCCTCCATGCCCAGCGCGGAGCCCGATGTGGGCTTGATCTCCCGACCCTGAGCTCATGACCTGAGCCAAAATCAAGAGTCAGACGCTTATCAGGCTAAGCCACCCAGGTGCCCCTAGATATTTTAAAATTCTGTTTGATGATCTCCAAATCTGTGTCATCTAAGTCTGGTTCTGATGATTGTTTATGGCTCTTCAGACCTTACTTTTGCTTGCTTTTTGGTATGCCTTGTTGAAAACCTGACATGTTCTATCAGTTAATAGGAACTGAAGTGATAGACCCTTAGTGTGTGGGTTTATGGTGATCTAGCTAGGGGTTTGGCTGTTTAATGTTTGCTATAGGTACAGATGCCAGAGGCCTCAAATTCTTCCAGTGTCCTTGCTTTTATCTGCCCTCTTGACTTTGGGATTTTCTGAGTGCCCTTCTCCAGAGAGTCTGTGTCTTGCAGCTCTTTCAGCTGTAACTCACCTTTCTTATATATGGAGGCCATTGGTGTGGTGGTCAAGTATGAGGGAGGGTGAGAGTTCAGTCATCTGCAGATATGACCGTCACCAGTGTTTGCCAGTGGTGTAGCCTTTTTCCTCCTGCAACCTCCTCCCCTCCCTAGCTGCAGAATTCCCAGGCTGTTTCCTGGAAGCCGTGACCTTTTGTTGATCTTTTCCTCTTAGGTTTGACTGGAAGGCTAGCAGGGGCTGGAGTGGGAGGAGTGCCCTTTCCCAACTAGGAGAAAGCTCTGGCAGCGTCTTTTCCCCTGGAGCAAATGCAAATCCCTTTGCCTTGGAGGCAGCTCTCGGGTGTTGCACAAGGATTACTCTTTTCTTCCCGGGTCAGAGTCAGAGGGGATCTTTCTGTATCTCCACCTTCACGGTGAGGACCTGGCTGGTAGGGTTCCTGGAGGTAAAGCCCACAGAAGTGTAGGAGCCCCCCACCTTGCCGACTGCTTTCCCAGAGTTTCTCTCTCTCACGCCAGGTCACACAGTCTGCAGCACCAGTTTGTCGCTCCAGCAGCTTCTGCTCCAGGTAAGAAGAGAGCAGCTGTCTGTCTCTAGGTTTCAAGTGGCAGTTTGCCCTATGAGCTCGGTTCTCTGATGGTCCAAAAGCATCATTGATTTTCAGTTTGTCCAGTTTTTTCTTCTAAGGTTATGAGTGATGGCTTGTAAGCTCTTTTCATGTTGGAGCTGGAAGCTCCATTTTTTAACTTAGGGTTTATGACTTGTTACCATCTTCAGTGAACTATATGCACAGATCCAGGACTGTGGTATTGTATCTAGATTTGATCACGCAGGCTAAATTTGATGTTTCGTATTTATCACCTGATTAATAACGATTTCAAGCTATACTGCACGATAGCTTTTGTTTTCCTTAGAAAAGCTTATCACTTTCAAAGTTCTTTTCTTGCAACTATAAAAATACCTTGCAACTATTCAGAAAAACTTTTTGTATGCATTATTTTGCATTTTATAGGCAACAAAAGCTATACAGGCCCTGTCTTTATTAAATTTTCTACTTAAAAGTAAAAAAATAGTACATACAAGAACTTGTCAAGCTATTTCTTTTCTCTTGAAACCTGATTTTATTAGTTTGGGTTTCTCCAGAATCCTGAGATAAAAATTTCAGTTCACTTTGTTTATTTGTGAGGTGATCTCAGGACACACCAGTAGGAGAATGAAGAAGTAAAAGACATAGGAGAGGAAGCTAGGAAAGGGTATGGATTTCAAGCCATTTTCCACTGTAGGCTCCTAAAGCTTACTCATACTGGGGAACTCTGAGAACCAGCATAGAATACAGGTGTTAGAGTTAGCGTCCAGGGCAAGCGTGTAAGGGAGCTAGGGTATTTTTACCAGTCTGTTGTTGAAGGCTGCCCTTAGGAAGGTACATATTCCCATATACTTTTGGGCCTGCACTGCACATGGGCAGATGGGCTCCAGGGGCCAGAGATGCAGATGCTGGCCATTGGAAGTCAGACCTGTGTCGGATGGTAAGACTCAAGAGGACGTGCAAATGACAGTGTCTGCTATATTGATTTCCCACAGCTTGATCCAACAGGATGAGCTGGGGTAGAAATTGGCCATTTGTCCAATCGATTAGTAAGTTTGTCAGCTTTCTAAACCTCTTGATCTTGAGGTGGTAGATTGCATTCAGAAATGAGTTTTCCGAAAAATGCTGAAGATTCTGTCACATGATTTTCTGATATTCTCTTTTTGGTGATACCTAGCCGGTTCACTTTGAAATAAAAAAGCAGTAGTTTAGAAAATGACCCTGGCCTTGTGCTTCTGGTAATGGCAGACTGGCAGGACCTAGTTGAAATCAGTCAGTGCTGAAAAGCATCAGAATTCACAAGGTAGTAAAGAATTATTGGATTGAGGTTTGGGAGATAATAGAAATCCAGAGAGGTGAACACCTTGCTTGGGCTGCTCTTGTCCCTGGTATTTGCTCTATTAGGGAAGAGCATTTGAAAAGCTGAGCAGTGTATCACAGACTCACAGGGTGGAGGAACAGAAGTTGCAGTCCAGGATTTGCCATGGTGAGAATCCTGCTGAGCCGACCACGGGTAAAGTTGGAATCTTGAAAGGCTGTAGGCTGGAATACAGGTGGATTGGGAGTGTACGGGGCTTGCCTGAAATGAAATTCTGCTGTGTCATTTAGGGAGTTTAGTATGTCTCCTATCTCAGATTGCTGGCTATGGCAGGTACCTAACAGAAGCAAATGAAGGGCTCTCCAGAGGAAGATAACATCTTAGGTCTCAAGTTGTTTCTGAGATGATTTTTCACATAGTGTCCACAATCAAATCAGTATACTCAGGTGCACCAGGAGACCACCTGAACAAGAACCCACACGGGCAATAGGCAAGAGAAGCAGCCACTTTAGACAGTGGGACTATGAAACATTGCTTAGGATGCTTATGGAGATAAAACCTGAACTTAAACATATCAGCAGTGAATCAGAGCAAAGGGACAGAACAGATTTGAAAAAGACACAGCTAAATACTAGATCTAAATACAATAACCAAAATTGAGGATTCATTGGACTAATAGCAAATTAGGAAAGTAATGAACTGAAAGATCAGAAGAAACTTCCTTGAATGAAGTATGAGAGAAGAAGAGTCTGGGAAACACTGAAGAGAGCGTAAAAACTATATAGGATGTAGGGGCGCCTGAGTGGCTCAGTCGTTAAGCGTCTGCCTTCGGCTCAGGTCATGATCTCAGGGTCCTGGGATCGAGCCCCGCATCGGGCTTCCTGCTCCGCGGGAAGCCTGCTTCTCCCTCTCCCACTCCCTCTGCTTGTGTTCCCTCTTTCGCTGTGTCTCTCTCTGTCAAATAAATAAATAAATAAAATCTTTAAAAAAAAAAACTATATAGGATGTAGTGACAAAGTGCAACATGTGTTTGATGGGGGAATCCTAGGAGGAGAGGGGGGACAAGGGAGTAGGGGAATATTTGAAGAGAAGATGGCTGAGAACTTTGAAAACTGACGAAACATATCAATCCATGGAATAGCAGATCCTAACGTTTTCCTTCACGTGAGTTTGTTTGCTTGCCTGCTCTCCATCCTCCCTCTCTTTCCAGTTTTAGCAGTAGTTTTCCGCATTCTGCTGAGGGTAAATGCTTTTCTCACATGAAGAATTACATGGTCTTTTATCACATTTATATAATTTATGCTGGGGTTCCAAAGATTTTGATTAGAAAAAAGATACAGCTGCTATTTGGATTGAAATCCATTGAGATAAGAAAATATGGAAGACAAGATAAGCTTTCCAGACTTAAAGAAATGATTCTGTAATGCAGGGATTTCAGGCAGAGTGGGCACTTAGGGGACAGAGCCTCTGCCCAGCCCTCTTGGGACAGGTAGTTCCTACCCCGTCTCCCCTGGACGGCTAGTCAGAAAGCCTCTCACAGGTGAAGGGCATACTCACCTCAGGAACAGAAGTGTGCTTGGGCTGCCAGCGAGGTCTTTTTTTGGAGAACAAGGGGGAACTCGTACTTATCACAGACACCTGGACATACGGTCATTGTAGGTAACCCCAAGGGCAGGGGTTCCCCATATCTTTAATCTTGTGGAAAACATAAATTTTTGTTTAAAAAAGTTACTGGATGACTTCTATATTTTAAAGGATGGCAAGCAGGAAATCACTGGCCTCTTCCTTGCCAGGTGGTACAACAAAATCCTTAAGGACATAGGTCTGACATCAGATGACTGGGATTCAAATCTCAGTTCCTCCCCTTCCTTCCTGGCTGCATAGGACGTCCTTAAAGCAAATTAATTTCTCTAAGATCAAGAGGAAAAAAGATAAGCCTTGTTTTTTTTTTTTTTCTGTTTTACACTTGGGACTAGTATTTTCTTTGTTTGTTAGTTTTGATTTGCATACTTGACTTGTGTAGGTAAGGCGCTTTGTCAGCTCTGTCCACTCCTGGAAACTCCTGACACGCCAGCAGAGTAACACACTCAACAGCCGTGGTTTAGGGCGAGTCAGCTCTGCTCATACCCCCTTGGTCCTGGGACAGAGCCGGCTGTAGAAGGCCACGTGGATCGTGGATATACAGATGCTTGTTTATATTGGGTGTGTTTAAAGCCATTTTATCAGAACACTTGTTTTTAGTAACCATCCTTTTTCCTATTCACCTATTTGTTCTTCATCTGATGTACTTTGGGTTTAGTTCTCCTTTTTATGGGCAGAAGGGGAACAAGAAATAACAGTTTTCAGAATTGTGGGGGTTGTAAATTGTTACTCCATATTCCTTCTATGCACCCCTGCAGGAGTTGCAGTCTGGAGGCTGATCGAACTTTCGACCAAGCAGGTGTCCCAAGATTGATTTACGTGCTTTGTCCTATTAGCTGTCCTTTTAGTTTCCTTTTCTTCGGTGTTTAATTAAATTGGCTGCTTTCTCCCATCAACGTTACCATGTGGTTTTCCTCTGCATTTAAGATATAGTATATAGACACTACATGTGTTTATGTTCTTTCTGATTTTGTTACAGAGAGGAGATTCATAAATGTTTGAGGGATGTCAGAGGATTATTCCCGGGAAAGCATATGATGTCTGGAATTTGCTCTGAAGCTTTCCTAATTCAGTAATCTCCTTACTTGTAGTTATGAAATATGTTAGAGGCAGTGTTTTCTTCTAGTCTTTCAGGTAGATAAGGAAAGAGAAACACAATTTTGTGTGTGTGTGTGTTGTCATCACCTGGTAATTTCACAGGGGTCTGTGAGAAGCGCACTGTTGTAAATCAGCATTTGTACTCACATGACTGTAGCTCACTTAAAATATGAATGTGTCTCTTTTATGGAAAAAGCTAACAGATGCTTGCTGTTTGACAACTTGGAATGTAGAAGAGACCAACGAGAAAATAGCCAGAAACTACTGAAAGGTAAAGACTTATCATTCAAGGATAGACATTTTAGGGGTCCCTGGATGGCTCAGTCAGTTGAGTGTCTAGCTTTGGCTTAGGTCATGATCTTAGGGTCCTGAGTGAGGAGCTACACTTAGCGGGGAGGCTGCTTGTCCCTCTGCCCCTCCCCCTGCTCATGCTTGTGGGCACGCTCTCTCTCAAATAAAATCTTTAAAAAAGAGAGACATTTTGAACTTCATTAAACATTATGAAAATTTTGTGTTGAAGGAAAATGAAAGCTGTACTGTGTGTGAGTTAGGTAGTGTGGTCTCATTACATCTGTAGTACCAGAAGTTGGATATTGGGCAGACGAATTCAGACTAGTTAGTGATTTGTGGAGGAAAAAGTTTTTCAGATTGTGCTTTTAGAATACTTGTTCAGTGTTCAGATTTTATTCTCAAGTTTTTGACAAATTAATGGAATAAAAGAAAATAGTCTTTCTTTTAATGTGCTAAAATCCCCTTTGCTTCTGAAGTTAAAAGGAAAGGCTATATTTATTTCAAAGCCTTAAAATACTTAACCCTTTCCAGAGTTGTTCTTATATTTTTAAATTAGGTTAAGAAATTTTTTACCTTGGGACGCCTGGGTGACTCAGTTAAGCCACTGCCTTCCGCTCAGGTCATGATCCCAGGGTCTTGGGATCGAGTGCCACTCAGCAGGGAGCCTCCTTCTCCCTCTGCCTGCCACTCCCCCTGCTTGTGCTTGCTTGTGCTCTCTCTCTCTCTCTGACAAATAAATAAATAAATAAATAAAATATTTTTTTTAAAAAAGAAATTTTTTACCTTGATTATTTAAGAAATACATATTCTTTATAAAAAATGTTTTAAATAAAGGAAAGTCAACAGAAAATTATTTATGATACCACTAAGCTGATTCTATTAAGTTTATTTTTCCATAATTGCCAATAACAGTGTAACATTTTAGATAGTGTGAAAGATTAAAAATAAGTACTAGAATATATAGCAAAACATTAGCAGTGGTGAAATTTCAGGTGGTTTTTTTTTTTTTTAACTTTTTATCTGTATTTTCTGATTTTTTTTTTTTTTTAAGCATAGTAGCAGAGCTTAAAATATTAATCCCCACTACCTAGCATGGTGTCTTAACATACAGAGCTCTACGAGGTTCCCATTGTTAGCCTTTTCTAGAGGATTGTTTAATGATTTTCAGAAGAAAAATGTTGTATTATTTAGTACATTTAATAGGCTATGACTGGAAGGTGAATGGTTTAAAGTATCATCTATAGAGTGACATTGTGTAACAGGCATTGTCTTAGTGAACTTTACGTAATTTAACTATGGAACATAATTTAGTAACTGGTGTGTACTGTGTTCTTTGTTAGTAGAAGTTAAGGATGACTATGGAAAGCATCTCAAAATGGGTTTTCTTAGCTCAGACAGTTGTGCTGTTGAGAAATACCCCTCATTGTAATGGATAAGGATGCTGGAATTTTGTTTTTATTTTGTTTTGATTTATTTATTTGAGAGCATGTGTGTGCAAAGGGAAGAGGGGTAGGGAGAAGGAGAGAATCTTAAGCAGACTGCCCCAAACGCAGAGCCTGACGCAGGGCTCAGTCTTAATGACTCTGAGATCATGACCTGAGCCGAAACCAAGAGTCGGACGCTGAACCAGCTGAGCCACCCAGGCACCTCGATGGAGTTTAAATTGAGTGAGATCTCATGAGATTTTCGGCCTTTGTCCTATGTAGTTTGCCAGAAAGCATTTTTGATATAACAACAGTAGATGCTAACAGTAGCAATGATCAGTTTTTGAGTGGACTAAAAAGCATATATGTGCTTAAATTGTTACTTGCATATTTTGTATGCATATCTTTCTAGTTTCCTGAATTGCATAGTAGTGCAGGGCAGGTTTTCGCCAATGAGTATGAAGTCAGCCTTTTAGTCCTGCCCCTCCATTCTGTTTCCTCCGTCTCCTAACGAGTTTCAACTTTTTTTTAATGGTTTATGGAAGAATGCTAGACATCAACTCAGTATTATGCTTTTGTCCTTCCTTTGCTTTATCTATCCTTTGTTTTATAATATAAGCAGTTATGTGTATGAATATAGATATATTTGTATGTAGCATTCTATATATGCTCTTCTCCATCTTACTTTTTTCACCTGGCAACATATGTAGCAATAACACCATAGTAACATGTAGAGACATTTCTCTTTCCTTTTTACAGCTGCATATTTATTGTTCCTTAATTTGTTCAACCAGTCTTTTATCAGTGGACAATTGGATTGATTTCAGCCTCTTGCTTATTACAAATAGTCCTGTAGTGAATAGCCTTGTGCATTCATTGTTTCCTACTTTTTCCCTCTGTGGTATAGATTCCTAGGAGTCATATTGCTAGGTCAAAGGGTAAATGCATATGTAATTTTAGTAGATGTTGCCAAATTGCCCTGGGTAGATACTGTACCACATATGAGAGCTTCTCCACAGCCTTACTATCAGACTATGTCCTCAGGCTTTTGGATTTTTATAAATCCAACAGGTGGGAAATTGTATCTCAGTGAAGGCTTATTTTGCTTATTTTCCCTTATTATGAGCAAGGTTCAGCATTTTTTTTCACAGGGTTAAGAACCAATTGTATTTCTATTTCTGTGAATGGTCTGAAGGGGTGTTGGTCCTTTTTCATTGCGGCTGACAAGACTGAAGGGTGATCCCCCAGGGATTTCCTGCCACCTTCTGCCCTCACTTTGTGTAATTCTCTCCCCATGAGTGGGCGTGGGACCTGGGCCTTGCTTTTAACCAACAACATATGGCAAAGATGATAGAATGTCAGTTTCTTGATTAGCTTAGGTTATATAGCAAAGATAATGGGATGTCATTCTTGTGATTATAAGACTCCATCTTGGGGCACCTGGGTGGCTCAGTTGGTTGAGCGTCTAACTCGATTTCAGCTCAGGTCATGATCTCAGGGTTGTGGGATTGAGCCCCCTGCTTTGGGCTCCACGCTCAGTAGAGAGTCTGCTTGAGATTCTTTCTCTCCTTCTTCCTCTGCCTTCCCATGATTGTGCGTGCACATGCACGTGCGTTCTCACTAAATAAATAGATAAATACTTATCTTTAAAAAAAAAAGAAGACGACGACTCAGTCTTCAGACTGGAGGAGACTCCTCATTGTTGACTTGATGAAGTTAGGGACTGTGGTGATGCCCACATGTCAAGGAACTGCCAATAACTGCTAGGGTCTGAGGGTGGCCTCCAACTGACAGGGCCCCTTTGTCATAGAGCCATGAAGAAAGGAATTCTACCAACAACTTGATGAGTTTGGGAGCAGTTCTTCAAAAATCAGGCCTCCGGATGAGAAAGGAGTTTGGCTGACAGTTAGCTCGAAGACTTGCTGGACCCTGAGCAGAGGATCCAGTTAAGCTGTGCTCAGAGGCTTGCTGCTTAGAAATCGTGAGATAATAAATGTGTGTTGTTTTTGTGGTAATTTGTTACATAGCAATAGATACCTAATACCAAGATGATACATATCTTTTTGTTAAAAGTTGCATGCATTTTTTTTCTCATTGCCTTTTTATTTTTCTTTTAGTGTCTTTTGCTACCCCCAGTTTTTTTGGTCTTGTATAATCTAGTTTATCTGTCTTTTCCAGGATTGTTTTTGGATTTTCAGTTGCAGCTAGAAAAGTTTTGCCTACTTCCAGAGAATAGAGGAACTTACTTTTGTTTTCTTCTGTTACTTGTATGGTTTCATCTTCTGTATTTTTTAAAGTTTTTTATTTTAATTCCAGTATAGTTAACATACAGTGTTATATTAGTTTTAGGTGTACATTATTGTGATTCAGCAGTTCTATACATTATTCACTGCTTATCATATAATTGCACCAAAAACCATAAGATACCTAGGAATAAACCTAACCAAAGAGGTAAAGGATCTATACTCTGAAAACTGTAGAACACTTATGAAAGAAAGTGAGGAAGACATAAGAAATGGAAAAACATTCCATGTTCATGGACTAGAAGAACAAATATTGTTAAAATGTCTATGCTACCCTAAGCTATCCAGTGCAGTCCCTATCAAAGTACCATCAGCATTTTTCACAGAGCTGGAACAAATAATCCTAAAATTTGTATGGAACCAGAAAAGACCGTGAATAGCCACAGGAATGTTGAAAAAGAAAACCAAAGCTGGAGGCATCACAATAACGGACCTCAAGCTATATTACAAAGCTATAATCATCAAGACAGTATGATATTGGCACAAAAACAGAAAGATAAATCAGTGGAAAAGAATAGAAAACCCAGAAATGGACCCTCAACTCTATGGTCAACTAATCTTTGACAAAGTAGGAAAGAATATCCAATGGAAAAAAGTCTCTTCAACAAGTGGTGTTGGGAAAATTGGACAGACACATGCAAAAGAATGAAACTGGACCACTTTCTTACACCATATATAAAAATAAACTCAAAATGGATGAAAAACCTAAATCTGAGATGGGAATCCACCAAAATCATAGAGGGGAACACAGGCAGCAACCTCTTCCACCTTGGCCGCAACAGCTTCTTGCTAGACACGTCTCCAAATGCAAGGGAAACAAAAGCAAGAATGAACTGTTGGGACTTAAAGATAAAAAGCTTTTGCACAGCAAAGGAAACAGTCAACAAAACTAAAAGCAACCTAGAAGTGGAAGACGATATTTGCAATGTCTTACCAGATAAAGGGCTAGTATCCAAAATCTGTAAAGAACTTACCAAACTTTACACCCAAAAAACAAAAAATCCAGTCAAGAAATGGGCAGAAGAAATGAACAGACATTTCTCCGAGGAAGACATACAAATGGCCAACAGACACTTGAAAAAATGTTCAACATCACTTGGCATGAGGGAAATACAAATCAAAATCACAATGAGAAACCATCTCATACCAGTTAGAATGGCTAAAATTAACAACACAGAAAACAGCAGATGGTGGCGAGGATGTGGAGAAAGGGGAACCTTCTTACGCTGTTGGTGGGAATGCAAACTGGTGCAGCCACTCTGGAAAACAGTATGGTGGTTCCTCAAAAAGTTAAAAATAGAACTACCCTATGACCCAGCAAGTGCACTACTAGGTATTTATCCAGAGGATACAAACATAGTGATTCAAAGGGGCACGTGCACCCCAATGTTTATAGCAGCAATGTCCACAATAGCGAAAATATTGAGACACCGCTGATGTCCATGGACAGATGAATGGATAAAGAAGAGTGGTATATACAGACAATGGAATATTACTCAGCCATCAAAAAGAACAAAATCTTGCCATTTGCAATGATGTGGATGGAACTAGTGGATGTTATGCTAAGTGAAATAAGTCAGAGAAAGTCAAATACCATATGATTTCACTCATGTGGAATTTAAGAAAGAAAACAGATGAACATAGGGGAAGGGAGGGAAAAATAAAATAAGACGAAATCAGAGAGGGAGACAAACCATAAGAGACTCTTCACTATAAGAAACAAACTGAGGGCGCCTGGGTGGCTCAGTTGGTTAGGCGACTGCCTTCGGCTCAGGTCATGATCCTGGAGTCCCTGGATCAAGTCCCGCATCAGGCTCCCTGCTCGGCGGGGAGTCTGCTTCTCCCTCTGACCCTCCCCCCTCTCATGTGCTCTCTCTCTCATTCTCTCTCTCTCAAATAAAATAAAATTAAAAAAAAAAAAAGAAACAAACAGGGTTGCTGGGGGGGCGGGAATGGGGTAATTGGGTGATGGGCATTAAAGAGGGCACTTGAAGTAATGAGTACTGGGTGTTATATGCAACTGATGAATCACTAAATTCTACCTCTGAAACTAATAGTACAGTATATGTTAATTAAATCGAATTTAAATAAAAAATTTTTTTAAAAAGAGTCTTTCTTGGTTTCTCTCCCCTCCCCCCCTTTTTTCCTTTGCTCGTTTGTTTCTTCAATTCCACATAGGGGCGAAATCATATGGTTTTGTCTTTCTCTGACTGACTTCACTTAGCATTATACTCTCTAGCTCCATCTATGTTGTTTCAAATGGCAAGATGTCATTTTATGGCTGGATACTCCATTGTATATATACCACATTTTTTTTTAATCCATTCATCTCTCGATGGATACTTGGGCTGCTTCCATAATTTGGCTAGTGTAAATAATGCTGCAGTAAACATAGGGGTGCATGTATCCCTTTGAATTTGTATTTTTGTATTTTTGGGGGGGTAAATGCCCAGTAGTGGGATTACTGGATTGTAGGGTAGTCACGTTTTGAGGAACCTCCATACTGTTTTCCGCAGTGGCTGTACCAGTTTGCATTCCCACCAACAGTGCATGAGGGTTCCTTTTTCTCTACATCCTTGCCCGTCTTCTCCAAAACAGTTATTTCTTGTGTTTTTGATTTTAGCCCTTCTGACACATGTGAGGTGGTATCTCACTGTTATTTTGATTTGGATTTCCCTGATGATGCATGATCTTGAGCATCTTTTCCATTGTCTGTTGGCCATCTGGATGTCTTTGGAGAAATGTCTGTTCATGTCTTCTGCCCATTTTTTAATTGGATTATTTGGTTTTTTTTGGATGTTGAGTTATATCAGTTCTTTATATATTTTAGATACTAACCCTTTATTGGATATGTCGTTTGCAAATAGCTTTTCCCATTCTGAAGGCCATCTTTTATTTGGTTGACTGTTTCCTTCACTGTGCAGACTCTTTTTATTTTGATGGTCCCAATAGTTTATTTTTTCATCTACATTTAAATATCAAGTTCATATCAGATGTGTCTAGGTGAATGGTGTGAGGAGTGGACCCCAGTGTATCCTTCAACATACAGCTAAACAGTTGTCCCAAAACCAGTTAGCAAAAAGTCATTCATTTTTTCACTGGCATGTGATGTTATCTATAATCATTTATGCTAAATTTCTAAATGTAATTGGGTCTGTTTCTCAGTTTTTCATCTGCCCCATTGGTTTTTAGTCTGTGCATGTGTCATGCTGTGCCGATTAGGTAGAAAAACCCTGAAGTTTATTATCCAGTAGGGCTCACCCCTGCTTGTACTTGTTTTTCAGGGTTTGCCTGCCTATTCCCTGCTTGTTCATTCTTTCCCAAATGAACTATAATAATCAACTTGTTTAGCTCCAGAAGAAAATCTGTTAGTATTTTGCCATATACGTGTATATATGTGTAGCATATATAAGTTATCTTAAGGAGAGCTGACTTTTATGATTTGGGGTTTCTCTATTCAAGAGTAAGGTACATCTTTCCATGTGATCAAGTCTTCTTTTGGGGCTTTCAGGAGTGTCTTAAGGTTTTCCTCATACATGTTTAAGACATTGCTTGTTAAATTATGATTAGTATTTATCCTTAAGATTTTTTATATTCATAAGATTGATATTCATAAATGAGATGTGTGTTTTGGGAGGTTCAGTTTTTGTCAGATTTTGAGATAAGTGTCCTCATTTTATGAAATAGATTTGGAAGATTTCTTTATTATTATTATTTATGCTCTTGAGTGGCTTAGGTAGCACTAGGATTATTAGATCTTTAAAGGATTGGTAGAATTCCCCTGTGAAACTCTGTCTGCGTGGTGGTTTGTTTCTGTTGTTGTTTTGAGAAACTCTTAATAGCACTTTTTTTTTTTTTTTTTTAAGAGAGAGCCCAGAGGCAGGCAGAGGGAGAAGTAGGCTCCTTGCTCAGATCAGTGTAGGACTCGATCTCAGGACCCTGGGATCATGACCTGAGCTGAAGGCAGACACTTAACCAACTGAGCCACCCCAGGCATCCCATGTTTTGAGAAACTCTTACAGTATTATTTCTTCTGTGATGACTGGTCTGTTCGCATTTCTGTTGGGACTGGGGTTAATTTGAGTAAGTTGTATTTTCCTTAAAATGTACTCCTCTAGGTTTTCAAATTCATATGCATGGAATTATATGAAGCTATCTCTTGATTCATAAAATTTGCAGTGATTCAAATTTATCATTAAGAAATCTTAGACTGAGAATGGAAGAATTGGGACTTCTGCTGGCATACTGAATATTTTGCTTAATAAAGACAGTGTCTAATGAAACTGTTTAAACTGGTTAGCTGTCTTCTGCTCCTTCACCTCCTCCTCTTGACAGTGGACGTTTATTCCCCAGGCTGTGCTCATCTCACATCATACTTTCTCTAAGATTTTTACATTGCACAGAATCAAGGTCCTGAACCTTTTCTGGAACAGAAATACACTTTGTGTAATTTTTAATTACACAGACAAGTACTTGTTAATTTTTAATACTGGACACTGTGCTTGGTAAACATAATGGGTTTGAAAAGACAGAAATGAGCCCTGTTGCTTATGGTATGTATAGTAATGCTTACCCAATAGGCACAGTGTTTATTGGGATATCTCCAGTTCATGCATCTGGAAAGGACTCCTCTATCAGTAACTGTACCTCTCCACAGTGGGAGTGTTGGCATCTCATTTTCCAACCACCACATTCAGTCTTTCCTTGTTACTCTTTCTAGCAGTTACTCAGCCACACAGGACCTCAGGTCCATTGGCCCTGCACAGGTTTTCATCCTGCGTCATTCTTCCACGTCCTCACATTTCTCCTTGCCTGGCTTACATCTGTGGTCTGTCATCCTGATCAGCACATTGCATGTACTTCTCCCCGGACCGCTGCTTCTGTACCTCCCTGGTGAAATCCTGACCCTCTGCTTACAAGGCACCTGTCCCTCAGCAGCTACCAGACCATGACTGCCTGGTCTCACTGGAAATTCCTGTACACAGCTGGTTAGCCTTTTATTCATTTAACTTTTGAAAAATGTATTACGTTGACATCTAAGTGCTGAAGTTTTGGCTTTATTAACTGCTCAAGTTTATGATTGAAAGAATTTGTTCACTAGTTGTTTTGTATTAACTAACCTTAAATGTTCGCTTTGACCCTCCTTTTAAAGGCTTTCAGCCTTGGATATTGAAGCCATGAGTAATTGCCTATAGAAGGAATAGCAAACAGCACAAAGCAGAAAAACTTTATTGTCTTTGTTAGCATAGATTAGATTAAAATTTCATCTTTTGGTTTTTGTGTGCATGTTTTAACTTCTGAGGTAGTTCAGAACCTGTTATTTTATTAAATAACAGGTATCTAATTGCTTTGTATTTTATTCATATTTGTTAGTAACTTCTTGACCCGTCTAAAAACTGATAGTGTCTTTGTTTCTGAAGACTATTATGGTTAATTATATAAAACAAATGATCTGATTTTATAAATTCCTCTCATTTTTATGGGTTTCTTAGTTTAGTATAAGGATTGATTATGTGAAAAATGTTCTCTAAATACTTATCATAATATAGCTTGAGGAGAATTGTTGAGAGTTAATACATTTTACAGTTCAGGAAGCAAGGACTCTTGATGTTTGGGCTATTGTGGTTAGGATTGGGAGGGGTATTCTGGGAAAAATCTGGACAGAGTTGGCCAAATCCTATGGGTGAGGTCTTGAGAACTTTCTCGTTTCGCCCATAGGTCCTGGCAGCCAAGAGGGAACCTAAGAGCATGCAGTGGACAAAATGGAAAGTGGTCTCCTGTTTTTATCACAAAGGCCTTTATTTAACTTATGAAATTGGACAATGAGAGCCTGTTGTTTTTTGTACCTTTTCTAATATTAACTATGACTGTTGTTCTGCCTAGTTTCATATTGAAATAAGGTAGTCATGATCTTTTTGTATTGCATAAGGTACTGCTTGGCTCGAATGTGACAGCAGTACATTCGCTTATAAATACCCAGCATTTTGCAAACATTGTTAACTGTATTACAGTAATTCATTAATTTCCATGAATATTTATTAAGTGTTTGCTACATGCCAGGCATTGTTGTAAGCTCAAGGTGTACTACAGGAAATGAACAGACAACAGCTCTTGCTAAGGAAGCTTACATTCTAGCAGGGGGATGGACGAGCAATAGTAAGTAATTGTGTCCTATGTAGGAAGGTGGAAGTTTCACAGAGTTGGGAAGATAAGAAGTGCTAGTGTTTGGTGGTGGAGTCGCAGTTTTAAATATGGTAGTGTAGAAACTTACTGAGAAGGTGATATTCGAGCAAAGAGTCAACAGAGGTGAAGTTAGCTAGGATGAAAAGTATTCTAGGCAGAGGGAAGAACCGATGCATAATCCCTCAGTGGGAGTATGACACATTTGGTGACCCATAAGGAGACCTGTGTCTAGAATGAAATGAATGAGGAGGGAAGTAACAGAAAATATGGTCAGAGAGGTAATTCCAGATAAGGTAGGGACACGTGGGTCATTGTAAGGAACAGATGGTCACATATACCATTCATATTACATACTAAATTTAGACCTAATGAGAAGGAGGAAAACGTTAACGTTGAATTTGTGCTGTATTCTTTCATTCTGTAGATATCGTTCAACAGCTTTTATGTGCCATTCATTGTGCTAAGTGAGGGAATACAGTGAGCAAATTTAACAAAAGCTAGCCACAGTGTTTGTGGAGGTTCTCTTGATCCAGTGCAAATTGCTGTGTTTTGTGTGTTAATGATTGTACTTGATAGTCTACATAATCTATATAATTCTGAGTATTTCATTTAATTCTAAGTATCCAGTGAGATAGACAGTATTATTAACTTGGCATACAGTTGATGAAAGTGAGGCTAAGAAAATTTGGTAATTTGTCTAAAGTTGCATAGCCAGTATGTGACAGAGTGGGATTAGAACTTAGTCTTGTCGGGCGCCTGGGTGGCTCAGTTGGTTAAGCGACTGCCTTCGGCTCAGGTCATGATCCTGGAGTCCCTGGATCGAGTCCCGCATCGGGCTCCCTGCTCGGCAGGGAGTCTGCTTCTCCCTCTGACCCTCCCCCCTCTCATGTACTCGCTCTCTCATTCTCTCTCTCTCAAATAAATAAATTTAAAAAATCTTTAAAAAAAAAAAAAAAGAACTTAGTCTTGTCTTTTCGTTATACCATTGGTTCCCACATCTGGCTGTGCATCAGAGTTCACTAGGAAGCTTATTATCAAAGCTATAGATTCCTTAACCTTACCTCTACTCTCATTTATAAATTTGAACTATAACTGTTGAATCTAGAGTAGGCATTAGGGCAGGTTTAATCTTTGGAAAGTAGAACTGTTTTCTTCAGGTTGCTTATTTTTAATAGATTTTAAGATCCTTGGGTTGAAAGAGTCCTATAATTTTGTAGTGGAAATCCAGACTTTAGATAGACTGCCATGATACATAAGGTACTTGTATTTTCCTCATGAAAAGGCAGAATCTGAAAAAAAAATTACCACACTGAAAGCAATCCAGACCAAAGGCAAAATATCCATTAACACGGGCAAATGAAGTCAACGATTTTGCTACCATTGATTTTCCAAGCACTAAGACATTGGCCTGTCGTTTTAATTGTTGAATCTTTTTTTTTTTTATTCAGCGCTATCCACATATCTTGTTTTATTTGAGTCTCTGTTAACGGTATGCCTAGGGGTCCTAAGTAAAGAGTTGAGAAGTCCTACTTGGTTGTTGGAAAACTGACTGTGAACTTGGTGGATGATTTACAAGTGTACCGAAGGGTCTAACATAGCTGTCCTTCTCTTTCAGGAGATTGAAGATGGCCCTTCAGCTATGCTAGGTCTATAATGGGAAGTGTCACAGTTCGATATTTCTGTTATGGATGCCTTTTTACATCTGCGACCTGGACAGTTTTGCTTTTTATTTATTTCAACTTCAGTGAAGTGACTCAGCCGCTTAAGAATGTGCCCATCAAGGGGTCCAGGCCCCATGGACCATTTCCCAAAAAATTCTATCCCCGTTTCACTCGAGGCCCAAGTCGAGTGTTAGAATCACAGTTCAAAGTAAACAGAATTGATGATACAATAGATAATCATGTTGAAGATCCAGAAAAAGGCAACATGAAATTCTCTTCTGAATTGGGTAAGTGTATTGGACTTCTAGTAGCATGTTAGAGTATTTAATCATTGGAAGTTTAAATTCAGTTATTCTTTAAATCACGTGTTGCTCAGGGGATTAGAAATGGGTCATTTTCCCCCTCCAATTTATTTTGTTAATGAACCAGCTGAGGTTTTAGGATTTTGCAGATTCATGGGGAGTTACATTCTAATTTATCCATTTCTGACTTTAATATTTTATGAGGACTTGGGAGAAAGTAATAAGATCCAGTGTAGAAAAGAAAGAAAAAAGAAAGAAAATGGAACTTATGGGGGAAGATTTTAATTGTTAGCATTATTTAATAAGGGAAAGAAATGGTCGAAAGGTAACTAGACTATATATAACATATTTTGAAAGCAGAGTTAATTAAAACAGAACATACACTATGAGGTTTAGAGATAAGCTGAAATTATATCTAATAAGAGTTCTACTTACAAGAATTGTTAAGATGCTGGAGTATATTAAATATAGGAGTTTATAAAATCTTAGTATAAAGGGAAACTTTTTTCTTCAAAAATTATATTCTGGGGGCGCCTGGGTGGCTCAGTCATTAAGCATCTGCCTTCGGCTCGGGTCATGATCCCAGAGTCCGGGATCGAGCCCTGCATCGGGCTCCCTGCTGAGCAGGGAGCCTGCTTCTCCCTCTCCCGCTCCCCCTGCTTGTGTTCCCTCTCGCTGTGTCTGTCAAATAAATAAATAAAATCTTAAAAAAAATTATATTCTGTTCAATTTGGCAGCAAGGATCTACTGTATATGCCTTCTGCATACTATAATTTTAGAATCCTGGTTTTAGCAAATTTTATTTTAAGGGATAAATGAGCCATTTTGGTTATCTTTAAAACTTAAAGGTCTTTAATCTTGTCCTGGAAATCTCAAATAATAAGTAATTTAGAAGTAAGATTTTTAGAGATTGAAAGATTCATAAAATATAAAGGAAATGTTAAAACATTTCATTTGATCATAGTTTCAAAGAAATAAAATCAGTTTCTAGGACTTAATGATTTTCTAATACATGGAGTTGAAAATATTTAAAATTATATGAGGAAATGGAAACTAACACCTTGATTTTCATAAAACATACCTTCTGATCTTTTTTCAGACTGCGATTTAGACACTTTAAAAGCATTAATAGGAAAATTTTTAGCTTCTTTATTTATTCTTAGTTACTCTGGTAAAAAACTTTTATAAAGAAGTAACATTGGGTTTACTGTTTTGAATGGACCTTGTATTTGCCTTCAAATATCTGTGACAAACTCAAATTGCTTAGCTGAAAAACTAAATGCTTTATAACAGGTATACAAAAAAACCCGTTATAGCTAATAAATGAATTCAGCTAAGTTGCACGGCAGAAGATCAACACACAAAAACTAGTTGTATTTCTGTACATTAGCAACAAACAGTCTGAAAATAAAACTAAGAACGATTTCCATTTACAATAGTATCAAAAGGAATAAAATACTTAAGAATAAATTTAACCAAGGAGGTGTGAGATTTGTACACTGGATACTACAAAACTGCTGAAAGAAATAAAAGTAGACCTAAATAAATGGAAAGACATGTTAGGTTCGTGGATTGGAATACTAAATACTATTAGGGTGCTAGTACTACCCAAAGCAATCCATAGATTCAGTGCAAACCTTATCAAAATAAGATGGAAAGGCTGATTCTAAAATTAATGTGGAATTACAAGAGGCTCTGAATAACCAACACAATCTAGGCAAAGTACAAAGGGGAGGGCTCACACTTCCCAATTTCAAAACTCTCTACAAAGCTATAGTAATCAAAACAGTGTGATATTGGCCTAAGGACAGATGTATAGATCAGTGGGTAGACCGAGAGTCCAGAAATAAACCCTATGACATTTCTGGCCACTTGATTTTTTAAAAATGTGCCAAGACTGTTTAATGGGGGAAAAATAGTCTCTTCAACAAATGCTGTTGGGACAAATAGATATCCAGATACAGAGGAGTAAAGTTGAACCCTTATATGTAAAAATTAACTCAAAATCAATTGAAGACCTAAATATATAACCAAAACCTTTATAAAATCCTTAGAAGAAACCCTAGAGATAAATCTTCTTGACCTCGGGTTTGGTAGTGATTTCTTACATGACACCAAAAGTACAAGTTAACAAAAGAAAAAAATAAATTGGACTTTATTGAAATTAAAAACTTTTGTACATCAAAGAAGACAACCAGGAAAGAAAAAAGACAATCCACAGAATGGGAGAAAATGTTTTCACATCCTGTCTCTAATGGGGGTCCATTATCCAGAATATATAAAGAACTCTTACAGTACAACAATAAAAAGACAACCCAATTTAAAAATGGGCAAAGAATTTAATAGACACTTTTCCAAAGACAAACAAGCACAAAAGATGTTCAGCATAGTTACAGAAATGCAAATCAGAACCACAGTGAGATACCATTTTACATTTGGTAGGATGGTTATAATTTTTTAAAAAGGAAAATAACAAGTGTTGGCCAGGATACAGAGAAATTGGAACCTTCGTTCATTGCTGGTTCCTCAGTAAGTTAAACTTAGAGTTACCATATGATCAGCAATTCCACTCCTGGGTATATACCCAAAAGAATTGCAGGCAGACGTTCAAACAAAAATTTGTACACAGATGTTCATAGCAGCACTATTCTCAATGAACAAAGATGGGGAGAACCCAAATGTCCATCAGTTGATGAAAGGACAAGCAACATGTCTTTCCATACAGGGATTTGTTCAGGCATAGAAAGGAATGAAGTTCCAACACCTGTTGTAACAAGGAGGAACCCTGAAAATGTTACGATCAGTGAAAGAAGCAGACACAAAAGGTCAAACAGTGCGTGATTTCATTTATATGAAATGTCTAGAATAGGCAAATGTGTGGAGACTAGAAGCAGATTAGTGGCTAAGGGGGCTGGGGAGGCAGGAGGGGGAGAGGCTTGCTTTAATGGGTATAGAGTTTCATTTGGGGTGGGGCCGTGAGTAGCTGCGGCTGGATGTGCCGGCGGCACCACACTGTAAGTGTGCTCGGTGTCAAGGTAAACTGTGTGTTATGTACCTTTTGCCACAATGACAAAAATGGAAAAACCCACTCAACTTCTATAAAGAAAACTTGATTTAGAAGGAATTAATATAAATCAATATAGTAATAGTTAAAAGTATGGTGATTGCTGAATAGGGCCTTATCTTTAAACAGTCAGGGGAAAGAACTTGTAAAGTACATTTTAGAAAGATTATCAACAGTAAATTTAAAATTAAAAATAGATTTTCTAGGGGCGCCTGGGTGGCTCAGTCGTTAAGCGTCTGCCTTCGGCTCAGGTCATGATCCCAGGGTCCTGGGATCGAGCCCCACATCGGGCTCTCCGCTCAGCGGGGAGCCTGCTTCTCCCTCTCCCACTCCCCCTGCTTGTGTTCCCTCTCTTGCTGTGTTTCTCTCTGTCAAATAAATAAATAAAATCTTTAAAAAAAAAAAAAAAAATAGATTTTCTAATTTAATTTGCAGTTAATTATAAAGAACCTGAAATAGCTCCTCGGAGGCATGGCTGAATAATACCATGTTCTTTTTATCTGTAGTTTACACAGCCAGACACCTGTAAATGCCTGTGATGGTATGGGGAGTTTTTCATAGCTTATCATTTTCTAAAGTGGATACAAATCAATGAACTAATACTAAGCTTGCAGGAGCTTCCAAGTACTAGTTTAATTGAATCATTTTGCTATTTGATATGTTGCTTATATTGCTTTCAAATGCAGTATTAAAATTGCTGTGGTCATACTGAAAAAAATTTTTAAGTTAAAAAAGATAGCTCCTCCGGCATGCTAGTTAATTGGCTGTGATTTTATATGAGCAGGGGAGGGACAAAGGTAAGCTGAAGTGATTCCCCCCCCCCAGTTTTATTGAGATAAAATTTATATATAAAACATTGTATTACTTTAAGGTATATAACATAATGACTTCATATAAATATATATTGTGAAATGATTACTACAGTAAGTTTAGTTAATATCGATCATCTCACATAGTTAAAAATGTTTTTTTCTTGGGATGAGAACTTGTAAGCTCTACTCTTAGCCACTTCCAAATATATAATACAGTATTATTACCCACCATTACCGTGCTGTACATTACATCCCCAGAACTTATTTATTAGAAGTTTGTACCTTTTAACCAACCTTCACCCAATCTGCACCTTCCCCCACCCCACCTCAGCAACCACATCTGTTCTCTGTCTGTAGTTCTCTTTTTTTAGATTCCACATAAAAGTGAGATCATACAGTATTACGTATTTGTCTTTCTCTGTTTCACTTAAGCATAATGCCCTCAAGGTCCATCTATGTTGTCACAAATGGCAGGCTTTCCCTTTTTTCATGGCTGAATAATATTCCTCTGTGTGTGGGGGGGGCGTGCCACATTTTATTTATCCATTCACCTATCAATGGACGTAAAGTAATCTCTTAATATGGAATAATTTTTCTTTTTTTTTTAAAGATTTTATTTATTTGACAGAGAGACAGCGAGAGAGGGAACACAAGCAGAGAGGGACCCTGAGACCATGACCTGAGCTGAAGGCAGTCACTTAACCAACTGAGCCACCCAGGCACCCCAGAATAATTTTTCATCAAAAGATATATATTAGAAAATAATCCTTTCAGTATCCAGTATGAGCTAGTTCTTTGATTTATTGAATCAAGGAATATTTATTGAGAATTTAGTTTACGCAAGGCACTGTCCTAGGTGCTGGGTGTCAAGCAGTTTTTATTTTATGTTTTGAACATGATCAAAGTCTCTGCTCTCGTGGAGTTTGCATCCTCTTATAAAATGTTAATGGAGCTTCGTTCTTTTGTATTTAAAAAAGGATGTACTCCACACCAAAAAACCCCAAATCCAATTTAAAAATGGGCAGAAGGTATAAACAGACCTTTCTCCAAAGAAGACATCCAGATGGCCAACAGACACATGAAAAGATGTTCAACACCACTCATCATCAGGGAAATGCAAATCAAAACCACAATGATCTACCACTCCACACCTGTCAGGAAGGCGAAAATCAGAAACACAAGAAACAGGTGTCGGTGAGGATGTGGAGAAAAAGGACCCCTCATGCACTGTTGGTGAGAATACAAACTGGTGCAGCCACCTTTGGAAAACAGTATGGAAGTTCCTCAAAAAACTAAAAGTAGAATTACCATATGATCCAGTAATTCCACTTCTTGGTTTATACCCAAAGAATACAAAAACACTAAATTGAAAGGTTACATGTTACCCATATGTTATTGCAGCATTATTAGCCGAATTATAGAAGCAACCCAAGTGTTCATTGATAGATGAGTAGATAAAGATGTGGTGTATATATACACAATGGAGTATTACTCAGCCATAAAAAAGAATAAAATCTTGCCATTTGCAACAACACGGATCTAGAGGGTATAATGCTAAGTGAAATAAGTCAGAGAAAGACAAATACCATATGATTTCACTTGTGTGGAATTTAAGAAACAAGAAGACAAACCAGGAAACAGACTCTTAATGAGAACAAACTGGTGGTTGTCAGAGAGGAGGTAGGTGGGGCTACGTGAAATAGGTGCAGGGGATTAAGAGTACATTTATTATGATGAAAACTGAGTAAGGTATGTATATTATACACGTGAAACTAATACAACACTGTATGTTAACTGTACTAGAATTTCCTTTTAAAAGTCCATATTACAGGGGCGCCTGGGTGGCCCAGTTGTTAAGCGTCTGCCTTCAGCTCAGGTCGTGATCCTAGAGTCCTGGGATCGAGCCCCACATCGGGCTCCATGCTCAGCAGGGAGCCTGCTTCTCCCTCTCCCTCTGCCTGCCTGTCTGCCTACTTGTGCTCTCTCTGTCAAATAAAATCTTAAAAAAAAAATGTAAAAGTCTGTATTACAGTCTAAAACCATGAAAAGTTAACTAGTAACAGTTAAAATGTCAGCACAATTCTGTCAGTTATTGACAAAGACTGAAAGTAATCAGGTGATTGAGAATCCCTGTTTAGGGGTATCTTAATACATGAAAAACACTGTAAAATGGAAGCAAAACATGGAATTTTGTTTTCATTATTATACAGCCAATAAGAACAGAGTATGCAAGGACACTAAATACTGCTTTAAAATGAAGTTTCTAGAGTTCTATCAGTAATGAAAATATTCTGTAAAAAAAAAAATGTATTCCAGCTTTAAAAGCTCATAGAAAAAAGCATATTAAGAGGTAGTGTTTCCCAAAGTGGATCTGGGGACTCTAGTCATCTGTGGTCAAATAAATTGTGGAAGCAATGCATTCTGTACCCCATCCCCTCACACCTGGGTATCTGTAAAACAGTCAGCATCATTAAAGGATCAGGACTATCCTTCCATTCCAAATAAAACAGAACAAAACCTATTGGACTTTCAAAATCCATTATTTCTCTGGATTGTTTGACCATGAAATCCTTTTTTTCTTTTTAACATCTGTTAATGTCCAGTGGAATTAGATTTCTGTGACCAGACTTTGGGAAATGCTGGGACAAGGGAGTCATTCTGTGAGGAGAGGTTAAAGGTTTGATATGGGAAAGAGAGCAAAAAGGGACATTATCCTTCTACGTAAAGGTAAGGTTTCTGAATGTTAGAGCAGGAATGTTGAATTGTAGTGATTTTGATGGGATCTCCCCGGGGAATTTCTTGCCTTTCCTGACTATGAAGCTGATTAAAGTCTGGAATCAGAGACTTTGTAGAAAGGCTTATCAATAATCTCTATTTTAGGGGCAGGGCTCCTATAAAAACTTGGCTGTCGGGGCGCCTGGGTGGCTCAGTCATTGGACGTTTGCCTTCTGCTCAGGTCATGATCCCGGAGTCTGGGATCGAGCCCTGCATCGGGCTCCCTGCTCCTCGGGAAGCCTGCTTCTCTCTTTTCCACTCCCCTTGCTTGTGTTCCCCTCTCACTGTCTCTGTCAAATAAATAAATAAATAAGTCTTAAAAAAACAAAAAACAAAAAACAAAACTTGCCTGTCATTGGGACCTGTTGCCCATATGGGTTCTATAATCTATTGCTTTTATGGAAAAATAATCATTCTTTTATTTCTGTCCATATGTAAGTATTTTTCTTGAAAATATTCTTAAGATTATGGCTAGTGAGCAGGTATTTATGATTAAGGTATACCTGCTTTTTGAGCTAGACTGACAAAAATTTGACTCTTAACTTCAATTTACTTTTTTGAAAATGGAGACAAGTTAGATTTGAGAAACGTGGCTATTTGGTTACAAGGGGTTAAAGTCAGGATTTTCTTAGGATCATAATATAACAATAACTGCAGCAGTCCTTTCCAGATTTAACATACTGACTGTAACTTCAATCTTTTGCAGGTATGATTTTTAATGAACGTGATCAGGAGTTGAGAGACTTAGGCTATCAGAAACATGCCTTCAACATGCTTATCAGTAACCGCTTGGGCTACCACAGGGACGTGCCAGACACCAGGAATGCTGCGTACGTTTCTCATTAGTTGCTGCTGCTGCGTTTTAATGACTGCTTTTAGTGGCATTATAGTAAGTCGTGAGGATGGTGCTAATCAGTGCATTTAGGCTTCGTTATTCAGGATACTGGAAAGCTTAAGACAGATTTCCACTCCTATGACACCTGAAGCCTGAGATTGTACTAACAGAGTTCTAGAGCTTGCTGTCTCTCTTGAAATTTAAATCAGAGGGGAAAGGCAAGAGGTATTAACTCCATGTAATTAGATAACCTTCTGAGCATAAATTTGTTTGAAATGTTTATTGTATTTTTGGCAAAGGAATTAAAAATTGAAGAATTTCACTCATCTCACTTTTTTGTCTTTGTCATTTTTGTTGTTTCAAAGGCTTTCATTCATATGGTTGGTCAGTCCGTCATTCCACAGACCTTTTTAAGCATCTTTGTTTTCTAGACACTGTATTAGGTCTTGGAAGTAAGTAGAGGAAGACATAGTCCCTGGGATCACGGGGCTTAGGGTCTAGCAGGGGAGATAGATAAGGGAATGGGTAATTGCAGTAGTACAAGAATGAGGGCTGTGGTAGGAACTGGTGATGAAGTGGGGAACCGGAGACCAGACGTAAGGGAAGGCCTCCTAGAGGGTGCTGGCTGAGCAGCGCGCAGGGGACCGCTCCTGTGCGAACAGATGGAGGCATTACAGTACTCGGAAAGGCCCTGGAACCGTTCACTACGGCCATAGTGGAAGAATGTCAGGAGACTGGAGGTAGCCAGGGCCCAGATGTTGGAATGCTTTGTATGCCATGCAAAAGAACATGGAATTCTGGATTTTATTCTTTAAGTTAGTGATTTTTTTTATTGTTGCTTGAAGCCACCTAACCCTTTTTGTCATTTTTAAAGATATTTAATTTGAGATAGAAAGAGCACAAGCGGGCAGAGAGGCAGAGGCAGAGGGAGAAGCAGGCTCTCCGCTGAGCAGGGAGCCCGATGCGGGGCTCGATCCCAGGACCCTGCGATCATGACCTGAGCCGAAGGCAGACGCTTAACCGACTGAGCCACCCAGGCGCCCCCATGATCTTGATTTATATACTAGTTTACTCAAATCTTTTTCTATTACTGGGTAAGAAATAAAATTTTCAAATACAAAGTTTTATATTTCTGTTTCCTTTTGAATGTTCGTTGTGGAGAAGCGAACATTACATTAACTTATGAATACTGCATTAAAAACTTGTAGTGATTTCATACAAATGACACATTTTTATATAACCTCTGTACCAAAAAAAGAAAAAAAAATCATTTTTTAAATGTTAATCTAAAAATAAGCAGAGTAGCAGGTATTGGAGAGAGAAGTTATTAACAAACTGTAAAACTGTTGAGTGCGACCCCACAATGTATTCTTAAGTGCTTTTTAAGAAACTTTTGTTACAATGTAGGAAAGAGGCTGAGCAGGAGGCAGTTAATATTTAGTGAATAATGACCTAAAACATTTGAGCCTTTTAAGATGTCACATTTTCTCATATGTGTCTTTACAGATGTAAGGACAAGTCTTACCCTGTGGACCTGCCAGTCGCTAGTGTTGTTATCTGTTTCTACAACGAAGCCTTGTCTGCCTTGCTCCGTACTGTGCACAGCGTCCTGGACCGCACACCAGCCCAGCTCCTTCATGAAATCATCCTTGTGGACGATGACAGTGACTTCGGTAAGGGCTGTTGTAGCTGATACTGTGGGATCTGGGCTGTTGATCACGGTAGGATTAGCATCAGCAGCATCAGCTGACAGTTCAGACGGGGGGTAGGACCCTGGGCCACACAGTTGCAGCAGAGTTAGCAACAAGTAAGTATCTGTTTGTTGATTAGAGGATAATTTTGAGGAAACAGCATTAGCTTTGTGATCTTTTTACAGACTGTGCTATTTTAAGTTTGGCCCTTGAAATTTTTCCCTTGGCTTACATTCTTAAAAAATGTTTATTTCAAAATAACTATAGATTAGTAACAGTGGGTTACGAAGAGGTCCTGTTACCCCTCACCTAGTTTCCCCCACTGGTGTAGTTAATGTAGTTAGAGTGCAACATCAAGACCAGGAATTTGATGTCAGTATAGTGTGTGTGTACAGTTCTGTGTCATTTTATCCTGTGTGCACGTTCCTGTAACCACCATTGTGATCACGATAAAGACGACTCCATGACCGCGAAAATCCCCCTCGCGCTACCTTCTAGTACTCACATCCACCTCCCTGACCCACTAATTCCTGACAGCCTTAATCTCTGTGATTTTGTTTCTTTCTCTGATTTTGTCATTTTAAGAATGGTTGCATAAATGGAATCATACAATATGTGGCCTTTCAACATTGGCTTTTTTCTCTTGGTGTAATGCCTTGGGCTTATATTTATCTAATGAGTCTGTTATACTGACTATCCCCAGATAAAAGTGGATTGCATTGTGATAGCTCTTAGATGATCTCTGAATGCCGGTGTTTTATGATTCAGTATTTATACACTTTTAAAAAATTTATTGAAATATAATCGACACACCGTTTTATATTTGTTTTAGTTGCACAACATATTGATTCAACAGTTCTGTACATTACTTAGTGCTCGCCTCAATAAGTATAGTCATCATCTGTCACCACTACAGTGTTACTACAATATTATTGACTGTATTCCTTCTGCTGTATGTTTTCATCTCTGCGACTTACTTTGTAACTGGAAATTCGTATTTTATATACCTTTCTTCAGTTCAACATAGATTTCTTAAGAATGGTTTCATGTACACACAGAAGACTCTTTATGCTACTCATTTGGCTCTAAGCTACCTTAAGAGATAGGTTGTATCCTCATTTCATAGAGGAGGAAATATTAAGTAATTTGCTTGAGGTCCCATAGCTGTTAA
Source organism: Phoca vitulina (assembly GCF_004348235.1). Taxonomy (NCBI): domain Eukaryota; kingdom Metazoa; phylum Chordata; class Mammalia; order Carnivora; family Phocidae; genus Phoca; species Phoca vitulina. The sequence goes on along the minus strand of NW_022589783.1, from coordinate 5,311,842 downwards.
GTGGTAGAGCTGAAATTAGACCCCTGGTCCACATAGTTCTAAGCCTTCTGCTCTTTTCATTACAGCAAGCTGCAGAAGTACATTAATAAATTGTATGCATGATAAATTGTATGCCAGTTACAGATTTTTCATTACTCAAGAGCTTATTAGCAACTCCTACCAACAACAGAATTGGTCTACCAGTTGAATATATAAAGCAAGGAAATGTACACTGAGCCCAGTGGGAACAAAATGCTTACACCTTGCAAATACTGAAATAGCACAAGAGAAATTTAGAAAGGTTAATAGAAAACAAAACTTAATTTCAAAAATGAATAATTAAAAAGCCAAGATTGTGCGTCGGCATCAGATAGAAGACTGGCTAAGTACTAAATTACAGAATTTACGGTGGTGAGCTTTTTTTAATCTGTATTTTGTTTTTCAGTTTATAGCTATTTTTCAAAGTGAAAACTCACGATAACTTAGAATGGTTTATCTACTAACAATGTAAAGAATTACTTATATGCTCTTTGAAGTTATGAAATTTAAAGGTAAATGAGCTAGAATTTTTAAAAAATATTTAGTGCCCTTGGAAGGTACTAAATTAATAAAAGGACATATTTACTGCTGTTATTATATAATTCTTGGTAGGGGCAATAGAAGTTGTTACAACTATTCTGAAATGGAGTAACAGTAAATTACTTTGAAACAAAAGACATACCTCATTTTTTTGGTTTTAAATCTGATTGAATGCAGTCAGCTGAACATTCAGTCACTCAAGGTAAGTATTCTTCTTGGCTAGTGTTTCAACTCTTACCCTTCATTTCTTTACTTTTTCTTCCTTACAAGATAAGTTATAATATTTTTTTAAATAAAGCAGCAGAAGATTCTATATTTGATAATTTAAGCACCAGATACAATCTTAGAGTAGCTATAAAAAAAAGTCTTTGTATATGTCTCTTGTGGTTTTATTATGGGACTCTTTATTTTCAGATGATCTGAAAGGAGAACTAGAGGAATATGTCCAAAAATATCTCCCTGGAAAAATTAAAGTAATAAGAAACCCAAAGCGTGAGGGATTGATTCGAGGAAGGATGATTGGAGCAGCCCACGCTACAGGTATAACTTCTGCTGCTCTTCTCAGTGGGTGTTGGCAACAAGGGCTTTGTCCTTGGTCTTTCCTGATTGTGCCGAGATCTGTGAAAAGTGATAGGAGGCTTGTTCACTTTGGAAAGGGTTTCTTTATAACTCCACCCCGGTTGTCCCAAAACAGACTCCAAGGACGTGAGCTCTAGAGTCCAAGCTGGTCTGTTTTCATAGTGGCCCTTATTGCGAATTATTGTTCCTCATGTAGGTTTGTATCTTGCTTACTTATATAAGGAGAAGAGTAAAACAAAATGTAACTGTGTAATTTTTTTTATTTTTAATTTTTTTTACTTTTAATTTTTTTTAAAGATTTATTTATTTGAGAGAGTGAGCGAGCATGCAGGGGGAAGGGGCAGAGGGAGAAGGGAGAGAGAGAATCTGCAGCAGACTCCATACTGAGTGCAGAATCTGACACAGGTTTCAGTCCCATGACCCTGAGATCATGACCTGAGCTGAAATCAAGAGTCAGATGGCCCTTCAGCAGACGGAGCCACCCAGGTGCCCCTGTAATTTTTTTTAAATACAAAATTTAAAATATGTGTACTTAGACTGTTTGATTTGAGTTATGCCAATAATTCTCAAGTACAAATACATACCTCTGGTGATAATGCATCATGGTTTTTGTTGGATAAATGGACATAATGTTGAAAATTGAGTTACAGGGGCACCTGGCTGGCTCAGTCAGTAGAGTGTGCGACTCTTGATCTCTGGGGTTATAAGTTCAAGCCCCATGCTGGTGTGGAGATTACTTAAAAAATAAAATCTTTAAAAAATAAAATAAAAATAAAAATTGATTTATAAAACTATAAAGGTACTTTCTTTAAAATTCTCTCTCAATCCTTCTGATTCCATCGAAGATAAAGTCTCCATTACAAATATATCTTTAAAACATTTCCAGCGTATACTCATCTCCCCTTAGAAAAAGAAAGAACAGGGGGGCGCCTGGGTGGCTCAGTTGGTTAAACGTCTGCCTTCAGCTCCTGGGCATCGGGCTCCCTGCTTAGCACGGAGTCTGCTTCTCCCTCTCCCTCTCCCTCTGCCCCTCACCCCTCCTTGTGCTTTCTCTTTCTTGCTCTCTCTCAAATAAATAAATAAAATCTTTAAAAAAAAAAACAGGTATCAAATTTAGTCTTTTGCAGAAAATATATCTGGTCAGTCCTCCGTTACCTGACATTGAATCCATTGTTACTTCTTTTTGTGGTTGCCTCTGTAAGGTTAGTGATCCTGATTTTCATTTATGATCTTGATAAAATTTTCCTTTTAAATTTTATTTAAGTTAAATGAATCAGTTTTAAAATATTAGGTGTATAATAGTGCAGGTAGTGTATGGTTATGGCAAAAAAAACCCATGAAGGTAATTTGAGAATTCCAGAACTTGAGTTGGGGGCTTGTAGTGACATCTCCCACCTTCCCTGTCTGCCCCTTGCATCAAGATAACCAGTCACGGGGGTTTACAGTGGCTGCACTGCTTTGTCTACCACCCTCCTGCACACCCGCTGGCCTACTTGCTGAGTGTAGGCGGGACTTCGTGTTTTAGTCTTTCTTCCCTCCTTTCTCTTAAAGCCACAACAAACTGAAGTAATTCACAGGCATCCAGTCTACAGTCATATGTAGAATGAATTCAAGGCCTATGATTTTTTCTTTAGAATTCTAGTCAAATAAGTACCTAATGACTTGGGTGAGTTGAGATAAAGAGAAGATTGTGGGGAATGGCAAGATTATGCCATTCAAAATGTACTGTTACATTATTACTAAAAGTTTGTATTTTTCAGATAACAATAGTTTTTTTCTTTATGGTCTTTTGGTCCTCGTTCAAATGTAGTTTAGGGTTTGTCAGAAGCAACTCAGGGTTGCAGAAGGGGAGGGGGTGGGGGGATGGGGTAACTGGGTGATGGGCATTAAGGAGGGCATGTGATGTGATGAGCACGGGTGTGTTACACGCACCTGATGAATCATTGAACACTCCACCTGAAACTAACGATGTACTGTATGTTGGCTAGTCGAATTTAAATAAATTTTAAAAAATGAAAAAAGCAGCAAGCCAGTTTTGGGGAAGTCAGTCTCAGGTTCAGCGTAACCAGGTATAATCTTACTTCCTTTAGTTAAATCAAAAAAAGTAACATTTTTAGAATTAAGAAAAGCTATGAATACATTTTCTCCTCAAAGGAACCTTGATTGAATTGACTTCACTTCACCTTGAATAGTGAACAGGCTGAGTGCCTTTCTGTATTAAAGGACATCTGCTGAGCTTTCTTGCCGGAGGTATTTCTGCTGTCATTAGTTGAAGTAGGATGCATCTTGTTAAAATAGGTGCTTTTAAGGAATTCATATAAAATCTATATTGATGCATTTCATGGATAAACCTTTAGAAGAAGAAGAATGCCACCTGGTGATGAGATTCTAAGTTTCTCAGTTGCTAAGAATCACCATAAAGTTATCAAAGAAATTTGGAATTATCAAAGAAACCCGCACTTCTGCTCACGTTTATCAAAAGGAGTTAAAAATGTTGGATAAAATCATTATGATTTTTATTTTACTAGCTAGAAGAAAAGATATCCCATTGGCTCGCGAGAGCCGCTACAGCCAACCAGGTTGGGGAAAGGAAGGAAAGGCAGCAAATGGAAGAAGAAATGAGCATGTGGCCATTGAGTGGTGACTTCAGAGGACAGGGGAGCCCATGTCCCTGGCATGGCGGAAGGGGTACATGGTTCTCGCACTCCTGAGAGAACTGCTGTGTTGTGGCGATGGTCGATAATGTGGTCATGTTTCTGAGTCACCAGTGAAAACAGTTATGTTCTCTAGCCTCTGTTCACTAAGGCAGGGAAATGTATCCTAAATTTAGAATTTTTTTTAGAGAAGGGGGAGGGGCAGAGGGAGAGGGAGAGAGAGAATCTCAAGCAGACTCCCTGCTGCTGAGCGCAGAGCCCAACTCGGGGCTCGATTCCCAACCCCAAGATCATGACCTGAGGCGAAACCAAGAGTCGGACGCTTAACCGACTGCGCTACCCAGGTGCCCCCAAATTTAGAAATATTTTGATTGCGGTAAGTGTAATAATAACTACACACAAGTGGCCACTGTCCCTGCACCGCACCCCGTACCTTTCTGTCCAACGAACAGAATTGTTCCTGTGAGACTTTGAATCTTCTCACTGAGGAGAGTCGGAATTTACGTGTACGTGTTTCTCAGTCAGAGCAGTGCAGTCGAGGCAGAATCCCGGCTAAAAGTCCTCCTCTCTTCCTGGTGGGCAGTGGAGTAGTGGAGTCATCGCTGGGCTGGAGGCGCGGCGATTGTATTTCATACCATGTGGACGCGTCGTCTGACGGAACTGGCGGCCGTACCTCAAGGGAGGGCTGGTCCCCTGTTGTTTGCCTCCTCAGGAGAAGTCCTGGTGTTCCTGGACAGCCACTGCGAAGTGAACGTGGTGTGGCTGCAGCCCTTGCTGGCTGCCATCCAGCAGGACCAGCGGACCGTGGTGTGCCCTGTCATCGACATCATCAGCGCGGACACGCTCGCCTACAGCTCGTCCCCTGTCGTGCGGGGAGGTTTCAACTGGGGTCTGCACTTCAAGTGGGATCTTGTGCCCCTGTCTGAGCTCGGAGGACCAGCAGGAGCCACTGCGCCGATAAAGTGAGGTTTCTCCTCTGGGTGTGGAAAGTTCTGTCAGTACTTCTTCAAACGAGAACCCCTGCTTCGCAGGGAGCAGAAGTGTTGGCTTAATTTGTCCGCTAGAAATTCTTGAGTGCTCACTGGATTTTATATGCTGCGCCAACTCCTAAGGAGAGATGGTGAATTCGGAATTACTCATGTCCTCAAGGGTGTATCACTTAGAAGGGTAGACAAATAAGAGCAGTATCTTGGGATAATGGTTGCATAGCATACGGTGTTTTTTATGCCGATTATCATGGTTTATTGCTTTTGTCATCTCCTTACCTTCAGTTCTTTGCTAGTATGAGTGGTGTTGTGAAGAACATTTGCTATATGAGCCTTCTCTATAATTAGGATTTTTAGGATGGATTCCTGCTAGTACAGTTAAAAGTCACAGGGTAGAAATTATTTTTAGTTCTCATTCATATTCTCAGTATAATCTGCTTATATATTATTTATTATTTTTTGTTTTAAATTTCTCATGTGGATTTCAGAGAGGTTTGTCTGTTTCTACTTTTTAACATTCTTGGACCTACAGTTTTGTTTTTTTTTTTTTACTTGTGACAAAATAGCATATATAAAAAGTACACATAGGTATGTATGTATTATGCACACAATTTAATAAATGGTTATAATAACATCTGTGCAGTTACCACCCAGGTCAGGACACAGCACCCAGATGCCCTCTGTACCCCTGTTCCTGGTCACAGCCCCTGCCCCTAGAGCTGTCATTACCCTGACCTGGTGATCATTTCCTCGCCTTCCTGGAGTTTTACCATCTCTGCGTGCGTCTCTAAATATAGTTCAGTTTTGCCTGTTCTTGGACTTGGTATAAAATGAAGCCATTGGACTCATTTTGTCTTGCTGCTTTTACTCAACATTGCTTTAAAAAATTCATCTGTATTACAGTGTATGGCTCTCCTTTATACAGCAGTGAAAGAGGATCATGTTCTATGATATGTTCTGTCCAAACTTACCCAGTTTACTGTTGGAGGGCAGGTTGGGCGGTTTTCACTTGTCTTTCTTTAATGTCACAGATGGTGCTGTTATCAGCACCGTTATTCCCACCTTCTAGTTTAAGAAGAAAACTGCCTGGTTGTGGGGCATGCCTCTTTTTACCTTTAGGAGATGATGTTTTCCCAGCACTTCAGGTGGCTCTGCAGTTGGCCTGTGGGGACTTGCCAGCTTCCTTTCATCTGACCCAGACTTGGAGGGAGACCTCGGCCAGTTCCTGGGGCCTGATGTGGTCTGCTGGCCGAGCGGGGCCGTCTTCTGCTCTCTCGTGCTTTGTGCGAGAATCTGCTGCAGCTCCTGCGAAGTTCAGTGTCAGAACCTGACACTCGGGAAAGCAGGGCTGCATCTGGGGACTGTCCGTCTGTGTTTCTGGTCTCTACAGCCGCACGTCCTGTGATTGGAGGCAGGCAGCGGTGACTCCATTTTGTCCTCCCGGCTGTCCCTGGTGCTCTCTGTGACAAGGTAAAGACGCACCGCGCAGGAAGACGGTGCCCCGGCTGCTGCTCGCTCTCTGCGTTCGTGCCTCTGCCAGTTCTTGCCTGTTTCACCATCTTCGTGGGCGTTGGTTGTCATCGTTTAATTTTTAATACTTTTAATCACAAACATGTATTCAGTAACAAAATAGTATAGAAGAACTTTGGATGAGGAGTGGCTGGCTCCCTCCTTGCTCCCTGTTCTCAGTCCTTCTCCCCAGAGGCTAATTCTTATCACTATTTTTATTTTGGGTCTTCCATTTATTGCTTTTTTCACTCTAGATGAATAACCTATTCCTCTTTTCAATGTCAAACTGACTTTAGGTCCTTTCTGTGGGCAAAGTGAAGATTTTGTTCCTCTGTGTCACTCTCTCCTCTCTGGCCTGGTGGTGTAGTGTGCATGTTTCTGTTGGTACCAGGAGAAAGCGGCACTCGAGGGCTGGGACAGCACCATCTGACCCTCCTCCTCGCATGGCGAGCACGTTAGTGCCCCTTCCTCCTCCTGCCGCTTTCCCCCACTTTTCTCCCAGTTCTTCTGTGAGTTCTCTCACTTTTAGGATTTCAGGGTTGCTAACTTCTTAAGGTGGATGTTTAGATTTTTAAATTGTTCATCATTTTTCCTTTCCTAATACAGTTATTGAAGGTGATAAACTTTCTTCTAACCATGGCTTTAGCTGTATCCCACAAATTACTATTTTTTGTGATTTTTTTTTTTAATTTTAAAAGATTTTATTTATTTGAGAGAGAAAGAGAGAGAGAGAGCATGAGAGGGGGGAGGGTCCGAGGGAGAAGCAGACTCCTTGCTGAGCAGAGAGCCTGATGCGGACTCGATCCCGGGACTCCAGGATCATGACCTGAGCCGAAGGCAGTCGCTTAACCAACTGAGCCACCCAGGCGCCCTTTTGTCATTTATTTTAAAATAGTTTCATTGTGACGGTTTTTCTGATCCATAGGTTATTTAGCAGTACATTTATTATTCCCCAGGTATATGAGGATTTTATAATTATGTATTCCTAGCTTTTCACTGTGATCAAAAAATATTCTGTATGATTTTAATTCTTTGAAAATTGGTGAGATTTGCTTTGTGGCCAAGCACATGAGTAATTTTTGTAAATGTTCCTTGTGTGCCTGGAAAATTTGTATTTTCTGTGGTTGTTAAAAAATGGGATTCTATATCAATTCAGTCAAGTTTATTATATTATTCAGATATTCTATACTTTTGTTAATTCTTTAAAAAACTATGGAAGCATAGTTGAATGTAGTGTTATATTAGTTTCAGGTGCACGACATAGCAGTTCAGTGGTTCTGTGCATTACACAGTGTGCACCGTGGTAAGTGTAGTTATACTTGTATCAGTTATTAAATATGGTATATTAAAGTTTCTCACTGCAATTGTGTATTTGTTTCTCCTTGTAGTTCTTTATCTGTTTTCTTCATATGTTTTGAGGCTGTCTTCTGTCTCCATAGATGTCTGAAAATTTGGAGTTATTAAATTATTAGATCTTGTGAATGAAACCATTTATTCTAGACTTTCAGAATAGTAAAACTTTTGCATTATAGTGACATTAATATGGCTATTCTAGCTTTGTTGTAATATTTGCATCGTGTAACTTTCCTTTTGTTGTCAGTCTCTGTGGTCTTCTATTTCGATGTGTCCCTTGCAAGGAGCATGTAGTTGCTTTTTATTATGATTTGTTGCTAAACCAGTGTGAAAAACTTCCTTTTACTCCAGTTGATTACATTGAATATTACTTGTATTTTGTGCTTATGATTACAGTGGCACTGTGTTCTTTTCTTCCCCTTCCTCTCTTGCTTTCTTTTGATCTTGAGTTTGGATTTTTTATTATTCTGTTCCCAACTGCCACCCCATTATTAGATGTTATGTGTTCTTAATACTATTCTTGTAGTGATTACCATAGAGAATACGGCGTACATTCTTGCAACATAATTTGGTACTTCAAACAATGCAGGGTTCTGAGAATGTTCATTCTCCAGTTTATCTCCCCTCAGTTTATATTGTTGAAGTGTGTGTGTGTGTTTTAACCCTACAAGACATTTTTTATGTGGCCATTATTCATCTAGGTTTACCCACATACTTCCCCTTTTATTTTACTCTTTATTCTCTCTGCACCTGCAAACTTCCATATGGGATTATTTTCATTCTGACTAAAGAAGACATTTTAAATGTATTTCCTTTGGCTGGACCTTCTGGTGATTACTTCTCTCTGGCTTTTTGTAAAAATGTCTTCCTTTCACGATTACTTTGAAGTATAATTTTACTTCATACCCATTTCTACGTTGGTGGGTAGATTCTTGGGACTTTGAAGGTAATCATTCAAGAACCACTGGCTTCCACTGTCTGTGGTGAGAAGCCAGCAACACTCTCTTATTTTTGAAGGCAGCCTCTCATTGGCTGCTTGAATTTCTTCTCTTTGTCAGAAGGGTTTTTCAGATATACATAAATTTGGTTTCTTTTTTGATCTGTCTATCTATCTGCCAAATTTTGCATCTTGTCTTTTATCCTTGCATATATTGAGCAGTTATTTTAAAGTCTCTGCCTGATAACTACATTATTTGAAACCCCTGCACATCTGTTTCTCTTGTAGATTGTTTCTCTTGTTTTTCTTTCATGTGCTTTATCTTCCTGATTGCCTGGTTATTTATTTGTTTAGTTGCTTATTTACTTTTGCTTGGTGGCGGACACTGTCATGAAAAATTATGGAAATACATTCATACCTGAGATGGTGTTTTCTGCCTGCAGAGAAGTTTTGCTTCACTTCTAGCAGGGAGCTTGGGACGCTGAAATCCACCATCACCTTAACTCAGTTTCAGGAAGTGAGACAGCTGGAAGCTGAGCTTGTGTCTCCTTGAGGGCCAGTCTCCTTCAGATTCTCTCATTAACAGTCTCAGTCTTAGCAGTATTGACGTTTTGGGCCAGATCCTTCTCTGTTGTGGGCGCTGTCTTGTGCATTTTAGAATATGCAGTAGCATGCTTGGCTGCAGCCCATCAGTTGCTGGTAGAACTCCCTCCGCCCCCATTGTGACAACTAAAAATGTTTCCGGACATTAATGAAATGTTTGCTTGGGGACAAAATCATCCTGTTTGAGAGCCACTGGTCTAAGTCAAAGTTTGTCTGGTCTCCCCTTGGTAGGCTCTGGAGTCCAGTTTTTATCCCACTGTTTTGTGAGACTGTCAAAAGGAATTAATTTATATCTCTTTCTAAGAACAGTGTTATAATTTAAAAAGTACTTTTGATGCTTAGAAAAGTAGCCTTCATTTGCCAGATATCTAGTATATCATTGGCGATCTAGAAAATTCAGTTACGTGGCCCAGCTCATTCCCTGATGTTAGATAAAATGTTTCATAATAGTTAATCTGGTTTTCATTAGTGATGTTACAAAGGTGCGCTGAATTTTTTTTAAAACAAAGATGATAGATAATTGGCTGTGTAGAATTGGTACAGTAATTATTTCCTTTTCTAGGTCACCTACAATGGCTGGAGGATTGTTTGCCATGAACAGACACTATTTCAATGAACTTGGACAGTACGACAATGGCATGGATATCTGGGGAGGAGAAAATTTAGAAATATCATTTCGGGTAATTTTTTCATCTTTAACTCTATGTAGTAGAATATAATTCTCATCTACAATCTCATATTTTCTGTCCGTTCTCTTTGATTATCTTTGTTAACAAATTGTCCTTAATGAATGCTACTTTATCATAATCTGTGATGTGGATAATATCCATTCAAAGTGTGGAAAGTATTTAAGCAGCTTTATTTTATAAGAATTTAAAAAGGAAGGTTGTAATGAATGGTTGGGTATAATTTCAGCTGTCTAAATGTGCATTTATTTTTTTTTAAAGATTTTATTTTTTTGACAGAGAGAGACACAGCGAGAGAGGGAACACAGGCAGGAGGAGTGGGAGAGGGAGAAGCAGGCTTCCCGCCGAGCAGGGAGCCCGATGCGGGGCTCGATCCCAGGACACTGGGATCATGACCTGAGCCAAAGGCAGATGCTTAACGACTGAGCCACCCAGGCGCCCCTAAAAGTGCATTTAATCTAATTTTGTTCTTTGTCAGTTTATTAATCTTATTTGTTAACCCTAGACACATATATTTAGGGTGATTGGATTTCCCTGATTGCTCAAGACCATCCTGGTTCACACCTGTTCTCCCAGGAAAATTATTAATTAATTCCCCATCCCACTTTCAGGAGTAGCTAGCAGAATCCTTTACATATACAAGTCCGTCCAGCCTGAGGAAGGAATTAATCTTTCGTAATTGGGTCTCTTCTCCAGCTGCAAACGTTGGGAAGATGGTGGTATAGGTGGGGTCTGGAACTCCGGGAACTGGGAGTTGGAGGACAGTCTTTGCCAAGGGCAGAGTGAGGGCCAGGGAAAGAACGCGGACCTCTGCGTACTAGCAGATGTCCTCACTCTCCACTTCCCAGCTCCTGGGCTGCGCAGCAGAACCCCCACAATACCACAGTATGTTGTGCATGTGTCATTTTGTATTTTTGCAGTGTATTGACCACAATGTTTTTAAAAGGTAGTTTTTCCTACATAATCTTTAGAATTTTAAAGTTGAAAGAAATAATAGATATCGTTAGTTCAGTCTTATTTTGGACATAAGGTAATGGTGTCCCACAAAAACTAAAATAACCATATAAAGTAACCCAGATGGCCAAGGGCAAAGCAAAATTTAGACGAGAACTAAGATCTTTTGAATCTTAATAGAATTATTCAGTATATTTCATTATTCCTGTATATATACATGTTATAAGAAAGTACCAGGAAACTGAGATTAGAGGACCAGCCAGTAAGCATTCTTTGTCCTTAAGTCCTGAGGATCAAGTTCCTTGATCTGTTAAAACAGCAAAGTACATGGTAAGTGCAATTTTAGACACAGAGTAGTAAAAGAATATTACACTTTTTTAGAATTTAGTTTCTTTTTAATCATAAAGACATAATTTTTTTTAATGTACCCTTTGACTTTCTTGAATTTGATAGTTATATAAAACATCTTGCAAAGTCTCATAAGCACCTATTTAATAAAGATTAATTTCAAGAAAACACATACATTGATTTCATTGCAATGCGAGGCAACTATTAATACATATTTTGCTCCTGACCAGATTTGGATGTGTGGAGGTAAACTCTTCATCATCCCTTGCTCTAGAGTCGGACACATTTTCCGAAAAAGGCGACCGTATGGTTCTCCTGAAGGCCAGGACACCATGACCCACAACTCCCTGAGGCTGGCACATGTTTGGTTGGATGAATATAAGGTGAGATTCAGTTACTGTGTTGGAAGGGGTCGCTAGGCTGTTGCTTCTTTGCAGACGGCTCTGCTTACCTGTCTTTTCACTCTGGCATGTTTCTGTGGGATGGCCATCCCTTTCTACATTTCTTTTTCCTCTCATTTTTTTGTTGTGACCCTTTTAATTTTCCAAGTGACCACTCTATAAAAGGAAATACAGCTAACATCAGAAGAAATTCTCTTTTCAGTGTCTTTGTTCCTCTGACTCCCACAGAACGTGGCTCCTTTTCTTTGCTCCTTAGGCTTTGCTGTGTCCCAGTCTCACCACTTCCCCTGTTCAATCTGCACATGTAGTGTTCCTTCCCACTTTCTCTTCTGCTGTGATATTTCCTTTGTAACATCTTTATTGAGGTATAATTCACAAGTCATTTTATCACCCCAAAAAGAAACTCCATATCCTTTCAACCATCACTCCCTAATCTCCTGCAGCCCTAGACAACTACCAGTCTGCCTCCTGACTCTCTAGATTTTTGCCTATTCTGAACATTTCCTACGAACGGAATCCTACAACACATGGTCTTCTGTGACCATCTTAGTAAGCATGATGTTTTCAGGTTCATCCATATTGTACCATGTAGCGTTACTTCATTCTTTTTTATTGCCAAATAATATTCCATTGTGTGAATACACCTTGTATCCATTCATGAGTTATGAGAAATGCTGCTGTGAACATTTGTGCACAATTAATTTTTTTAAACGAGCGTTTGAGTATCTACTATATACCAGGCTCTGTGTTGGGTTTTGGGAGAGTCAGAGACGACTGAGGGAATGCAGTGACTTCACATTGTGCGGTACTGGGCGTGGAGGTGGGTGCCGTGTACTGTGGGGAGAACATCACTGCGTGGAGGCTTTGGTCATGCTCCTGGCACACTGCAGGTCGCCTCCCTTCTCCCTCTTCTAGACTCCGAGTTCGTTCTCCGTGTTCCTCAGCTTTGAGTCACACTATCTCCCAGCAGCTCTTAGAAAGTGGTTCACAGGCCCATGTAAATCCTGGCCACCCTTTCAGGAGGTTTGCCAGGGCAAAGCTGTTTTCATAGCCGGATAATACAGTATTTGCCATTTTCACCGTGTTGACTTTGCACTGATGCTGCAAAAGCAGCTGAGTAGTAGTACTAATTGTGTTAAATCTCGATGTGCTCCAAGTGCCGTGAGCACGCTAAGTGTGCAGAAAGCACCTTTTTTTTTTTTTAAAGATTTTCATTTATTTATTTGTCAGAGAGCACAAGCGGGGGGAGCAGCAGAGGGAGAGGGAGGAGCAGGGAGCCCGATGTGGGACTCGATCCCAGGACCCTGGGATCATGACCTGAGCCGAAGGCAGACGCTTAACGACTGAGCCACCCAGGCGTCCCAGAAAGCACCTTTTGCTGTAGACCGAAATACAGTGCTCGTTTCAGGGGAAGACGTGTGCAGTTGTTTGAGTTGTGAGCTGAACTAGTCACTTTTCTCCATGGAACACTTTTTATGTAAAAGAATGGCTCACAAACCATGGTTATTTATATTTGGATATTTGGCAGACATTCTCAAAAATGAAGTAATAACTTAGCCTCTCACTTCAACTGTGATAGCATTTGTTGTAAGTGGAAAACTTGTATCCATCCCTGTGAGCTTGATGGCTTCCAGTACTTAAATGCTTATTTGATGAGATTAGGAATATTTATGAATAAAACTTTTTATATTATATAATGACATTTGCCAGTATTTGGAACTTCACAACCCAGGGAGCAGTGTTTTCTAAATGACTAATGCATGATGGTATACAAATCTTGGATGGGTAAAAAATCCATTCAAAGAGCAGGACAGAGCAGTAGATTTTAATGCAACGGTACAAAAACCTCAATGATATGATTTAAAGGTTAGTTACAATGTGGAATATGAAAAGTTAAGAGTTTTGGTAAAATACCAAAAAAAGAGGGGCGCTTGGGTGGCTCAGTTGGTTAAACGAGATCAGGTCTTGATTCCAGGGTCCTGGGATCCAGCCCTGCATTGGGCTCCCTGCTCAGCGTGGAGTCTGCATCTCCCTCTGCCTGCCGCTCCCCCGCTCGTGCTCTCTCTGTCAAATAAATAATAAAATATTAAAGAAATATGTCAAGAATAGCCGTAATTCTCTGAAACTATTAAAATATTCCTTCCAAAAAAAATTCCATTTTAAACTATGTATTTTCATACACTCATATTTTTAAAAATATATTTAACCAAACAACATGACAGTAACAGGTTGAATGCAGAAATGAGAATTCAGCTGACTTCTTTTTAGCCAGACTCTGCACGTGTAAAGCTGTAAAACTGTGAAGCAGTGTCACTGTTCTCATTACATTTTTTGTTGTTGTTCAAAGCGCGTTTATGTTGATAGGTAATGAGTTATTTTTAACGAATTAACAAATGTTTTAACTTTTCATATGGTAAATACCAGTAGATACAACTCACACAAACAGAAGCTCCTTGGAGTCTTCGTCTTTTAAGATTCCGGAGTCCTGACGGAGTCCGAGAACCGCCAGCCTCAGCGTCACCTGCCTCGAGTCTGAGATCATGTTTTACATGTTTGCCGTTTCTGAAATTGGGATGTATCTTAGAATTTAAGATGTCTTACTGTCAGTGATGGACCTAACTGTGTGAAAACTTTATGTTGACATTTTTTGGCAAAATTAAGAAAACATGGTCATGAAAAATATTTTTGCTGATAATCTTTTTTTTTTTCAGTTCTTTAAATGTCAGGTATAATTGGTAATACCCATTTTAAACAAAAAAGCTATTCTCTTATTTTTCATTTTTCTTTCTAAAATTCAGGAGCAGTATTTTTCCTTAAGACCTGATCTGAGGACCAAAAGCTATGGAAATATCAGTGAGCGTGTTGAATTGAGGAAGAAGTTGGGTTGTAAATCATTTAAATGGTATCTGGATAATATTTACCCAGAGATGCAGATATCTGGGCCCAACGCCAAACCCCAGCAACCCATTTTTATCAATAGAGGGCCAAAACGCCCCAAAGTCCTTCAGCGTGGAAGGGTAAGGAAGTAATATCATCAGAGTGTTTGATTAAAAGTTGTATGGTATAGTAAATGACAGTTTAGACTTCAAGTATCCTTTTAGTGATAGACTTTAGCTTGCTTCCATTGTATTCTTTTGGTGGGACCTTCCTCCACTCAGGACCTTAGAAATGTTAATATCTTCACTGTTAATATTAACATCCTTCACCTGCAGTGGTAAAGAGCGCATGACTTCTATAAGATTGTGCTAGCTTCCAAGAGGATGGATATAAATGTGAGCAGACCATTAAAGGCACTGTGAGTGAGTATAAAACTCGTTTGGCAGAGACCAGTCCCAAAAGGAAAACAAAAGGAGAAATGGGGCCGCTCTCTGCTGTTGGGCCGAAGCTCTGGAACCGGCTCCAGACAGCAGGTGAAAGATGGCGGCATGGCCTTCCGGCTCCAGCCGCTGGGCCGAGCGCTCATGTTTCTGTAGATGCTCCCTTTTGTTTCTGAAGGAGTTTCTTCACAGTTCTGTATCATGTTTAAATTTTAGGAGTCTAGTCATAAAATCATACCTTTTTCCTGAATCGTTTCTTAGAATTTGCTTTCTGAAAGTGTAGATACTCTGATTGTTGCCCAGTTTTCTTTTGGGTTAAGAAGTTGCTCCTTAGTATCGTTCATGGCGCCATCTGTCCCTCCGTGATTGCTCACTAGAGCTTTCCCCTTCCTCTTACGAAATTAAAAACAAAGTCAAGGTGTTCTCTTTTTAAGGAAAAATGCGTATCAGGGTTTGTCCATATAGTGGAAATTCTTTCCATTATTCTTGCCTTGTACATCTAAGCTCCTTTAACACTCACAGTAATCCTTTACCCAAACTAGATACACTCTGTTGCTTTTCTGTGTCTCACCTCTGCAGTTCTTGATCTGTGTTTATCTCAGTTTAGCATGTACATTACATCCGGTTATGTACTGTCTGGTTTGTACCTTTTATTATTTCCTCGATTTCATTTTAAGGTTCTTTAGGGCAGAGATGCTTTAATTTCCTTTCTCCCCTATAGTAGAATTAGTAAACCTAGATCTTCAGGTAGAATTTCTACTTGACGCTGCTTACATATATTGTTAAAGTTGCCTATAACCTTGAAGTCTGTTGTGATACCCTTATGTACTGAAGCTAGAATTTAGGAATTAAAAAATGCTTATATTTTTATGACCTTTGAAATTCATAGCTTTGGAGTAATATTTTCACATTATCTAGCATTCTAAGGTGTCTTCTGACAAGAGCAATCTCTCCTTTTACAGCTCTATCACCTCCAGACCAACAAGTGTCTGGTGGCCCAGGGCCGCCCAAGTCAGAAAGGAGGCCTGGTGGTGCTTAAAGCATGTGACTACAGTGACCCAAGTCAGGTGAGTCAAGTCTCTGGACTCAGCCAGTCCTTGGAAGGTGTCCTTCAGTGAAGGGAACTTGCTGGCAGTCCCTGAGGAGGGGACTGGAGGGGACCCTGAAGATTTTAATCTGACTTTCCTTAGATGATCTGGTTTAAGTTGGGAATGACTTTAGAGATCATGCAATACAACTATTTTTGTCTCCTTTGTATATTTTTCCTCCCTTTGCTCACTATTTGTTAGAAGTGCACGGAAAGCCTGAAAGCTCCGTGAAGGTTAGAAGAGGCAGAGGAAGTTCCCCATCCTTCTGGGCAAGCACATTAGCTCTGCGAGAGAGGAATTAATATCTTCTGTAGAGTTTTCTCTGAAATCACACTTCTCTGAGTTTTAGTAGTCCCATCAGAAGAAACCACAACAAAATATCAGTTCATTTCATTCACAGAATCTTTTCAGTGGTGTTAAAGTAGACCTAAAAATAAGCAAAAAACTTACGTGAGTTTGGAACTGTAACTTCAGACTGACTCATATCTGATAATGGCAGTCTAATCCCCTAGTTGCAGAACCTCACGCCTCTGCGGTGCTGAACACATGTCATGAGGAGGCGATTTTGTGCTCGCTTCGGCAGCACATACACAAGGAGGTGATTTTCATTTCTACTTGAGTGCTGGGGATGGTGTCACTCAAGATTAAAAAGGATAGATCGCGTGTGTCCTCTGAAATTTCATAGAAGACCTTTTATTTCTAGGGCAGCTTGCAAAGGATGGAAGATGTTGTCCACACCAGAAAATAGGATCTAAAAGGGGTTTTGTGCTGTGTCTGGGTCTGAGAGGTATCAGGGTCGTGGACACT
Organism: Phoca vitulina; assembly: GCF_004348235.1. Classification (NCBI taxonomy): domain Eukaryota; kingdom Metazoa; phylum Chordata; class Mammalia; order Carnivora; family Phocidae; genus Phoca; species Phoca vitulina. Next base: position 5,295,062 of record NW_022589783.1, on the reverse strand, counting down.
CTAGCGATGCTTTGGTGGTTTCGGTCACAGTGGGATGAGATAGCTGAGATTTGTTCCAGAAAATGGAAGAAATTTGAGGAGATGGAATTATACTCCTGTTTGTTGGGATCACATAGATTTGTACTAATACTGTAACCACCAGCCACCTGGAGCTCTTTACATTTAATTACAATGAAATAAATTAACTATTTTCCTCAGTCATACTAGCCACATGTGGGTCCCATGTTGGACAACATAGGTTGTAAAACAGCATTGTTGCAGAAAGTTCTGTTTATAGAACTCTTCATGTTAATGAAGACAGCACACATACATTTTGGGCCTGGGGGTAGAAATACTAAGGAGTAAAATAATTTGGAGACAAAAGTGTATTCCTTGTAAATTCAGTGAGGGTGCAGTTTGGAAAATAAGTTATTCCTCGCACTTGTCCAGTTCAGCCAATTTTAGGCCTTTGTTCCTGAAAATAATCTGAGAGACCATCGAGAAGACTATCCTCAAAGATCTGCACATCTAAAGAGAACCCTGCTTCTGGGCCCTCCGATGAAATCATCATCTCAGCCCAAATGCTGTCATGATCTCGGATTAGAGTAGAACTTTCCCCAGGATGAGGTGACATAGCAGCCCCCCCATAGCACTGCCCAGCAGAAGAGGAACCTCTGAGAGTGAGCGCCTGTGTGCTTCTGTCCGCAGGCCCGCGGGGCACCTCTGGGGCTGTGCCATCCAGGGATGGGCCCCGGGGATGGAGAGCACTGTGCGATTGTGAAGTCCTAGAATTGGGAAATGTCTACAGTCATGTGCTCAGTTACTTCAGTCAGTTAAGTTAAATTCAGCGAACAAAAGTTCACTGATTTGGTTTCTTCCTGGGATCACACTTCATTTTCCTGTGTTCAGTTCCCTCCATTTTCAGATAACAGCGCTGATGCTGCCTGCGTGTGACTCAGGTTCATTGGTCTTTCCCTGCTCTGAGGCCACCTAGAATAACCCCGTTCTTCTTCCACAGATACGTGACCGGGGGTGCAGTCTGAATTCCAAAATCTAAAGCGGACCTCGGAGTTTTGATCTTTGATTTTCTTCCTTAGATTTGGATTTATAATGAAGAACACGAGTTGGTTTTAAATAACCTCCTTTGCCTGGATATGTCAGAAACTCGCTCGTCAGACCCACCACGACTCATGAAGTGCCACGGGTCAGGAGGATCCCAGCAGTGGACCTTCGGGGTGAGGAGCTTGCTAGTGAGGATGGGAGTATGTGAGGAGGCAGGCAGGGCTAAGGGTGGAGCATGGCAGATGCACTCCTAGTTTACCTTGTAGAAAGTAGTTCTGAGTTTGTAGTATCCCTTAGGTAAGTAAAGCATCTGAGATATTCCACACCTCTTCTGGATTTCTGTATCCTCTCTACCACATTCTGGCAGCAAGGTTTTTAAGTTAAAGCAATTAACTGGTGGTGTATTTTTCTTGCTACCTTTTTTCCAGAAGAGTAATCGGCTGTACCAGGTGTCAGTTGGACAGTGCCTGAGAGTGGTCGATCCACTGAGTCACAAAGGCTATGTTGCAATGGCAATCTGTGATGGCTCTTCCTCACAACAGTGGCATCTGGAAGGTTAAAGTGGACGCTGTGGCTGACATGGTAATTCATCAGTGTTTGCCTCTGTAAGGTGTGAGGCTTGAGAAGTTGCTGGTACAAGAAAATCCCTGATTTCCTGATTAAGTAGAACCACTTTTGAGAGGATGAGACAGCAGATATCCTAGAGACTGGAACACAGAGTGATCATCAGAGTGAGGGAATCTGTTTTACCAAGACATTAACATCATTTCTGAGCTGCTAAGGAATTTCTTGCTTATGGTGAGAAACTAGAATACAATTTTAACTCTCTAAAGGGTCAGGTTTGCACAGAAGGACAAACCCAGGAAATTGACATTTCTGTTCAAACTTATTTATGCTTTTTAATCCTTTTAATAATGGAATGGCATTTATCTGATCAGGAACTTGTCATGATTTCCTTTTTTAGAAGGACTGCATAGGAAACAATTTTTTTTACTTCTATTATCATGTCCTAAATAATTTTAAACAAACTGAATCCACATTACTTTTAACTTCAGAAGGCCTCATTTACAAGATTATATATTTAAGAGGCAGTTAACTATTATAAATTATTTTGATGAATTATGGTACTATCGACATTTAAAATAAAGGGTCCTTTTGATGACTTACGTGGGACTCTGATCTCTGTTGCGCTGTGTATATCATATGGTGAGCAGGATACCTGGGTTCAGCTAATGAGCCAATAAGCTAGGTCACAGCACCATTCCTTAGCTTGGACTTTGTGAATTTGATGCTGAAAGTCTGTGAATTTGGATAGTTTCTACTGCCTATGAATCATCCAGGTAGAGTTGTTAAATAGGCATTTGGTATAGAGGTCAGGATCCCAGAACATAGATCCCAGAAATACAAATTTAGATTACTTATTCGGTTTCACTGCTGGTAATTGGTCTGTTCAAATTTTCTATTCCTGCTTCAGTTTTGGTATGGTATGTTTCTAGGAATTTATCTTTCTTCTAAGATGTCAAATGTGTTGGCATATCAGAGGTTTTCATAATCTGTTACAGTTGTATTTCTGTGGTATTGGTGGTTATTTCTCCTCTCTCCTTAGTGCCTTTGTTAATTTGGGTCCTTTTTTTTTTTAATGAGTGTGACTAGAGAATGATAATTTTATTCATATTTCCAAAGAACCAGTTCCTGGTTTCATTGAGCTGTTCTGTTGTTTTTTTAGTTTCCATATCCTTTATTTCTGCTCTGATCTTTATTATTTCCTTCCTTTTGCTGGGTTTGGGTTTTGTTTGTTCTATTTCCTTTAGGTGTAAGGTTAGGTGGTTTATTTGAGATTTTTCTTGCCTCTTGAGGTAGGCCTGCATTACTATATACTTCCCTCTTAGAAGCACTTTTGCTGCATCCCCAAAATTTTGGACTGTTGTGTTTTCATGTTCATTTGCTTCCATGTAATTTTTTATTTATTCTTTGATTTCTTGGTTGACCCATTCATTTCTTTAGTAGCATGTTATTTACCCTTCATGTATTTGAATTAACCTCCATGAAATTGAACCTATAATCAAAAAAACTCCCAAAAAACAAAAGTCCAAGATGAGACAGCTTCACAGGCAAATTCTACCAAACATTTAAAGAGGAGTTAATACCTATTCTCAAACTTTTATTCCAGAAAATAGAAGAGGAAGGAAAACTACCAAATTCATTCTTTGAGGCCAGTATCACTGTGATACCAAAACCAGATAAAGACACCACAGAAGAGAACTACAAGCCAATATCTCTGATAAATATAGATGCAAAATTCCTCAACAAAATATTAGCAAACCCAACCCAACAATACACTGAAAAATCATACACCAGGATCAAGTGGGATTTATTCCTGGGATGCAAGGGGTTCAGTATTCACAAAACAACAACATGATACATCACATCAGTAAGAGAAAGGATAAAAATCATATGATCATTTCAATAGATGCAGAAAACAGCATATGACAAAGTACAGCATCCATTCATGATATAAACCCTCAACAGAGTAAGCCTAGAGGGAACATACCTTAACATAGTAAAGACCTTATATTCAGAGGCGAAAAACAGAGCTTTTCCCCTAAGGTCAGGAATAAGACAAGGATGTCTACTCTCACCACTTCTATTCAACATTATTCAACTGGAAGTCCTAGCCGCAGCAGTTAGGCAACAAAGAAATAAAAGGCATCCAAATTGGTGAGGAAGAAGCAAAACTCTATTTGCAGATGACATGATACTATCTATATACAGGACACCCAAAAGACCACCAAAAAACCACTAGAACTGATAAATGAATTCAGTAAAGTCACAGGATACAAAGTCCATGTACAGAAACCTGTTGCATTCCTATACACTAATAATGAAGCAGCAAAAAGTGAAATTAAGAAAATCCCATTTATAATGCACCCAAAACAATAAAATACTTACTTAGTAACAAACTTAACCAAAGAGGTGAAAGACCTGTACTCTGAAAATTATAAAATATTGATGAAAGAAAGAAATTCAAGATGACCCAAAGAAGTGGAAAGACATCCCATGTTTATGGACTGGAAGAACAAATATTGTTAAAATGTCTGTACTATCTAAAGCCATCTACAGATTTAATGCAATCCCTATCAAAATAACAAAAGCATTTTTCACAAAACTAGAACAGTCCTAAAATTTGTATGGAATTCTAAAAGACCCCAAATAGCCAAGGCAGTCTTGAAAAAGAAAAAACTGGAGGTATCACAATTCCAGATTTCAAGTTCTATTACAAAGTGGTAGTAATTAAAACAATATGATACTGACATAAAAATAGATCAGTGGAATAGAATAGAAAATGCAGACGTAAACCTACAATTATATGGTAAATTAATCTTCAACAAAGAAGGAATAAATACAACAATGGGAAAAAGTCTCTTCAACAAATGTGGTTGGGAAAACTGGTCAGCTACAGGCAAAAGAATGAAACTAGACCACTTTCTTTCACAATAAAACAAAAATAAAGTCATATTGGATTAAAGACCTAAATGTGAGACCTAAAACCATAAAAATCCTTGGAAGAAAGCACAGGCAGTAATTTCCCTGACACTGGTCATAGTAACATTTTTGTAGATACAGTCTCCTGAGGCAAGGGAATTAAAAGTAAAAATAAATTATTGGGAGTACATCAAAAGGTTTCTACACAGTGAAAGAAATAAAACTAAAAGGCAACTTACTGATGGGAGAAGATATTTGCAAATGACATATCCGATAAAGGGTTAGTATCCAAAATATATAAAGAAAGAACACAACTCAACATCATCCAAAAAACAATCCAATTAAAAATGGGTAGGGGTGCCTGGGTGGCTCAGTTGGTTAGGCGACTGCCTTCGGCTCATGATCCTGGAGTCCCGGGATCGAGTCCCACATCAGGCTCCCTGCTCAGTGGGGAGTCTGCTTCTCCCTCTCCCGCTCTCCTCCTCTTGTGCTCTCTCTTTCTCTCTCTCAAATAAATAAAATCTTAAAAAAAAAAAATGGGTAGAAGACATTCTTCCAAAGAAGACATCTAGATGGCCAACAGACACATGAAAAGATGCTCAACATCACTCATCATCAAGGAAATGCAAATCAAAACTGCAATGAGATATCACTTCACACCTGTCAGAATAGCTAATACCCAAAACACAAGAAACAACAAATGTTGGTGAAGATGTGCTCTTGAACTGTTGGTTGGAATGCAAACTGGTGCAGCAACTGTGGAAAACTGTATGGAGGTTCCTCAGAAAATTAAAAATAAAACTACCCTGTGATCCAGTAATTGCACTGACGAAAAATGTAAAAACACTAATTCAAAGGGATACATGGACCCCTATGTTTATTGCATCATTATTTACAATTGCCAAACCATGGAAGCAGCCCAAGTGTCCACCAATAGATGAATAAAGATATGGTGTGTATGTATATACCAAAATTTATATGTACACACACACACACAATGAAATAATATTCATCCATAAAAAAGAAAATCTTGCCATTTGCAACAACATACAGAGCCAGAGAATATAATGCTAAGTGAAATGTCAGACAAATACCATATGATCTTAACTCATGTTGAATTTAAAAACAAAACAAATGAGCAAAGGCAAAAAAAAAAAGGACAAACCAAGCAGCAGACTCTTAATACAGAGAACACACTGGTGGTTACCAGAGGGAAGGTGGGTGGGGGGGGATGGCTGAAATAGGTGATGGACGACGAGGATTAAAGAGTACATTTACCATAACAGAAAAAAGAAATAGAAATTTAGGAATCATCTTTTCATACTGCAGATGTCCAAATATAGTGGGAGGTTTTTTCCACCAAAGTTGCATCTCAGAGGGGAGACAGTCTATATAGAGTCCTTTTCAGTTATTTTATCTTAAACCACAAAGCACCATATTAGAAACATGTTGGAGAATAATATATTCTATATATTTTTTGTCATTCAACTTCAAAGACCAGATGGTACATACAGAAAGCAGCAAGATGGCATTTAAAGATTTTATCTATTTATTTGAGAGAGAGAGCACAAGCAGTGGGGCAGAGGGGACAGAGGTAGAGGGAGAAGCAGACTCCCTGCTGAGCCTGATGTGGGGCTCAATCCCAGGACCCTGGGATCATGACCTGAGCTGAAGGCAGATGCTTAACCAACTGAGCCACCCAGGTGCCCCAAGAAACTCACTTTAAATATGAACGCATAAGTACAGTAAAATATATGCACGTGGGACACTAATTGAAAGACATCTGAGGTAGCTGTATTAATATTACACAAAGAAGATTTCAAAGCAAAGAACATTACTAGAGATGGAAAGGGTTGTTTCCTAGTGATAAAGGAGTCCGTTAATTAAGAGGAAATAATCCCAACCTTACGATAATACCTAATAACAGAACTTCAAAGTACTTGCCACAAAAATCGATTGAACTGCCAGGAAAGACATAATCTACAACTATAGTAAGATTTCAACATACCTCTCAATAATTGAGGAAATAAGTAGAAAAAAAATCAGTAGGATATAGAAGACTTTATAATACTATCTACCAATTTGACACAATTAACAATTATGGAACATTCTACCTAACACCAGACAGAATATGCCTTCTTTTCAATTAAACATGAAACATCTACCAAGATAGGTCATGTCCTGGGATATTAAGTCTCAATAAATTTATACAAATCCAACTCGTGCAAATTATATTAGAAACCAACAATAATATAAGTAAGTAACATATGTGGAAAATCTTCAGATATGTGAAAATCTACCAATAACACACTTCCCAATATCCTGTGGGTCAAAGAAGTTATAAAGCTGTTTTGAACTGAAAATGAAAATACAACCTACCAAAGACTGAAGGATGCAGCTAATGCAGTACTTGAAAATTTTATAGCACAAGCCACCTATATTAGAAAAGGATAAAAGCTTAAAATCAATGACTTAAGCTTCCACCTTAAGAAAACAGAAAAAGAGCTAAAGTTAGAAGAGCAAAGAAACAGAAGAAATATTAAATGTCAGAACACAAATGAAATAGAAAACAAAAATAATGGAAAAAAAAATTAAAGCCGGATTAAGAACATCATTGAAATGAACCAAATGGAAAGATACTCCATGCTCGTGGATTAGAAGAATATTGTTAAACCGTCCATACTACTCAAAGCAATCTATAGATTCAGTGCAATCCTTATCAAAATACCAGTAGCACTTTTTACAGAACTAGAATATCAAAATTTATATGGAACCAGAAAGACCCCAAAAAGCTAAAGTAATTTTGAGAAAGAACAACACTGAAGGTATCACAATCCCAGATTTCAAGACGCATTGCAAAGCTGTAATAATCAAAACAGTGTGGTTATGGCACAAAAATAAACATATAGATCAATGGAACAGAATAAAAGAGCCCGTAAATAAACCCATGTTTATGTGGCCAATTAATCTACAACAAAGACAAGAATATACAATGGAGAGAAGATGGTACATTCAAATAAATCCTACTGGGAAAACTGGACAGCTACATACCAAAGAATGAAACACTTCCACCATACACAAAAATCAACTCAAAGTGGATTAAAGACCTAACTGTGAGCCCTAAAGCCATAAAACTCCTAGAAGAGAACACAGCAGTAATCTCTTAGACATCAACTGTGGCAACATAGTGTTGGTAGGGATGAAAAAGGAGAGAAAGGACCCCTCATGCACTGTTGGTGGGAACGTAAATTGGTGCAGCCACTGTGGAAAACAGTATGGAGGTTCCTCAAAAAATTAAAATTAGAAATACCATGTGAGGGGCGCCTGGGTGGCTCAGTCGTTAAGTGTCTGCCTTCGGCTCAGGTCATGATCCCAGGGTCCTGGGATCGAGCCCCACATCGGGTTCCCTGCTTAGCGGGGAGCCTGCTTCTCTCTCTCCCCTCCCCCTGCTTGTGTTCCGTCTCTCACTCTGTCTCTGTCAAATAAATAAAATCTTAAAAAAAAAAAAAAATACCATGTGATATGGTAATTCCACTACTGGGTATTTACCCAAAGAAAAAAAATAAAAAGATATATTCTCCCCTATGTTTATTGCAGTATTATTTACAGTAGCCGATATGGAAGCAACCCAAGTGTCCATTGATAGATGAATGGATAAAGATGTGTATGTATATACAATAGAATATTATTCAGCCATAAAAAAGAATGAGATCTTTCCATTTGTGACAACATGAATGGTCCTAGAGGGTATTAAGCTAAGTGAAATAAATCAGAGAAATGCCATATGATTTCACTTTTATGTGGAATCTAAAACAAAATGAACAAAGCAGAAACAGACCCATAAAAAAATAGAACCAGTGGTTGCCAGAGAGGAGGGCGTTGGAGGGGGGGGGGGACAAAATGGATGAACGGGTGTGGGAGGTACACGCTTTCAGTTATGGAATGAGTGAGTCACAAGGATGAAAGGCACAGCATAGGGAATATAGCCAGTGGTATTGTAATAGCGTTTTATGGTGACAGATGGGAGCTATGTGTGTGGTGAGCATAATGTATAGACTTGTCACTGTGTTATGTACCTGTAACTAACATAACATTGTGTGTTAACTATACTTCAATTTAAAAAAGAAAAGTATCACTAAAACTTACAAGCCTCTAATCAAAAACCAACAAAAAGAGACATGAATTATCCACATCAGGAATGAGAGTGGTAACCTCACTAGAGATTCTACAAATGTTAAAGAAGGATTAGGAAGCAATAGGAACTGTCATTCATTGCTGGTAGGAATGCAAAATGGTGCAGCCACTTCTGAAGACAGTTTGGCAGTTTCTTACAAAACCAAACATACTCTTACCATACGATCCAGCAATCAAATTTCTTGATATTTGCCCAACAGAGTTGAAACTTATGTCCATACAAAAACCTGCACATGGATGTTTATAGCAGCTTTAGTCCTAATTGCCAAAACAGGGAAGCAATCAAGATGTCCTTCAGTTGGTGAGTGGATAAGTAAACCGTGGTATATTCTTGCAAAAAAGAAATGAACTCTAACAAGCCACAAAAAAGCATGGAAGAAACTTAAATGCATGTTATTCAATGAAAGAAGCTAATGTGAAAAAGCTACATACTGTATGATTCCAACTCTATGACATTCTGGAAAAGGCAAAACTATGGAGACAGTAAAAGATCAGTGGTTACCACAGGTTGGGGGAGGGAGAGATGAATAGAGCACAGAGGATTTTTAGGGCAATAAAACTATTATGTATGACACTATAATGGTAGATACAAGTCATGATACGTTAGTCAAAACCCATGGAATACACAAAACCAGGACACAATACACACAACCTTAATGTAAACTCTGGACTTTGGGTGATAATGATACGATATAGGTTCACCAGTTGTAACAAAGGTACCACTCTGATGTGGAAGGTTGATTGTGGGCTGTGTGTTCAGTACTTTCTGCTCAGTTTTGTAGATGGGATGATTATGACCAAGTTTATGCCAGTAAATTTGATGGGCTGAAATAAAATGGACAGATTACTAGAAACAAATTATCCAATTTCTCTGAAGAAATAGACAACCTCAATAGCCCTACAGCTATTAAATACATTGAATTTGTAGTTTAAAAACCTTCCCACAAAGACAACTCCAGGCACAGATGGTTTCACGAACGAATTTGATCAAACAGTGGAGAAAAAATTATACCAATACACAACCTCTTCTGGAAAACTTGTGTCAATTTTTTATATTATGAGCAAGGCTTAACTATTCATTTAAAAGCAGTACAGGGACGCCTAGGTGGCTCAGTCAGTTATGCGTCTGCCTTCGGCTCAGGTCATGATCCCAGGGTACTGGGATCGAGTCCCACATCAGGCTCCCTGCTCTGCAGGGAGCCTGCTTCTCCCTCTGCCTCTCTCTCTGTCTCTCATGAATAAATAAGTAAAATATTTTTTAAAAAAATTAAAAAAAAATAAAAGCAGTACACCAGAAGACTTCAGACCAATATCCTCCATAAATATAGAAGCAAAATTTCCTTATAAAATACTAGCAAATCAAATCCAGCAATATGTACAAAAGGATGATACATTATGAACAAGTGGGTTTTATCCCAGGAATACAAGGTTACTTTAACATTAGACAATCAGTGTAGTTTATGATGTTAATATAGGGGAAAAGGCATATGATCATGCAGAAAAAAAATATTTGACAGGATTCAACACCCATCTACAAAAAGAACTCAGCAAACTAGGAATGGCAGGAAAAGTCCTCAGCTTGATAAAGGGCATCTATGAAAAAACTGTAGGTAGTCTCATTAAAAAAAAAAAAAAAAACGATTTGGAACAAGGCAAGGATGCCTATACTTAGACTTCCATTCAACATTTGTGGTGAAGGCCTCAGCCAGTGCAGTAGGCAATTAAATAAAAGGTATATTCATTGGAAAAGTAAAAGTGTATTTGCAGACCACAATCAAGATTAGAAAATCCTAGGGAGTTTTCAAAAATACTACTAGACACAGTAAGGTAGTTTATCAGGACCACAAAATAAAAGGTAAATATAAAAATCGATTGTACTTCTATACAATGAGCAGTTTAGAATGGAAAATAATGGTATTGTAATTGCAATTTACAATAGCATAAAAAACATGAAAGTAGGGCGTCTGGGTGGCTCAGTCAGTTAAGCGTCTGCCTTCAGCTCAGGTAATGGTCTCAGGGTCCTGGGATCGAGCCCCACATTGAGCTCCTTGCTCAGCAGGGAGTCTGCTTCTCCCTCTCACTCTGCCCCTCCCCCCTGCTCATGCTTGCTCTCTCTCAAATAAATCTTAAAAAAAAAAAACAAAACATGAAAGTATAAGACTTGTACAATGGAAAGTACAAAACGTTGCTGAAAGAAAACCTAACTAGAGCGCTATACTATATTCATGGAGTAGAAAATATCATTAGGACGTTAATTCTCCCAGTTTGATCTACAAAATGCCTACAGTCCTAGTAGGCTTTTTGTAGAAGTTCACAATCTAATTTTAAATTTACGTGGAAATGTACCTAAGAGTGGCCAAAATAAATTTGAAAGAATAAATTTGAAAAGACTAAGATTGGAGGCCTTGCACAAATTCAAGACTTGCTGTGATGTTGGCTTATGGATAATGAGTTGACAGGTGGAACAAAAATAGATCCATGTGAGGGGCGGCTGGGTGGCTCAGTCGGTTGAATGTCTGACTCGGTTTCAGCTCAGGTCCTGATCTCAAGGTTGTGGGATGGGGTCCTTATTGGGCCCCGCACTCAGTGTGGAGTCTGCTTGAGAGTCTCTCCCCCAAGTCCTCTAAAATAAAATCTTAAAAAAAGATCCATATGAATATGGGCAATTTTCTGTAAAGCAGCCATACAATTCATTGGGGAAAGAAAAATACAACAAATGGTGGGCCCCTGGGTGGCTCAGTCTGTTAAGCGGCTGCCTTCGGCTCAGGTCATGATCCCAGGGTCCTGGGATCGAGCCCCGCATCGGGCTCCCTGCTTGGCGGGGAGCCTGCTTCTCCCTCTCCCTCTGCCTGCCTCTCTGCCTACTTGTTCTATCTCTCTGTCAAATAAATAAATAAAATCTTTTAAAAAAAAGAAAAATACAACAAATGGTGCTGGAAGAATTATATATGCCTATGGACAAAAATGAAATAATGACCCCTGCTTTACACCATACACAAAAATTACTTGACAATGAGTCATAGATCTAAACAGAAAAGCATAATGCTTTTAGAGGAAAATGAAGATAATCTTCGTGACTTTAGGGTAGGCAAAGATTTCTTAACTCATTAAAAGAACTAGTCATAAAGGATTAATGCATTGGATTTCATCAAAATTAAAAGCTGCTCAAGACATTGAAAAACGTAAAGGTAAGCAACAGTTGTATCCAGAGTGTATGAATAGTGCTTGAAGTTCAATTAAAAAAACCCAATTTTTGGGGCGCCTGGGTGGCTCAGTCGTTAAGCGTCTGCCTTCGGCTCAGGTCATGATCCCAGGGTCCTGGGATCGAGTCCCGCATCGGGCTCCCTGCTCCACGGGAAGCCTGCTTCTCCCTCTCCCACTCCCCCTGCTTGTATTCCCTCTCTCGCTGTGTCTCTCTCTGTCAAAAAAATAAATAAAATCTTTAAAAAAAAAAAAAAAAAAACCAATTTTTAAAATGGGCAAAATACTTGAATAGACCATTGGCCAAAAATGTATGAATGGCTCAGCACATGCAAAGCTATTAAGTGCAGTCATGAGGGAAATGCAGAATAAACCACAGATACCTCTTCCCACCCATTAAAATGGCTGTGATACTGACCGCCTGGGGAAGTGACAGGGAAGATGGTCGCAGCCCATGTATGATGAGAGACCAAACCCAAGGATGGCATTTTCACAGTAATCAAGTGGCAAGGCAGCTTCACGATCTCTAACGTGGTAAGGCGGATGGCCGTGAGACCTGTTACCGGCGCCCGGGTGGACGCGGCAGGAGGAAAGAGCAGGGCAGCCAGCGGATCCTAGAGTAAGAACGGGAACGGGCGGCAGGCTTCCACCGGGGACACGGCGGCGGAATCCGCACAGCAAGGAGCCTGGCAGGATTGGCCCGCCCCGTAGTGGCTTTGCAGCCCCTGTGGATGCGTGACGCTTCTGCCAGGACTTTGAGGTCAGGGCCCCCGACTCTGGAGGAACCGCTGGGAGGGAATAAAGACTGAGCAGGGTAGGGGTGATAGAGAGAGGGGAGGGATGAAGCTTGGGTACGTGGAGGAGGGAAGCCGGTCCGAGCAGTCTGCGTGGTGGGAGCACAGCTGCAGGAGCCGGCGCTCCGTGGAGAAGCTTCTGAGCCACACCTCCTACAAGGTCCGGGAAAACTTAAACCCTCGTCAGAGGAGCACCGGAAGGGGATCACTGTCAAATCCCGTACAGAGTTACTGAAAGGGGGGAAAACGCTGTAGAGGAAAAACCCTGTTCGTGGCCCACCTCCTGTGTAGGGAAAACCAGCTCTTCCCTGACGCTGTCCTGTGAGCCCCCTTTCCTGCTACACTTTGCACACTTCGGTCACCAAACGTGGAGGTTGGCGGCAGCGAGCAATTCTCTGCGACACCTGCTGGGTGTCCTACAATTAAAGTCAATTCTGACACTACCCAGAGATAGTGTCAGACCCACTGGTAAGGGCTCGGTCCCACAAGACTGCCCCACCCCCTTTGCCTGCTTGGTCGCTAGTCCAGGTCACCTGTGCTTCTGACCCACCAGCTGTAGATTGGAGGTTCCCATGACACCCCCCACCCTCCACGTCAATTTATTTGCTAGAGCGACTCCCAGAACTCAGGAATACACTACTTAGGTTTTGGTTTATTCTGAAAGGATATGATAAAGGATGTAGACGAACATCCCAATGGAAGAGATGCGTTGGGCAAGGCGTGGGGAAAGTTCCCGAGCTTCCGTGTCCTGCCTGGCGCCACACTGCCCGCACCTCCTCCACGCGGTCAGCCTCGGAGCTCCGCACCTCCCGTCCGTGTAGGTTTTATGGAGGCTTCCTTACGTAGGCCTCAGTGATGAAAGCACTGGCCGTTGGAGAATGAGTCAGTCCAACCTCCAGCTTCCTCCCCTCCCTGGAGGTCCTGGGGGTAGGACTGAAAGCTCCAACTCTAATCACGTGGCTGACTCCCCTGGTGCCTTCTCGAAGTCCCCTCATTAACGTAACAGTCGCCTCTTTCCCTCTCCTCACTGAAGTTCCAAGGGTTTTAGGAACTCTAGGCCAGAAATGGGGATAAAGACCAAATCTATATTGCTTATGACAAATTGCAATGTCATAGTTTATCCCTTGTCTTCATAGATCCCTAATAGTAAAACGAAGAGACGCTGGCATGTGACTAGAATCCCATCCGTCGTAACCATCTAGTCCTTCACGTTCTATGAAAATGTCTCACGGGATGAGGCCGCTCCGGTTCGCAGGCTTCTGTACGATCTGCTCAGGTTTCAGCAGCGGGAGTGGTCTCAGCGACACAGGACGTCACCCTCGCAGGCAGCTGGGGGACTCGAGCTAAGAGACGGTACCGTCGCTGCCGATCCCCCTTCAAGGTGTTCACGTAACGCTGGGTTTCCCTCACGACGGCCCACTTATTCATTCCCGTCGTCTCAGCTACTATTTCTCCTCCTCTCCATTTACACGCAGACTTCCTGACGTTCGGGAGGGCCAGTGGGTTGGGTCGGTGAGGCTGGGGCAGTGCAGACCCGGGGGGCTGTCCCCCGCAGCCAGTGCAGAGCAGGCACCGTGGACCCCGATTCTGCCAGACGGGGTGAAGGGCCTCCAGCCCCGGTGCTTGCAGCCCTGGTCCTGGGACCACTGCACCACGGAGGGCAAAGAAAAAGGAGCTGAGGCGACAAGTGGATGACAAAGTACGCCAGAGAGACGCTCACAAAGCTGAGCAAAACTGTCCCATGCCGCTCGAAACAAGCCAAAGGACACTAAGTAACAGGAAATGACAATTTAAAGCAGAATTTGACAACTCAGAAGTGTGACAGGACTCAAGCAGGCATTAGAAATTTAAAAAATGAGTTGAGGAATGAGTAGAAAAAGGGGTGAAGAAACATGACACCTAATGCCTTGAAAGGAAATAGAATTTGACAGGAAGGAAAATTTTAAATCAAAAATAAATGAGAAAAGTTCTTCTGTCCAAGAGGGAGGAACAGGATCTGGGCTTGTCCTCCTGGGCTAAGCATCTAGAAAAGCACAAAACACACACACGACTCTTCAGCCCCGGGCTGGTAGGGACCGCAGGACGGCCTCCTGAGAAACACGGTGAGTCTGGACTCATCCCAGCTTTCCCCCCAGAGACTGTTTCCAGACTGCTGTGGAGGAGCAGGGGAGGAGGCCAGCCTCCAGGAGGCTGGTGGTCGTGGCGACCGGAGACGGAGTGCAGGGAGGCCAGAGCGGCCGAATGTGCAACACGGAATGTAGGAGAGGAGAAAGCTACACAGGGAAAGCGCCCAGAAATCTGCACAGGGTCTCCGCGGAGTCCGGCTGCACGCCTGTCTGTCCACAGGTGCAGCGTGACTCCACCAGACCCTGCCGAGAACAAGTTCAAGGGAAGAGCAAGTCCCAGGGAAGGAGATCATGCGGGGCTGGGAATGCTTTAGCAACAGCCCAGTGGGTACACCTCAGGGAACATCCAGGACATCCAGTATGTTCCCCAAAGGGCCATACCCCAGTGCTGGGGCTGAATTAGACTCCTCTGGGGCTCCTGGGTGGCTCAGTCGGTTAAGCATCCGACTTGGTTTCGGCTCAGGTCATGATCTCAGGGTCGTGAGATCGATCCCCACATCGGGCTCTGTGCTCGGCAGGGAGTGTGCTGGAGATTCTCTCTCTCTCCCTCTGCCCCTCCCCTCACGTGTGCTCCCACGTCCTCTCTCTAAAATAAAATCTTTTAATAAGTAAATTAGGCTTATCCTAAAAATGTGTAAAGAACAAGCTTTGAAAGGAGGAAACCGATTCTCAGCTGCCGGCAGAATAAAGTCTAACACTCTAAAGGAACGCAACACAATCCAGCACTCAACAACATAAAAGCACAAATCCTGGAATCCAAGAAAAATTAACCAGACACGGAAAAGGCAGGAAAATGTGACCTGTCGCCTGGAGTAAAGATCCATCAGTAAGATGGGCCCAGAAATAAAAGAGATGATAGAATTAGCAGACAGTGATACTAAAAGCACCTATCACCCGTGGGCTCGGTGTGCTAAAACTTTGAAAGGACAGTCTTAGGAGGAGGAACGCAGCTGTGAAATCCCGACTGTCAGGGTCACACAAGGCGAACCTGAGTTACTGTCACACACCACAGACTAAGGAAACGTGATGACCAAAGGCCATGTGGCGACCCCGACTGGACCCTGGAACAGAACGAGGAGCGACCCAGCTTCCTCAGGCACGCGGCGCTCGGCCAGGAGGCCACGGCGTGGCTCCTGGATACCTGGGTGTAGGTACTAGCAGCTCCGTGAGATGCCGGCAAAGGCGTCTCTCGGGAGCCCTGGTCTCCTGAAGTGGTAGCGTGTCGCTGGAAGGAAACGTGGTCTCTTTTCCTCCTACGCCGGGAGAGAGAGGGAGCAGCTCTTGGGTCGGAGCTGCCACCAGCGCGTGTGACGACACCGGGCCACGGGGAGTCTGGCTGCCTGCTCTGCCAAGCTGCCGGGACGCGGGGACTCTCAGTGCCACAGGACGCCCGTGCCCGTGCAGGTGGGTCCACTCCACGTCCATGACCTTGCGCTTCTCTTTTCCTGGTGTTCGCTGGCAGCCGCCGGCCTGGCTTTCGGACGTCTGAGAAGTTGAGCTCAGGCCGGTGTCGGGGCAGTCTCAGCAGAGCCCGAGGGTCACCGTGGAGCTGGGGTTTCCTGGAAGAGAAGATCTTTCAGGAGCTATATTTCAGGTGGAGAACATCCCCCTTTTTAAAGTTTAACGAACGGGGCGGAGTGCTTTTAGGGAGAAGATTAGAGCAGAGAGATGGGAGGAAAACCAGGAGAGGGTGGAGGGTTAGGGTTTCAGAGAGACCATGGTCAACAGTGTCCCCCAGGACAAGAAACTCTACTGGCCCGAAACACACCTGCCTTCGGTAGCACGTGACCAGACGAAGGGTGTCTGCCTGGTGACCGGAGGGAGGACGGTGCGGCGCCAGGTGACGGTGTTAACGAGGGAGGACAGGAGGGGCCAGGGTAGGGACGCAGAGGAAGAGCCGAGGTCTTTCTGCAGAACGGTCGGACTGCATGCGGTTCTCCTGCCCGCCCGGGGCGCCGCCGGCTCTCCCTGGACTAGCGCAGGGCCTGGGCCTCCGTGCGTCAGCTCAGCTCCCGCGTTCAGCACCCCCCGTGGCACAGAACACGAGCTCGCCCTCGGGGCGCTCAGGGTCACGGCACTGCCCCCAGCAGCCCCCACTGCACCTGCCCATCTGGACCTCACGACTCGGCCCTGCTCCTGACCTCGTCTCCTGCCACCCTGTGTTCTCGGCTTCCCACACTCAGCCTCTCAATCCCCCCCCCCCCGGCTCCTGCACAAGCTCCTGCCTTGCACCTCCCGTGAGGTCCCCTTCACTCCTCGGGGAGGCCCCTCCCCACGCCCGGCCCAACGCACCAGGATTTCCATGTTAAAAATGGCCTCTCTCGGTCTCCCCAGTGCAAGCTCAGCGATGCCGTCTCCGCTGTGATGTCCCAGGGCTTTTCAGGCTTTTCATGAATGTGGCGAGTGCAGGGTCCACGAATACGGCCACCGTGGCAGCTGACCAGTCCTGTCCACCGCGGGAGGGACAGGGCCTTGCTCTGGCTCCCTGGGGCGCGCGGCAAGGGCACTCCTCCGAGGGGGGAGGCACCAGGCGGCCCCCACGGGGCTCTGCGCTTTCCTCCTAGAGACCCGTCACCCTGGCACTGTGTCTCCTGCGCCCCTGCCCCGGGGACCTGCGTTCACATCCGGAGATCCAACGGCCACAGTGCCCTTCCGTGCTTTTCCTGGCCCTGACCCGGCATGAGGAGTGGGACCCCACTCGAGCCGAGCGCGGAGCTCGGGTTCTGCGAGGACGCAGAGCGGTTCCTTCCTCACGGGCCTGACCGTGAGAGATCCACGAGGTCGGGGAAAGGCTGCACCAGGCAGGGCTTCCAACCCGCGCGGACCGGCACCACTCCAGCCCCGACCAAGCTGGCGATCCTGCACATGGGAGACGCTTCAGAATACTTTTTAAACCTTTTTGTCAGACAAGTGCTTTGAGAATTTCTGTAAAACCACGCAGTAGAAAAGCTTATTTTTGGGTGTTCATGAAGCACAAGCTGAAAACTGGTTTTAGAAATTGTGAGGGGGATTCTGAGCTATTTTAATTCTTAGCAATCCCCTTCAATGTCAAATACATTCAGTACGATAGAAATCGAGTCTCTATCACAGAATAAATCTGAAAAAGGCTGCCTCAAAAAACCCCAGAAGACTAAATTTAACAATTAAACAAAAAGAGACTTTAAACAAGAGAACAGGACACCTTGGTAAACACCCCTCAGGGGAAACTGAAGTTCCCGTCTCTGCTCAGCTGCAGGGAACACAGTCTCTCCATCTGGAAGGACCTACGAACTTAATGTAAACTCGTTATCTGCAAAGAAAGAGAACCGAGCCGATCACGTCGCGCCGGGAGCTGAGGGCTGGGCCCGCGGGCAGGACCACGGCCAGCACCCAGCCGGGCACAGCTCCGGCCGAAGGCGGCCGGCGAACACAGACCCAGGCGCTTGGATAGATGTAAAATATTTTATTTGTAAATGGTGATCTTCTAAATCTGTGTCCACAAATTCCAAAACCCATAACACTCTGTATACTTCAAAAAATTCAATTTTTGCCAACATTAGGTACTATTATACAGAACAGAAAACAAAAACCCGGTAGGACAAATACTGGTAGGACGTCAGAATATTGTACAAGAGAAGAAAAATATTCAAGAAACAAATTTCATACAGCTATTTATCAAGAGAAAAATATATACAATTGATTTATTCTGTAAGATAAAAATACATCATGCCATATACATTACAAGTTCAGAACTGCGTCACTGATATACCAACAGTTTACAGCCCACTTGAATTGTGCACACAAAAACTTCATTTATACTTAGCCTGTGAAGTGTCAGTACCAGAATTTTAAGTACAAAATAAAAAGCTAACCTGGTTCAAAATGCTGATTAAGTTTCTACAAGCAAACACAAAACAGTGCTTTTTTTTTTTTTATTAAAGAAATGTAAACAAACAGTTCATACAAACACATTTTAAAATTACATCTTCCGAAACCCTATTGTCGGGGTCCTGCAGCTGCAAGTGTGACCACAACTCTTTTTTTTTTTTCCTTTTCAAATTTTTGTGTTAAATAGAAGGCTAGAGTTAGGCTGGAGTCCTGCTACACGATCTAGTATGTATACATGATTCTCTGTGGCTTGAAACAAAGTTCTAATCAAAACTACATCCGCTGAAGAAAAGTTCAGCCTCCATTTGGGTGTATTTTTAAGCATTATTCACAGTTATCACAAATTGTAAGCACAAAAAAACCTGACTGAAGAAGTAGGGATGCAACAATATAATATGAAAAAGTTAGTTTAAATTACCAAAACAGCTATAAAAGTCGTAGTCTTAGCCTACACTCCGTTCTATCAGAAGGTGTATAAAACAATTAAGTACTAATAGACCGTAGTTTCCAAAAAACCCCAAATGCTCTAGGTTGAAATTTTGGTTATTACATAATTATAATGGCATATTTAGTAACACAGAATCATATTGTGACATCCCTATGAACATTTTATAAGCACCCGAGCTGCTGCAGAGCTTGGTAGCATTTGGTCAATACTATTTTTATACTGTATTTTTTTCTCAAAATATTTACATATTTGTACAAAGTAACAGGGTCTGTTAGTTCTGCAGGTAACAGCAGCAGCTTGGCTTTCTTCTAACTTTTATTTAAAAATAGCTTCATTCACTTATTCAATAATAAATACAAAAAGTTTCTCTTATTTTACAGAAATCAAAAACTACAATAAACTGACTCATGGAATCAAGTATTTAAATGTATTTTAGTGCAAGTTATTACCCCTTAGCTCTATCCCTAAGGAAGTCATTTCAGTACATTCCTTGTTCAGTGGTGTCTACTTTATTTTAAAAAATCTTTAAGTTAGAGGGCCTGCCCCTGTTTCAGATAAGGCCGTGGCCAGCACTTTGGACGTCCGTCCCCCTTTCGCTGGTGATCTGTCTGTACATTCATAGGAAGGCCCCCACCCCGGGGCAGGGCGGCGAGCGGCTCTTCGCCCCCAAGGGTCTCCTCAGCGAGACGCAAAAACACAAAACAAAACAAAACCCACCCACAGAAAGAAGGAGGAAAGAAAGAAGAAGAAAACAAAAGTGCTGGACTGCTCTGTGGTCCTGGCGCCACTCCGGCCCAAAGGACTGAGGAGGGAATCAGAACTCCCAGAGGCGAGTTTTCAGAAAGTCATAAAACAGAAAACAAAAATCTCTTTCTGTCTGCAAAATTCAAATGGTGTGTTGAATCGCTTCTTCCTAGGGACAAGCCGCCCGCCGAGACCGCAAGGAATGCATTCAGTTCATCCACTTCCGGCAGTTCACGGCCCCGCAGTGACACGGAATCTTGTGCTGGTCATCTTCAAAGTCAAACTTATAGTCATAGCAAAGCTGCCCACGGCAAAGACACAGTGTGAGAGAGGCAGGGGGCGGGGGGTCCTGCCTCTATCTGCCCGATCCGCAAACCCTGCAGACAGCCAACCTAGCAAAGCACCCGAGCCGCGGCCGCCCCGTGGGCCTCGGACAGAAGCCCACCTGGGGTCCCCACGGGACAGGGACATCGGCAGGCAATGTTTTCAGGCCGCACCACATCTGAGGAAGGGGAGGCCGGCCGGGAGAGCTGCGTTCCCACACCTCCTCGCGGCTCCCCCCACCCCCACCCCCAGGCCTTCCTCCTCCCCACCTGGGGGAGGGACCAACCACCCCTGCCGGCTGACAGCTTCTCTTCTTCTTTCCTCACTTAAAAGAATGTTTAAAAAAGGTCTACTTAGGGCCAAGTTACTGTGCACATCTCAGACCAGCCCTGCTGCCCTGGAGCCCAAGCCCCCGACCCCCCCGACTCTGCCAGAAGAAGGGGAGGCCCAATCCGAGGGCCTTCTGTCACAAACGTCCTAAGTGAGGGGCTGTTTGGAAAGACTTCCTTTCTACACTGAAAGGGAAGACACCAACATTTACTGGGTAGCTTCTCTCAGTAACAAAACCACTTAGTACCTTCTGTTAGGTACTTGCAGAGTTCTTCAGGGAGACGTGCGCCATTTCATATAAATGAAGCAGAGACTCGGAGAAGTTAAGTGACCTACTCAAGAATACTCAGGAAGGGAAAGGAAGGACCCGGAGCTCGGGGGGTCTCCATCTGTCCCAATGCCCCTGGTGGTCGCTGGCACCACGCTGGGTTCTCACATACTTTGATTTACTCGAGATACTTCAAGATGTGCCGTGAGCATTGGGTAAATTCTTGATTTAAAAAGGGAATTCGAAAAAGATGACCCAAAAATACAAAAAATCATCGCCTAGCTCTGATCCAAAGGGCTGGGGGGTTCCAACATAGATACTCAGGCCCCTCATCCCCTGGCCCAGGAGAGGCTCTTACAGAAACCCGCACTGCTCAGCGGCACCGCTTAGAGCACCTCGAGATGTGTGCTGATCGCCTTTGTGGAAGACAGATCTGGGAAACATAAATAAGTGGTCTAGACTAGTAATAATTTTAACAGGTGAAAGAGACCAGAGAAACAAATGTCGAGTTCAGCATCCAGCACTTTGAAAAGATTGTAACAAAAGAGCCAAATTGAAAATCTGTTGAGAAAAACCTGTAAGCTTGTACTGATGCTAAGTGCGAATACAGGAGATCTGGACCCACATGCTGCCCCCAAATCGGCCGCCTGCAGCCTTCCAGTGGCCTCGCGTGAGCATCATGTTCCTGGAGACCACAGAGGCCACAATCCCATCAGTGGGATGACAGGTAGAATCTTTAAAGAGAGGAATCCTGTCAATCTGTGACCAAGGGGGTCAGGCAGGAGCCCGAAGACACAGGGAAGTGATGCCACATGGGTGCTGCGGGGATGTGTGGAGTTTGGGAAGCACAGAGCGAGGGAATCGGGGGGAGCTGGTAGTCCACACTTGCAATGCTGCCACGAGGAGGAAGGCGGCACGTGGATGTCCCGGGTGAAGTGACGGGGTGGCACCCTCTGACCCACCACCAGGAAGAGTTTTTCTAGCACTAAAGCACTGGACAACCCCCGGGCCGGCCGACCGCATCAAGCAGCGAGCTGCACGCGGGGGTATGAGCAGAGCAGACGGGATCCCACACTCTTACCTCTTCTCCTTTCTGGATTCTCCGGTTGGAGCTGATGATGATTTTGTGTCCTCTCTCAAAAGTCACCACTTCAGCCACACAATTAGGCGCACACGAATGGTTGATATACCTGCAAGCCACCGTGTCAGAAACTACTGATTATGGAACAGCTGGAAGAAGCTTTACAAACATTCAGTTCGTAGGGAAAACTTTTTCCCACATTTCTACGTGCCCATTCGTAGAACAAGAACACACACAATTTTAAATGAAAATTCTTTTCAAAACTTATCTGCCCTGAATTTTTAATCATGGAGGCTGTCATGGGCACATGGACCCACTGGGCAGAACTTCCTTGACCAGATTCCCGTTGCCTCACCTGGCAGGCCCTCCTGTGAGTGTCGCATCGATCACGTGGTCATTATCCATGCGGAACATGTACACACCACGGTTCTGAAAGAGAAAAGTCAGAAACTCCTCCACGTGCACGTTCAGAGCAGGAAGACTCAGCTGCGAGTGAATGGAAACACAGCCCGATCGCACTCACTGTGGGTGTCACACAACCATGTCAGGGGACATGTATGTCCGTGGTGGGAATGGAAATCAATGGATCGGGAGGTTGCTCGCAACGCCAGGCTCATTAATCTACAGCTGTATCTATGTGAACAATAACACCAACTAGATAGGGTGAGACTGACGGGAAAAACAAGGAAAACACAAGAATACCCAGATGTTAAATAAAAATCTTTTTAAAAAGGAGGGGGGTGCCTGGGTGGCTCAGTCGGTTAAGTGTCTGTGTTTGGCTCAGGTCATGATCCCAGGGTCCTGGGATTGAGTCCCGCGCCAGGCTCCCTGCTTAGTAGGAAGCCTGCTTCTCCCTCTGCCCCTCACCCTGCTCATGCTCTCTTGTGCGCGTGCATGCACTCTCTCTCAAATAAATTTTTAAAAATATCCAGATGTGGCTTCTGTTCAAAACAACCTCACAGGACAGTGCGACTTGGCCCTGTTTCCAGCTTTTCGATGGCACAGGGACAGAGGAGGACTGGCCCTTACCTGAGACTCATACAGTTTCTCTTTTCTGTTTGCAACTTCATTTCGAATGATCGTGCCGATGTACTCGATGACCATGGTGTGCTTCTCGATGTCCCTAGCAGCATATAGGCCCAGCCCCTGCAAAAAAAAGAAAAAATGGGAAAAATGTGTGTGTATGTACTTCACAAATCACTTTGATTTCTTGGACAACAAACCTGATTCCCTTTCATACAAAGGCCACATCAAAAGCCACACTGAAGATTTCACCTGAACTTGAATGGTCTTTTTTATTGAATATACTATCACCTGAAACAATCTTACCACTTAAAGTCATGCCATTACTATCCTGCTTTGTGTCTTTAACTAAATTCTGAGGCATATTTACAAAGCTGTACCACTGACTGGCCACCACATTCTGCCAGGCCATCTTCTCTTCCATTCATGCCAAGATCCCACCAACTAAACAGGCTAATAGCTTCTGGTGTTTATCCCATTACTGTTTCTAAAAGAATATGACAGGACAATAAACTTAATCGGTAAGAAATAGGGCTAACCCAAGGGACTGTGAATACTATAGTCAGGTTTCGGATTTGGCTAGGAGTTCCTGGAAGCCAGAGCAAAAGGAGAAGCACAAGTTACTCTGCTCTAATTACCAGGAAAGCTGGAAAGAAATAAAGTTCTTCAGAAAGGTGACTTTCTCCCGTAATTTGAAGTTCGGAGGCCAGAGAGAAATGTACGGGGATGTGACCTGGCGAAAAACACTGCCGCAGGTCTCTCATTTGGCAGCTCGTACTATCTACGCTAGAGGCCTAATAAATCACAGACTATGATTTGTTTATGTACTTTTTAAAGTTTTTAGCATTACGAATTCTGGAAAAATAACATACTGAAAAAAATAGATAATTTCCATGAATATGTGATATTTTCTTGTCCCAATGTGAGTTTCTGCCTTCTCAACTCCAGCTGGCCGCCGGAAGACCGCAGTGACCAAGCAGGGAAGAGCGTGTGCTAAATGGGGAGCCTGCCAGGTACAGTGCATCAAGCCCCGCCGTGGGGCACACGGTACCAGAGGCCCGTCTCAGAGACTTTGGTGTGTCAACTGAGTCATCTTCTGGGAAAAGAAATTTTATGTAATTTATCTGTTCAATTCCAGACATAATTGAGGTGAATGAACCAGAATACACAAAAAAGTAGTATGTATAGAGATCAATATAGTTTGGTATAAGAACAGACAAGATCGGGGCGCCTGGGTGGCTCAGTCGTTAAGCGTCTGCCTTCGGCTCAGGTCATGATCCCAGGGTCCTGGGATCGAGCCCCGCATCGGGCTCCCTGCTCTGCGGGAAGCCTGCTTCTCCCTCTCCCACTCCCCCTGCTGGTGTTCCCTCTCTCGCTGTGTCTCTCTCTGTCAAATAAATAAATAAAATCTTTAAAAAAAAAAAAAAAGAACAGACAAGATCAGTGAAAAAGAACAGAGAATCCAAGTAGATCCATGCATATGTGAAAATTTAATGTGTAATAGTTATTTAGTAGTACGGTGCAGTCACAATTCAGTGCAACATGGAAGGGTTATTTACTAAATGGTGCTTTTCAACTAGTTACTCAATGGAAGAAAATAGTCTTAAATTAACACTTAAAATTTCTGAAATCAAGAAATCCAAGAGACTACATATACAATAAAATCTACTGTCTTAAACAAGACTAGAAACTACAGAAAATTATGTACATTTAACTATGCAAAAACTGAAACTTTTATAAGAAAAAAGATACCATACTTCCTAGTAGGCATGGGGTGTTTGGTTAAGGGAGAACATCTATTAGCACAAGTTCTTACAAATTAGAAAATGGGCAAAGGATGAATATGTAATTCACAGAAGAGCAAATCCAAACGACAAGCATGAAATGCTGCTCACTGGTGAGCCGTTAGAAACTGCAGTGAAGGAAGCACTATCAGGCTGGGGGAAATATAAAAGGGCAGCAGCATGACAAATGGGGAAAGAAGAGAGAGTGTCTCCCAAATGCAGCAAGAAATGTGCAATGACAGCCCTTCCGGAAAACCAACAAGGTCTGCTAAGATGAAAAGTACATACGTACTTTTACACAGTAATCTGACTGGTGGGAATATTCTCCAAAGGAGTGAATATATCAATACGTGGGGATATTTGTACAACATATTGATGGCAATGCTATTTTGGGAAAAACTGTAAACAAAATAAATGTTTACCAGTCGTGGAACGGTTTACTTAATTACAGTTCATCAACATCAGGGAACGTCACACAGCCATTAAGGAGAATGAAAGAATGAAACAGAGCCACCTCAGTTGCTCTGGAGGATAAGTGAGAAAAGAAGACTGCAGAACAGTGTATGGGAATGAGTCCACCGGAACATCCATCACAGACATGCCTGCACGGTCAGGACAGTGGCAAGGAACACACCGAACACGGGGGTTAAGAAATCACTGAAATGACAGTAAGGGAATAAAAGTGACACAGAAATAGGAATGGTAACAAGTAAACGAGCTACTTGGGAACATTTAAAATGGAAAAGTAACTGATGGAGCAGATGAGAAAGACACACCACCAGGAGCGGACGGACCCAGGAGCTGGAGAGGCTCCATTCTTGACGCAACAGCAGAAAGAAAAGAAAGATACCGTATGTGTAATTTAAACACACAGTATCAGATAAAAAGATCAAGAGCAGAAAGAGCTCTTAGTTTTTTGTTTTTTTTTTTAAACACAAAAGAAAGATCAGCAGATAAAGTAGAAGCCACAGAACAAGGACAAGGGAACCAAAACCAGAAGGGGGAGAGAAGGAGGGCTATGGAGACAGAAGTTCCCGTCTGTGTTTGCACTGGTCATCTGGGGGCCCCACTGCAGGGGCCAGACTGAAAGGCACACTTAGCAGGTCCCAGCTGACGCTGCTGCTAGTCTGGGGTCCACCCTATGAGAGCCCAGATCTCATGGGTCCGAATTTGTCTAAAGGTTCAAAGAGAAAGAAATAGAGGTAGGAACTTGCAAGAATTAATACAGAAACACTTCTCAGACTGAACGCCACAATGCTCCAGGTCGAAAAGGGTCATCAAATAAGGAAAGCAATAAAAAAGAAAATGACCCGAACCTAGGCACATTTATTGTATGATGCCAAACATCAAGACTAACAAGAAGATCCTAACATTTTCTCAAGAGGAGAAAAAAAGTTCCAACAAAGGAACAAGAATCCGAATTGAGTAGAGACAATGGAATATAGATCAGATTTATATTCTGAAGGAATCACAGTGGGTGTGAGTGGGACTGGGCGAGAGGAGGCGGGCAGCCAGACCCACCGGCCATGCACACAGACGCTATGGCAGGTAAACACTGTGGCGGAGCCAGAGCGTGGATCGAGAGAGCTCTTCTGAGGGGGAAAGGCAACAGAGCACTTGAGGATGCTCTGGATCTGGGCATATGGGGCCAGGGTACACAACTCGTGGACGGGGACAACACTTAGGATAATTAGGCTTAGGGACTGAGATGTTTGGCAAAGTAAGCTTTATACTTCCATCCTGGGACATCCAAGGGGAGATGCTGAATAGGCACTGGGTTCTTTAGGTCAGCAGTTCAGCAAGTATGGACTATGGATATAAATTTACATGCTTAGCCTGCAGATGATCTATAAGGTATTCCACAATCTATGCACCAGAAAATACAGTGCTCTCATGAAGAGATGGCTTCCAAAAGAGAACTCCCCATACTGGAGCACCTTTTGAAAAATATTTTCATTTGTATTTCTCACAAGAATTTGAAACAGCTCTAGTGAACGCTCCACAAATCCAGTGAGTACAAAATACAGTGCTACCTGCTTCCCATGAGTGCTCATCGAGATGCAAAGATGTGGATTCCAGAGGTCTTCCCACTGGGGGAAGAAAAGCATCCATGCTCAAAGAGACGTATTCAGTCACTACTGTTACAAACTAACAAGATGTGATAGGATTTTAAAAACAGGATTCTAATCCCGCAGCCCGTGTGAAACCCTTCTTCACATATGGATGCCAGCATCTTCTGACCGCCAGACCCCGCCCTGTCTCTCCTCTTCCCAAGGACAGACTATTTCCTTACCTGGATACGAGACCGGGCCAGATAGACATTGGATTTCCACTCGGTCTTCATCTTCCGGTACTGCGAGGACTTGGAGTGGACGAACTGCTTACTGTACGGCGCGTTCAGCTCCCCCGTGACCGTGCTCTGGAAGGACTTGGAAGTGCTGGTGCTGTTCAAGGTGTGAGGCCTGCACACGATGGCGCGTCAACAGGAAAGAGTAAAAGGAAAACTGAAGATATCTCCGAATAACGCCCCAGGCCACGCGGATTCGAACTCTTACTGACAGGAACATACACGGAAAGCCGCCTAGCCACACGGCGGGTTCTCCGATGCGGTCGGCACGGACACAGCCAGAGACAGCAGGGTTTGTAAGCAGCAGACAGATCAAGCACAAAAACCACTAATACGCCTAGAAACCCTGGGCTGTACTATGTGAAGTTAAAACAAAATACCTTAACACAAACCTCTTGACATGGGCACTCATTTTAGGTTCGGAACGGGCACAGCCTGTGGGGTTAACGGCAAGAGGGAGTTCCATGAGAGGATTGCGGCCATACCGAAAGGTGTAGTTCTCACACGCCTCAACCCCAGGGAGCTGAAAAGGAGCGAAACAGACACAAGGTTAATTTATTTGACCACGACTGCAGACAATCCTGAGCCGGCCCAAGGGATGGCCCAACTTGAACTTTTGTGGAAATAACTTGTCAACATATTCCCTGGGGACAAAATGGTCTTTTAACTTATGTTAACATAATCAGCCTGCACTCAGATCTAGTTCAATATTAATACACAAATTTCAGTTTCAAAGCGGGACTTTCATAAACTCTGGCAAATGCTCCTTGAAGAAAAGTATTAACCCACAGAACCACCAGAGGCCAGCCAACATACATGCCTGTGTGACTTCAGATCTGATTATCCCAACCCAGTGTGTCCTGACTTGCAACTTCGTTCTTTCAACTTTCATATATTTGGAATTTAAAAATTAAATATAGTTAAAAATCATTTATATGGTTTGCTGTCTTGATTTCTCACTTCTTCCAATTTGACTACAATGAGGTTATCACACTCAATGCCCCGAGAGTGCAGGTGGTAAGTTAAGGTTTACCTGTAAAATAATTTTTTGTTAAAGGCCTTTTCTAGAATACACTTCTTGTGAACATATTTCTCTATAGACATAAAAGATTCATATCATTTAGGCAGAGCTCTACCAAAGAAAGCAAGTAGACCTAGAACTCAGTGGCTTTTTGGGTGTCCTCTGCTTCTCCATAAAAAGAGAAAAAAAACAAACCCCACCAACCATCGATGATTTTTTTTCTTGTTCAAAATAATGCCTTATAATCACGCAACTTCTCAAAAGCATTGTGTGCAGACTCACTGGCAAACACGCTTATAATCTTAAAAGATTGCAAAGAAAGGTCAGAGAAGACCCAGTGCTCCTGCGGTCACTGCCCTCTGGTGATGGCCGGGCGCGGGGGCAGGAGAGTGGCTACAAACACCCGGGGGTCAGGGTCAGTGCAGGAAAACGTGAGGAAGCAAAGGGGACAGTAGTCCCCTTACCAGCACTGCCTGAGGACAAAACAGCGCCCCTGCCCTTCCCTCTGCCTCATCCGCACCCTCGAAGAGAACCTGAAATTTGTGAGCCACCTCCCTGAGGGAACGTTAACATTCACTGAGGTGTCCAGATGAATCAGATGCCTTGAGACACACGAAGAGAGCAAAGTGCTCCCTCAGAGTATCCTATTACAGCCCGTGTCAAACGGTCACACTGGGGGGGACCACTACGTGCAACCACAAAGGCTCGCCCGACGGCACATCGGGCCCAAGGCACTCACTGACTCCGCGATCCGTGCCACTGCAGATACCGTGAGCCCAAACAGATCTTCTCCCTTTAGATACGCTGGAAAAAGCTGGAGCATTTCAGACTGTTTTCTCACACATGCCACAGGCTCCAATATTTTATCCCAAACACCTACATATGGCCAAAACAAAAACAAGACAATTTAGAACAAACTTGCTCTCTGGAAAACAGGATGCAGTATAAAACAGCAAACTAAAGACGGACCAACCACTCAAAGACTTACCAGTTTCCAGGTAAAGCCTTGGAGGTGGTTATCTAACCACCCTGCTATTACCTGCTTATCAAATGGCAGTTTATTTTGAAGACTTTATGAAATGTTGGGGAAAAGAATGTGTTCCATTAAGGAAATTAAACAATGAAAGTGGAAAAGAAAGTTTAATGTAACAAATTCATGCAAGAACTTAATTCATTTTCACACAAGGTGCCTAACTTTACATTTTTAACTGATTAATCTAATTAGCAGTACTTAGAAGTATGTTTCTTTCCCCTCAGATTTAAATTAAAATATGAAATTGATATTTCCATTGGAATTATCTTCAGGGCATTTTCAGACTTTTTTTTTAAAAACAGCTAGACTTTTAAAAAAAGCAATTCCCCGGTACTTTGTGCATCAATAAAATGACCGCCTACAGTCGGAATTAAGTGTCCTATTTCTAGCTCCAAATTTGTTTAATAGCTGGTAATACTCATAAAAGACAACGTACACAATATGCTGTAAATACGGCTTCCTGCCTTCTGCCATTAGGAGAGTCCCCAACGCAAACAACAGGCAACCTTTATCTACAAATCACTGCTTTATCAACTGTGTGCTCAAATACATATTCTGATTTCGAGTCAGTGTAGCAAGTGCCGAGAAGGTGGCACAGCAGAGACAGCAGGGACAGTCACACAAAGAAGCTAAGCGTCGTGTCTGTAAATGAAAAATCCATGTCTGTTTTCATAAAATATGACCCAAAGAGCGAAAACAAGGAGGTACGGACATAACACACTCAGCAGCCGGCTCTGCAGGGCACACAAGCGTGCGTCTCACCTTTGGGCGAGGAGCCACTCAGGACGAGATCGTCGTGGCCCTGCTCCACGATCCTGACGGCGAACACCGGCCGCCCGTCCCTCTCCTCGATGGAGCACAGGTAGCGGCAGCGCCTGTTGGCGTAGCGGGTGCTCCAGTACAGGCGGCTGGCCTCGTAGCCCACGGGGAAGAGCGCCTGAGCCGAGTGGAACGCCTGCATCTGCTGCGGCAGCAGCTGACCGATCGTGTGGAAGATGAGGCTTCCGACACGGAAGGTGTGGTCACGCTCCCCGCGCTGCACGATGCTAGCGATCTGTCGCACCTCGTCACGTTGAACGTAGACCCGTCTGAAGACTGCGAAGTAACTTAATTCCTGCTCATGAATTCCCTTTGGTTTGTGCATGGGACAAAGCATAGTTTTATCCTTAAAAAACATGCATTGTGCTTTAATGGCGCAAGTAAAGTGATAAATGTTGGTGCACCGAAATCGGTGACAGCCGCTGGTGGCGCCCATCTTATGGCAGAAGACACACTTCATCTGCAGGCCCCGCCTCAGCGCCAGCTCCACGTTTATGAGGGCCCCAGCCTGGGTCTCATAGACCTCCGTGGACCACAGCGCACAATTCAAGTGGACCCACAGGTCTAAGTCAAGGTTGAGCAGTCTTGCTGGCCCGTCTGTCAACCCATCTCCCTCCTCGTGACAAAAGCAACACTTCCGGTAGTCTTTGGGCACAGGGTCAGGTTTAAGGGACGTGCCCAATTTCTTCAGAAACTCATCTATTTCGTCCTCACAAGGGGGTTTGAAGCTCCCCTTGGGGATTACAATGTGAATGCTCCACTTCTTCCACTTCATCCCTCTCCACTTTTTATTGATTGGCCTACAGTCTTCAAACCCACCGTGGACAGTCCTGAGCCGAGGCTTTAACTTGACCGTTACCTTGAGCTCGTCTGGCTTTGCCTCTACTTTGGCTGCTTCAAACGCCGGAGGGAAAGTGATGGGGGGGGAAGCCGGGGAAGAAGCTTCTTCCTGGAGCTGCGGGAGACAGTGCACGTCCAGAGTGGAGATGTTGTTACTGTACTGATGAAACACTCTGGAAGGCGTCTCTTTCACAGGCGACTGCGGCAACGGCGGGGCAGATTCCTGCAGTGAAAGGGAACAGGAGTAAGGAGAGCAGCTCATCCCCGAGCAGGAAGCCAAGCAGCAGGTGTCACGGGGCCTGTGCCCCCAGGGTGGGGGTGGGGCACAGGGACAGGGTCTCCGGGCTGAGCAGAGGCGGACGCCAAACACTGAAGGTGCTGACAAACACCCGCGGGCTGACGAGAGCACAGCCGGGTCGGGAGTCCCGCCCCAGGCCTTCTCGACAAGGCTGCATCTCTGGAGAATGCTCTGCTCCTAAACCTTCTTGGACACTCCTCTCTAACCATAATAAAGCCAGAAAAATCAATGCTGAAGAGAGGAGCTAGTTTAATTTGTACAATGGAACGGTGCTTTTTGTTGGACCAAATAAAACTTCAGAACATAATCTTCTCTGAGCTTATCCCCACTCTCCGAAATTCATGTCTGTTCATCTCAGGCTGAATTAATTGGCATAAATGTGAAGAAAGAAGGGGCAGTGGTCCCCTATCAACATACATCACACGTGACTCTTCCCTGGCGCTGCCCAGCTCTGATCCAGCTGCTGGAAGAGGTGAGCTCAGAGACAAGCCCCGGGACTTTCTCTCTGGGTACCCACAGGTTCCTGTTTTCACACACCCCCCTCCACGGGGTATCTGAGAAGATACACCTCACATAAATCCAGGAGCACGCAGGAACTGCACACCAAATTTAAAAATTATCTGGTAAAAAAGCAATTCCTCCTCTTATAGAAGCTGACATATTAATTTTTTAAAAGATTTATTTATTTTGAGAGAGCATGAGCAGGGGGGAGGGGCAGAGGGAGAAGCAGACCCGCTGCTGAGCAGGCAGCCTGACGCGGGGCTCGATCCCAGGACCCTGAGATCATGACCTGACCAGAAGGCAGATGCTTAACTGACGGAGCCAGCCAGGCGCCCCAACATATTTTAATTTAAAGTCTAAACCTATTTGGCATATAGCTTGATTTCATTATACTGGAGACTACTGCCTATTACAAAAATAAGTCTCCAGAACATTCTCCCAGAACAGACAGCAGAGCAATGATATGCAGGGAGGAATGACTGGTGGCACCACAGCATGGGAAGGCTTCCTTCAACACAAACAGTCAAAAATGTCTACCCATATCAACCACACATTTAGATACACTTAAATCACACAGAATCAGGTACAGCAGACCATTTCCACCATGACAAGCAAAATGCTTTCTCCCCCAAAATACAGGAGTAGACTTACAATGTGTTTGTGAACAGGTTTTCCCATCAGGTAAGATCAATAAAAGTTGTAAGTCTTACTGTTGTAATTAAAATAAGATATTTATAATTAAGTAAAACTAAAGATGTTATTAGGATTAGTGTTTTATTCAATTCTGAACTTTTAAGATATAATTCAAGTCTACCCCCCTTCTCATCAGATAAGCTGAATTTATCTGGAATAGCAACATGGGCTGCCCTTCCTCAGCCCGCGTAGCATGTGCCGGGATTTCCTGCACACAGAATGCTAGGAACCTGTTCTATCCATCAACGTAACCCAAAATCACGGAAACCACTCATACACTGTTCACGGAGACTATCCTAATCTTACCTTGCTTTCTGCATTTTTTGCTTGTGTAGTTGATGCATAAAGAACGAAGCAATTATTACTACAAAAGACAATGTCCTTCTCCACTCTATTGGAGCTTTCTCGGGAATCCTGAAAAGCAAAGAGAAACGTGTGGGGATCTCAAGTCAAAATTTCATAAAAACAAGATCCATCCATTGTTGGTTTTTATGCTACGTTAAAAGTGAAATTAGCTCTCTATTGTAAAAGTAAAAAAGTAACTCCCTGCCAATATTTAGCATGTAATTTAGCCAAAGAAAAAATAAATGTACAAAAATAAACTTTATTATCCATATTTCACTCTATTTAGTCATATGTGGGTCTCATATTATCCAGTTTACCAGTCTGCTGTCACTGTTTGGTTTGCAGCTAAACACGTCAAATACATGCTGAGGCTACTTGGTGGAACCTGGGGACCACGGGGCCACCACAGAGGGGCTCTTTCCGACAAGGAGCAAGCCCTGTGCCGGACACCCCAGCGGAGGAACAGCAGGCACCTTGTTCATAGAGGCCAGGTCTCGGAGAGACTTCCTGACGCCGCTCCCGAGAATAACCACCCTGCAGTGACAGCACCACTGCGGTCTGAGTGCCGCGCCTTCTGCACCGCCACGCCCAGAGTCCCGACATCCAGAGAGACCTAAGTGCAGAAGACTTTGTTAGTGATTCAAATTAACCAATAACACAGTGTAGTACGAGGTGTAAAACTGCCCTAAATCAACTTAGAACATGGCTCATTTAACGTTCCTGATACTATTCGTTATTCATAAAAATCTTATCTTCTCAGCATAAAAGTGGTTACAGGGCATCTATTACATGCATGGCCCTGGAGTATAAATGGAGGGACATAACTATTCTCAAGCAGCTGGGGAAACAATGCTCGTACACGAGGAGCACAAGAGAAAACCAATTCACCGTGATATTAATAGTCACCCTAAGTGCAAAGCGAGTGGGGTGGGGGATACTACTTCTGTTTGAGGGTTAAGACGATAAAAAATGTTTTATGAAAGATGCAGAGCTACATGTACAAGAGTCTTAAATGAGTGTGATTTGGAAAGTGGTAAAGGGCTAAGAGAGTCCCGGGCCCAAGATGAAAACGTGGTCACATGTGGAGCACACCATCCATGTGGGGCATGGAGGCAGAAAGGAGAACAGGGAAAAATGAGTGAGGCAGAAGCAGCTGGAGGCCGAGCTCAAAAACCCAGCACAGGCAGCTCTCCCTGAGTTCATGGATGAGAAGTGAGGAGCTGCCAGGTCCTGAGAGCAGGGCAAGGACCAAAACAAGACTCCGAGAGAGTGGGGTGAGGAGGCCTCGTCCCTGGGAAGAGCAGGGCCCATGGAGACAGTGCACAGGCCCAACGAGAGGGAAGAGGGGGCACAAGGCACAGAAGGAAGAGAGAACACAAGTACAGCCACTGGCCGGCCTCGTGTGTGCCGGCCAGAGAGGCGGTGGGGGCGGCAGGCCCTCGGGGGGGGACGCGGAAGCCAACGCTGCGGGGGGTCAGCAGCCCGCACAGAGAGCCGGCATTCCACGACTTCCCGGGGACATCAGATCCCACCACAGAAGACCGCGCACCCACAGAAGGTTCAGTTACCCACGACTACATACCAACACGCTGTTACTCGTTCAAAACTGAAGTGGGATTTTACAGAGCATCAGCTTAACCTGTGAATGGAAAGTGAACCTGAGGGTGGCAAACGTAAACCAGCTCACCATTGCTTGCTGGAGGGAACGGCACATCGGGCTGCTTCAGCCGGTACGAGCAGGCTAGTCGGGGAGGGTTTGCAGGTCCCGGCGGCGGCCCGCGGAGAAATACGTGCTGTCGACACTCCAAGCCTGGGTTCACTCTGCGGCCGCTGACCAAACCCACAGACGGAACATCCGGAGCATTACTAACCTCATAGCTGTTAGGAATTCGGACGTGAAGAAGGTCGGAAAATGCAGCCACCACACTGCTAATGTTCTAAAACGAGAGTGTGAACACTGTGTCACCCCCGAAGGCAGGAGTGAGCCACAGAGGCGAACTTCAGGTACCTGCTCTCTGCAGGACACAGACCATGCAAGCAAATCCAACCACTTTCATTCAGACTTAAGAGTCTCAGGAAAAAAAAAATCATTTTAATGGACCAGTATCCCCATCAAGCTTTCCTAAACAGAAATCCTCACGCAGGGACCCCTATTAACACTGAGTATGTGCGCGAGCGTTACAGTATTCTAGCCATAGGACACCGCCGTAAGGAGGGAGCTACACCGCATCAGGTTTCACAGCTAGGCAGAAACTTCCTTCAAGTGGACTCTGTCCGGCTCTGGGCAGAGGTCTGCAACAGCCCACGAGAATGCTGTCACACCAGGGCTGAGTTATACTGACAGCCAAAATGTCCTATCATTGGACCATCAGTATGGTTGCCAATATCCTCACAGAATCAGACAGAAAAAAATTCTCAGCAATTTATTAGTGTTTGATATGAGCAACTGCTACATGAACATTGACACTATTTCTGTAAAAAGTTCTTTTCCACGGCTTCATTTTCTATGTGTAATTATCGAGAGGTTTCTCTCTAAAGGACATACCCTTTAATAAAAACACGAGAACACTAACTTCATTTTGCCCCGGCTTCAGCTGAGATCCATGTGATGCTTATTCAGAGTGCTCAGAAGCAACCCAGACATCCGAATGACTGCTCATCCCAGCTCTGTGAGCTTCTGTCCGCCACGACCCTGCTCTAAGCCACCTGACACCCCTTAAGAATGGGGACACAGTTTATAATGTAAAAAAAGCTATTTCATCTTTACCTCAGCAGCTGTAGGATGCAGAGTAATTGCCACAGATATAAGACCCGATCTGGGACCATTTGGGGACGAACCAAAAGGCGGTGTGAAAAATAAAGTGCCTGGCTCAGTTTTGATGTCATTCCTTCTAGATTCCAAACCTTAAGTGGTGGGGAGAAAAAAGGGAAGAAGGACGGAGAGAGGGAGAGAAGGAAGGGAGGAAGGAAAGATGGATTGAGTACTAATGGCTTTTCAAAATCAAATTATGAACATTAGTAAACTGGCATACTGTAAAGAAAAATAATTCTGCTGAGCACCTTCCCTACCTTTCCCAGCACTGCTCGGAAGAATTGGAATGATGGGGGATGCCACAGGCTCTGGAGGCTCCTCTTTGACCAAGGACAAATCTGGGTATCTGCTCACCTCCATTCCAACCACACTCTCCGGAGAGGATGAGGGGACAAAACTGTCAGGACTGTCCCGATCACCACCGTGGTCCTGTATCCTGAGAGAAGAACAAAGATAACATGTCAGCACGGGCAAACCCATCACTGGGGCTTCCTGCACAACCCAGCCCTGTCCACGAGTGTGACTACGAGGTTCCCTCGGACAATGGCAACGATGTAAGAAGACAAAGAATAGGTTCAGGGCCAAACAAGAAATCTCTCAGAAAAAGACCTAAGAAACACATTCAACTGTTAAGCAATTTAAACAGTAGGTTTCCTCCTGACGGAACTTCAACATCAAAGTTTAAAGACCTGCCAAAGAAAGAAGACGTTCAGATTACAACACAGTGGAGAAAGGATGAAGACTTACACCTCTGCCAAGTTCCAGATCCCTGAGACTAGGAATAGTCTGCAGCCAGAAAAGGAAAGAGCCTTCTCGCACACCCCACGGCACAGCCGCAGAGCCCGCTGTGCTGCCGCTCATAGTGGAAACGCAGGGAAAACTCGGTCACTAGAGCTTCATGGGCCTTTATTTTTCCTAACTGATCAAGTACGGTGAAAAGAAGAAGAGAATGGTCTAGCCCAAGAAGTTAGAGGTTAACTAGGGTGACTGAGGTCAGAGGGCAAGTGTGGGCTCAAGCTAATGCTGTGGGATGCCCCCAAACCTGGGGCCTCCCACTCTCCCCCCACAAAGGAGACCCTGTTATGTGGAGAGAAGCTGAGTAGCAGCATTACGATGAGACCCGAGAGTGGCTTCCAGACGCAGTCCCTGTGACATCCAGTGGTGCCCTGCCCCAGGGCACCACACATGCACACCTAGGAGGCTGCCTCCCACAACTGCTCCCGATTAACAAATCTAGCAACTTCTAGCAATAAGATGCAGAAGAGAGCAAGGAGACCTGGATTCTAAATCTGGATGAGAAACATCTCATCTCCTTTTTGGTCCACAGTTTTCTCATTAGTAAAGTAAGGGACTTAATCTAAATGAGGTCTCATCAAATAGAGGGTAGTTACCAGATTATCCAAAAAAGAATCACCTGATGAAGTACATAAGAGCCTTTCCCAGATCTAACTAGGTGGGTTGTGGTTATCTACTAAGGACTGTGGTTTTTCCCCAGTCAGAATCTTGGGTCTAAAAAGCTGATACAAAGAAGTACAAAACTCTGGGCGGGATAGTCCTTAAATTCTCTTCCCCAAAAGCATTCTCTGGTATCGGTGACTGCCGCTCTTTTATTTTAGACATCTGGGAACATCAGTAAGTGACAGTGATCTGTGAAATATTTTGCAGAGAGACTCCCGTTGCCTTAATGTCTATTTGGTTATTTGTTGAACTTCCTATACCATCTAAGAATTTAAAAATGTACAAACTAATTACATTTAATAGTAAGAACGTTTTATAAACTAAGTCCTAAAGAAAACTATTCACCAAATTTTTACCCCTTCAATGTTTTTACATGCTATCCCTACATTCTGCTAAATATATATATTTTTTAAAAAATGAAATAACTAAAAAATATGTGAGAAAAAAGGAAAAAAGGACCTCTACCTTAATTCTTCCTGATTATTATGAGGTGGTGTTGGCAGGGAAGCTGGAACATCAACAGTCTTTGGGCCTTGAGCAATAGCTCTGGCTAACAAGTCATCCTGGGGTCGAAATGGCAGCTGAAACGGTTTAGGTCCTAGACTTTTGGTAACTGGAAAAGCGAAAACACAGAACCAAAGATAGATTTAGTCAAAACGGATACATGGGGAGAAAAGGATTGCCTTTTCACCATACACAGCTGACAAAGGCACACTGTGCAAAGGTGTACAACCCGGAGGTGTAGCATCATACCTTCATGGCTCATTAATACGCCAGCTCTTCCAGCAAGTTCTTCAGTTGTCGCAAAACCATTTGCCATCTTCTGACAAGCCATAGGAGGTGGTGTAGGAGGAAGAGAGGCAGGGGGTGTTGGAGGATTACTTAAATTATTCTGCTGCAGGAGACCAAAAAATTTTAAATTATGTGCTACAGAGCAAATATGCCATGACCTTGCTAAAACTTAGTTCTGTGAATTTTTAGCACATGGAAGCAAGGCTATAGACATGTCATCAAGATGCATCTTCATTCCTAAATGCACACCAAGAAGATGAATAAATGTACAAGGCCAGGAGGTTTTTTGGTGGGAGAAATACTCATGCTCATATGGACAAATTAGCCATTTGCTTACTCTGCCCAGCTTGAGTACTTGAAATTAAGAAGCAAAGTTACATTATTCTATTCTGTACATCTCTTTTCAAATTTCATTGTTATAGCCAGTGAAAGACAGCTTTAATAAATTGTAAAAGTTCTCAAAAATTCCATTATTCAGTTCTCATTAAAATATGCCCCAGTTCTATTAAAAAACAAACAAACAAACAAACAACTTGAGAATTTGTGGTCCTAATCCTATAATTACAACTCATATCCTCAATATTAGAATCTGGATTGTCCAAAACCTCTATAAAAAGCAAAAGTCTTAGCAATAACATGGAAATGGCTAAATCATTAACAAATGGGAGTCCCCTCCAAACATTTTCTCTCTGCTTAGCATGTCATCAGTTTGTCATTTGTTGATTAAGTGATCAGTCTCTCAGGGATTGTTGGAATCTACCAATAATACCATGAGAATCAAGTGCAAGGTGAAATTACAAATCTTGCAAAGATCTGGGATTTCATGAAAGTAATGAAGTTGTGTTGGAGAACAGGTTGCATCAGAAGAGAAGGCATTTACAAGAGTTAGGACAGGTTCTAACTGAAGAGAAAAGCCGATAGTGATAATAAATGGAGCATCACAAGAGAATGACTTTAATACTAAAGTAAGAAGAGAAGCCCTCCAGAAAACCGATGATACTCTCAAATATTTTTGCAAAAAGAGCATTTTACATAAGTCAGATGTGAAGTAAAGAATGTCTAATAAGGCTATTATAAAACGTTGCTAAAATAATAATACCAAAAGATAAATTTGAGTTAGTTTGATATTTTAGTTTAAGAATTAATGTCTAGTTATAATTAATGTCTAGTTAAATCATCAGACAAAATACACTTTTCAATTTTTTTCATTTCATTTTTCAGGGAAAATTGCTAACTATTTTTTTTATTCTATTTACTATGTATTTGGATTCATTTTAAGAGTTAATAAAGGTTATAGGAAAACAGGTATTTTCTCTACCATGGAAATACATAATGGATGTTCTTCACTATTTGTAGTCTTACCTATAAAACATCACAAATATTTATGTTAGAAACTCTTCATCCAGTGAAATTGTCACCTTTTAGCTGAACTAATAAAGTTTAAATGAAACTTGGAAGATTAGATGAAAAACAAGACAAGCTCTACCAATTCTGACATGGTATCCAAAGAGGAAGCAAGGTAAGACCTTGGTGAAGAAACCTACCTTGTAGATCAACTGAGAATAGTAATCCGAAACCCCTTCAAGGGTGGCACTGCCAAAAGTTCCTAGAAGTCGGCTCCCACTATTAAATTGGCCACTGCCATAAGGAAGAAAGTGCGCAAAGTTCACTCCAATGATTGGTTCCATTAGAGGGAGCAGAGAGAGCTGCTATTAAAAAACACATTGAAGAGTAATGTACACGGTCAACAAAACAGAGCGTTTCGCAACTTTTCTAAGACCCAAGGCAACTTAGTCCAATAAGGCTTGAGAAAAACAAGACTTAAAAATTTCGAGTATCAAAATGCTGGAGTAAGTAAGTGAGAGAGACCACAGAATCTCTAGGATATATTTAAAAATGAGCTTTATTCTTATCTGTCTTAAAGGGATGCTGCCAGGCACCTAACAAGAAAAACACGTTCCTTATCTTTGCTCAGCAAGAATCGGGGCGTGAAGGGAGGCCAGGTACCCCCAGTGGCACTCTTAGTGGCTGTCTCCCACCTTCTGTAACAACCACAAAGGTGTAAGAACAGAGTTTACTGCAGGGAGACCAGCAGCTGCATTTCCTTGCATCCAGAGTCACAAGTAACACAGACAGGTTTTTCTTGGTGCTGAGGCTGCTCCTTCTGAACACAAGTGAATCTTGACCATCACCTACCAATCCATCTATCTTACTGCCATTTTCGGGTGCCAATAGGATATGGTGCAGTTTTGCTTGCAATTAGGAAGTCTACTAGACTCCTTGTTGAGACATCATTTATCCTTGTAACTACTTTAATTAGGAAATATGGTGATAAAGAGAAAATTTCAGTTTAATAGGGTTGAAAAAGCATTTGATGCCTCACTTGACTTTTTAAAGGAGCTGCTCTAAGCGACTCACCTGCTTTAGGTGGGTAAACGTGTCTGTGGTGGAGTACACAGCCTGTTTCTCCTCTTCATCCTTCTTCCTTTTCTTGGAGCGAGGTGCAGCCTTCTCCCCTGTCCTCTGAGTCCGTTTGCTTCGAGGTTTCTTGGTTTCACTTCCTCCATCTGTTTTTGGCAATTGGTTGTTGCCACATCCAAAACCACCTTGCATTTGAGCCCCCAAAGTTTGCTAATGTAATTGGAAAGGTTAAGAGATAAGTGAACTATTCACATGCTGGATTTTGCAGTTCATGCTAATCCAGTTCCATTCTATGACACACACTCCTAACAGGGGCACTAAAAATTGAGGAAAGGCAGTAGCCTCAAATGGCCTGTTCTCTGAAATATCATCCCCTTTCCAAACATTATTCTCAAGTACAGAAATTGGTAAGCTGCAAAGCTTGAGGAAAGAGCAGAATTCTTAAGTGTGGCTACTTTCCCTCTCAGAGCAAGCATTACTCCTCAGGCGGGACCACGCGGTGCCAGTGTAGACCAGGGCTCCTCGGTCCCGCTCTCTGGAAGCTGTGGAGGAAGGACAGCCCCTGCACTGCGGTCTTGGGGACTTATTTTGGGTTCCCCTTAGGAACAGTTGAAATACAAGGTCTGTAGAAACAACAGGTAAGTTCCATAGCCTATGCACCTTCGCTGAGAGGAACAGTTAGATCAATAAAAACAAACAACACTGGTCATCGAAATTAGCTCATGATCACAACTGTGATTGAGTAATAACTGCTCTATAAAGTCAATGAAAGGGCCTACATATATGCTAGCAAATAACCCCTCCCCTCTTCTTTTAAACCTTTCTCTTTACTTAATGGCCAAGAACCCTGAAGAGGTCCTTAAAGGTACTGCTATCAATACCTAAAAATACGGGAATTTTTTTAGGGGCCAGTATTTCTAAACTTTACAGTTATACTTTGTTAGATAGGTAACTACAGTTGCTAGACTTATTTTGATGTGTTCTGCACTGAATCTTTGGAGGTTTGAAGATTATAGTTTCCAGTTTTATTCTAACTGGCTTGGAGCATGCATGGCAACATTTTTCTGTAAAAAGCCAAATGTAGTATTCCAGGCTCCGCAGTCCATCCAGTACCCATCATAACTACTCGACACTCTGCCCCGCTACCGCCGAAGTAACTACAGAGCATTCATTAATGAACAAGTGTGGCCGTGGTCCAATAAAACTTTTTAAATTCATGGACACTGAACTTGAATTTCATATAATGCTCACATGTTGTGAAATATTACTCTTCCTTAGATTTTTTTTTCAACCATTTGAAAATGTAAAAACCCTTCTAAGCTCAAAAAAGAAAGGGTAAAAGGTCTAAGCAGGCTCAGACTACCCATCCCAGGACGATATCAATGGTTCTCAAAAAGCAGTCCCCAGAGCAACAAAAAGAGTACCACCTGGGGATGGTTAGAGATGCACATTCCCTGGTCCCACTCCAGACTCACTGAATCAGAAACTCTAGGAGTGAGGCTCAGTGCCCTGTGTTTCAATAAGCCCTTTAGGTGATACTGATACATTAAAGTTTTGAGAACCACAGGCCCAGAACTGTGCACCTCTCCATTGGCTCTTATTAAAAAACACATTCTGATTGGTAAGTCTGTGCTGGAGAATAAGATTCTGCATTTCTTAAAAAGTTCCCAGGTAAGCTCAATGCTACTGATCCCCAAGGGCTGCACTTCTGAGTAGCAAGGACCTAAGAATTTCTTATTGGCTTATAAGAGATTAATAATGTAGTTGCTTATTAAGTACGTTTGGGTCAAGCACTTTAAGTGCATTGCAGACATTATCTCTAATCCTCACAATTACCCTAAAAAGCACGTATTACTACATTTCAAAGAATACTTCTAATTATAGGAGAGCACAAAGGTTAAAAATCATCCAAATGTCTGCCTGAGATAAAAAGTTAACATTTTAATGTATCTGTGTTCAGTCTTTTACCTATGCCTACATATATTGTGTTAAAACACAATGGACACACTTTGTATTCTTTTATTTTAGTGGCTTGACATTATTTCCCATGACATTAAACATCCTTATACAGCATAAATTTTAGTGGCTGCAAAAAGAATGAAAAAACAACTCATTCAGATATAGCTTTATAGAAATAATAATTTAATCAATAACTACTGTACTAGACTTTCTTTCTTTCTCTTAAATTCTCTCTCATTTTTTTCCCTCTACTAGTAGACAGGACATTAGCTATTCATGTGGTTACATCTTTGCATATTTTAGAATTTTATATTCCTTAGGTCAGATTCCTCCATACGTAATTAGCAGGTCAAAGATATGCACCTTTTCCAGACATTATCAGCAGAATGTGTTTTAACTCTGTTAATCCTTGCAGCAACCCTACATAACAGGGAATAGTATTACTCCTGTGTACAGATGAGGAAATCAAGGTACAGAAAGGACCGAACCTGCCCAGACCATCCTCCTGGTAAGTGATGACACATGAACTTAATGCAGGCAGAGTAGGAACCTCATAAACTTTCCAAAAAGGCTCTACCACTCACTGCACAGCAACTAGGAAGGTGCTCTTCTCCTAACCCCAAGTTACATGTAAAGAAACAGACTCAGTATGGAGGAAAACTTGGTGTATCCAACTATTGCCACAATAATTTTGCCTGTCGTGTGACTAGAAAGTAAACGGGATTTCATCATTTGTAAACCGGGGATAATAACCGTTCCTGCCAAATGACTAACTAGTACCTCGGGCAAGTTCTCAGCATAGGATACCTACCTGGAATACGGTAAGGCATCACTACCCCTAGTAATAAGGTACCCGACCCCTTGCCACCCTCCTAAATGGATATGAGAATACATGACACAGTCCAAACATTTATACATATACAAGTGATCTCATTCCTTTTTCTATCCTAACATCCTCTCTATATAACATAATCATCAGTATTAAGACTTAACTTCAATTCCATACACTGAGTACTTATTATGTGCTAATACTGTATTAAGTACTGAGAACACAAAGGTGCTCAAGATGCAGCCTATGCCCTTCAAGAAGCTCTATTTGAGTGGTATTATA
The DNA here is from genome assembly GCF_004348235.1 of Phoca vitulina. Taxonomy (NCBI): domain Eukaryota; kingdom Metazoa; phylum Chordata; class Mammalia; order Carnivora; family Phocidae; genus Phoca; species Phoca vitulina. Next base: position 5,251,904 of record NW_022589783.1, on the reverse strand, counting down.
AAAACTGCTATGTGAGCACATGGGCATCGACACATCTGAGAATGGTTGAGCTGAGAAAGGTGTGGGGAAGATGATTCTAGAACTGAGTTTTAAAAGAAAAGAAGACGTTGGCCAGATGTGAAAAAGAAAGGACAGCAACAGGCAGAAACAGCAGCATGTGGTGAGATCAGAAAGACCTTCAAGGGGATTGCAAGTAGCTCAGTATTCCTAGGGGGACAGAATGCAGTGGAGAAAGTGGTTAGAGACTGGGCATATTTGGTGGCGACAAATATGACTGAAGAAATATTACCACTAGAGTTTACAAGTTACCGGACTCTATCACTCCAGCACTCAATCTCTCCAAAATGGTCAAACACACAAATAAGAGAAACAAAGAGTAAGACAACACTTTTGCTAAAAGAACGGCTTCATTAGCAACCTTAAAATTGAAAATCTGAGCGAAATATACCACTTCACCCATTCGATTAAGAAATGAAAACTGTACAATCCCAACTGAGAAGCACTACAGGGAAAGCTTTAGGAATACGCCAGTAAGGAAGCACGAGCATTCAAGCAGACCAACCTTACAACCCGGAAACCCCAGTCCGGGAATAGCTCAGGGAAGTTCACTGAAATGCAGGGGATGGAATCTTGTAAAGGTATATTTTCAAAGAACCTCTTCATACAAAAAAAAAATGAAAAAACAAAAAAGCAAACTCAATGTTTTGTACCTTAAAAAGGGCAGAATATTGACACAAGGGAAACTATAAAGATAAAATAGTGTAAGATTCCATTTGTATAAAATCAAGTATTAATACACTGCAACACAACGGATTCCCAACACGGGTTACCCGAGAGGCGAGTCCCCCCGGGTATTAGCGGGTGCAGGAGCTGTCTTCTGTACTTCGAAGAGGTTAATGGAAACTGCATACTGATTTGCAATAAAGATACACAGACATTCACTTTTTGCCTCAGATCAGCTCAATGTGGTAATAATCAGCTGACAGGCACGTGTTACATATTAAATGCATTAGTACATGTCTTTGATTTTTGAAGAAAAAGTAAACAAATTATGACTTAATATGGGTTATGGGTATGAGTCAAAACATGGGCTCCTCAGAGGTAGAAACAACAAAATTAATATTTGGCCTTTAGAGTAAAAAGTTGCAAAATCTTGTTGAAATTAGTATCGTGGTTGGCACTAATCGGCTTAACTGTAATTTAAAACAAAGGGGAGACAAGGAAGTTGTAGTTTTCAGGGAGCACACTTACCAATCCTTCGACTGGGTTCTGCCTCTCAACTAGTTTGTTATCCTTTGTACAGTCGTCTTCTGAAGAAAAGCTGCCTTCAGGTTTTTGACTTAAAAGGGAAGATGATTTCTTATTTTTCAGCAGATGCTTCAGAAGTTCATTGCCCGCATCTCCCTTGGGAGCCGGGGCCCCAGCAGACTGGGGAGGACTCTGCCCTGAGGAGACAGGACCAGCCACCACTCTTTCTTCGGCCTTACTGCCTGTCTGTTCCTCCGGCTCAGGCCCATCTTGGCCCGGGCACTGCTGCGGCTCAGCCGCCTCTAGTTTGACCTCCTCAGCTGGGGCGGGGGTTTCCATGGACAGCTTATCCGCCTCTGGGTTTGCATAAGTCTGTGGATTTGGAGTTCCCTGTGATAAATCACTGTGGGGCAGCTTGTTTTCCAATTCTGTACACAGCTGGCCGGCTGCCGTGTTGGGAGCTGACGGGCAGACAGGCTCCGCCGACTCAGGTTCGACTTGCGGAGGAAGCTCGCCAGGCGCGTTCACTGTAGGCGTGGAGGTAGTTTCTGAGATACTCGGGGTCGGTGGAGCAGTTATATCTGAGTGGGGGGTGGATGGCGCCCTGGTGGATTCCACATCCTCATCTTTCTTCTTCTTTCTTGTTCTTTTCTTTTTCCCTTTTTCTTCTGGGATTATGTCGGAATACAACTGGATGAGAGACTGGGCTGATCCTGGATAACTCTGTCCATGGGCTGCGGCAGGGTCTTGGCCACAAGAGAGACTGCTGTTAGCAACTGCAGATGCTGCAGGTAAAGCAGCTGTAAAAGGAGGCCGCACCGGGGACTGCTGGAAGCTGGCCCCAGAAAGACCTCCATGTACCTGCTTGACAGAATGGAAATTTGGGCTTCCACCAGGAATCGATGGTGAATCAGGAACGAAGGAGGGAGGTCCTATCTGCCTTCGCTCACTGGTTTGCATGAAAGTCTGGGCGGGAGGGGAATTAATAGACCCCTGTTGCATACTCTGCGGCTGTGAGCCCTGCCCCATTTGCTGTTGGTGCTGGGGAGACTGCTGAAGGGGCCTGGGAGGCTGGGGGAAGTCACAAGGCAGCTCCGAACTGTAGAACGGCATCTGGGAGCGCAGCGAGCCATGCGGCTGCATCCCCACCCCCTGCTGCAGAGCTCTCTGTCTGTCTACCTCTTGCATGAGCTGGATTCGTTGTCTTTCCTGCTGTTCTCGTAAACGTTCCTTTCGTTCCCGTTCCTGGAAACTTTCACTGAAGGGGTTATTGTCATCAAATTCCACCCGTGGTGGTGGTCCACTCTGTGGATTTGCACTGGACACCGTCCCTGGTGCTGGTGTGCAAGTTCTTATTGGTAACTGGGCAACGGGAGGCTGAATCCTAGCAGGATTGAGGGGGAGGTGGGCAGGAGCACTGGAAGGCTGCCACCCAGGTAAACTCGGCATCCTGGCAGGGCTGGAATGCCCCGGAATGACCGCTGTGTGCTGTTGGTGCTGCAGCTGCTGCGGCACCAGGGGGAAGCTGGGCTGGCTCATGGCAGGGGCGGGGGCACCTGGAACGAGGGGCGGCTGGGGCTGGACACCTGGCATCACGGGAGGCGGGGCCATTGCGCACTGCTGCTGCTTGATCCGGTAATCTTCAATCAACTCGGCGTGCTCTTTCTGTTGTTTACGGATCTGGAATCAAAAAGTGAGGCTTACTCATTTATTTATACTGCAGGTATCGAACTAAATCACCGGCTGATGATTGCGGTGGGGGTTATACATGAGGCAGATCTTGCGGATGCAAAAGTATTTTGCTTAGGCAGTGGAAAAAAAAAAAAGAAATTGGATCGATAAGCACTAACGAAAGACTGCGAATCTTTTTAACAACAGAATTTTCCTAAATCATTTGTAAAACTTCTTTACATATGATATACCAAAAACAAATTCGAAATATATTTTTCTGAAATAAATATTTTAAAAACCTTACCACGAAAGTCATAAACTATTTAAGCTACACATCAAAAAGTAAAATAGGACAATAAACAAAGGCTACACAGGAATCAGCAAACTCACCTGCCTGAGAAGTTACATTAATACACGAGGTCAGAATAACCAAGATTTAACTCAGATTTGAACCATTTAAAACAAGTTAAGATTTCATTTCTTAAGTATACAAAAATCACACAAGATATTAAAACAAGATGAAATACTAGCAGGTACACCACCCCGCCCCCCAGTTAAAAAGACTAGATTGGTGAAACTCTTCGAATTTAAGGGATCACATACTCAAATTATAATTTCTAAAAAATATACAAAACTCTGAGGTAATATTTGAAATAGTTCCTAATATAATGACTGACTCGTGTCCATTAATTCATTCCAACAACCCTTGTGCCACCACAATGTACCAGATGCTACGGACACACATCAATAAAGATGCAGCCGTGTCCTCAGGATGCAGCTTGCTCAGGAAGGGGAGGAGGTGATGCTGGTGCTACCCAGGTCCTCGGTAACCATCCGATTGGAGATGCAGATTATACCAGTACACTGAGCCCGGCAGCTCTAATGGTTTTTCAGCTTATCTTCTTCAGTTTCCCAGACAACGAGCACGTTCTCTGCACATACTGGTTTTGGTGGGTTTCCAGCGGCTGTAGAACTATCTAATTTTCCTCCTTCCTGCCCAGGTGCCTCGCTGGAACTGGGGGATTACCATGGGACTGGTGAAGCAGGAGTACAAGTATTAGGAATACAGGAAGGGGGTCATCATGCCTTTCCCATGACATTTTAAAATACTTTTAAACATGTTATCAGCTGCTTATCTTAATGGGATTACACTGGATTGTTGGCAACTATACAGTAACGGATGATGTGTTCCATTTTCCAAGTACAGTATTAGCTTCTAAATAGGATTTGATCCATGGGTATGCAAAAGCCAGGCCCTCATCATAAGGAATTTATAGAAAGACACCAGCAGGCAACAAAAGTGCTAAAATTATTTAGTAGGAAACACCTATCATTAAAAGAATTTTACTCGCAACAAACATGGACCCATAGAGTAAATTTAGAGAGAAGAACCATCTCATTCCAGAACTGTCCTAGTTTTAAACAATAGGGATTACATTACAATCACCTTACTGTTGGAACATTATTGTGGTTGCTATAGCTTGGAGATGACACATCTGAACCAAAAAAAACCCTACCCTGAGAATCAGCTAGGAGCGAACATGTCACCTACCTCTGTGAGGACTCAAGAGACTCTTGTTGTGTAAGACGGTGACAATACTAGCTTCTTCAGAAAGGTGTAGAGAAGGTTAAATAAGACAACATACGTGAATATGTTTACCAGAGTCTTCACTACACTGACAGTACTCCAAGTTTTATTAAGTCAATCTACTCTGGACTCCTCCTTTTCTACTATTAACATTTGGATTACTTTTCAATTTTCTTTAAAAAATTAAAATTGATAAAAAGTAAAACTGACATTTAGAGATTAGAGTAGCCATCACCACAGTCAAGATTCAGAAGAGTTCTGTCACCCCAAAAAGTGTCCTCATGCCACCCACTTATAGCCACACCCTCCTTCCCCCATCCCTAAGCCCTGGCAACCACTAAACATTGTCCATCCTTATAATTTTGTGATTTCAAGAATGTTATATAAGTGGAATCTGTATATAACCTTCCAGAATTAGCTTTTATCACTCAGCATAAGGCTCTTGCGATCCGTCCAGGTTGTTCTATATCAATAGTTTGTTTTTTTTTAATTGCTGTGCACTATTTCAGTGTATGGACATACCAGAATTTGTCTAACTATTCATCACTGAAGGATACCTGAGTGTTCCCAGTTTTTGGTGACTATATGAGTAGAGTGGCTATAAATATTTGTACACAGGTTTTTATGTGAACCTAAGTTTTTAATTCACTTGGGTAATTACTAGGAGTGGGCTCTTAACCCATTTTGAACACTTCTAATGTTTTACTTTAAATAAAAGTTTAAATTTTACTTCTTTTTTAAGTATAATTGTTATTTCAGTATAAGCATTTTGAGAAACATCTGGTTTATAATGGAAGGTAATAGCAAAATGGTTTCATTTGGGACACCTGGGTGGTTCAGAGGGTTAAGCATCTGCCTTCAGCTCAGGTCATGATCTCGGGGTCCTAGGATTAAGCCCAGCGCCAAGCTCCCTGCTCAGCGGGGATTCTGCTTCTCCCTTTCCCTTTACCTTTCCCTCCCACCCCGCTTGTGCTCGTGCACTCTCTCTCTCTAATAAATAAATAAAATCTTAAAAAAAAAAAAAAATTGTTTCATCTTTCAGGAATGTGTCTTTTACATAAGATATACCATGTATTTTAAAACCAAAATATTGAGAATAATAAAAACATCCCATATGAAAAAGAATAACCAGAATACTTCAAATTACCTGTTCTAGCTGTTTCTGAACCATGCTTTGCTGTTCGGTAACATGCTTGAGTTGCTCTGCATCCTCTTCTGGAAATTCACGCCCAGCTTTCTTGGCGGTACGTTGCTTTGCTGAAAGGGCTTTCTTAGATTTTCTGTGTGCACCAATTTGTTCTTCAAGATATTTCTGCTGCATCTGAAGAAGCTGTTGGGTCTCCTGAAGCCATTCTTCATACTGCTTACGCTGTGAATCATCTAAGGAAAAAATGAAAAATTCATCTGTGTTAATTTTCTAAAGGATCCAACAATGTAAAAGTTATACAAATCCATTTTGTAAGGAAATGCAGTTTCACCATGACCTTGTAATAGGTGTCATTAAAACATAATACTAAATATTAGACCATAATTTAACTTTATCAAATAGGAGACTTTAGAAAAACATTTATTTGAGGAAAGCGAAAAATGCATGTTCTTAAGTACAGTGTTAACTTCATACTCAGAAATACTATAAATCTAATCTTTGAAAAACAGAAGACTTTTATCTAATGGAATGCTTTTCTCTAACCCACATGCCATACTATCTATTAAGTTATATATGTATTATTGATTCAACTTTACAGAATGTAAATAATTTTGGTTTTTTTAAAGACATTTTTTAGAAATGTTTTGTTTTGAAGAAACAAAGTTGGGTATACACTATCACCAGAGCATGGATTAGATATCATTTCCCATGCTAATTTTCCTAAGTTTATAAGGTTTTCTTATTTCTTAATAGCGAAAAAATACCCTAAACTTTGAGGAAGGGAACCTAAACTCTTTTAGAGGGGACCAACATGAAGTCTATGTTTTATAAAGGAAATCCATAAGTTAAAAACATTGCTAACTTTTATGAATTTTGTAATTTATATTTCTATAAATAAGCAAAGGTATGGAATAATTATTAACCAGGTAAAATCTTTTCTGCTTTTATGACTGTCATAAATATCTCCCCAAATAGTTATATCTCTTCATTTTGTACCAATATTCCTTCTTTATTCTTTAAGGGCACTTTACGTCACTGATGCCAAATCCCAAAAACAAAAAAAAAGTCATCTTATGGTAGTAAAATTCAAAATATACCTTTTGACTCACTATAAGACAAAGAAATGAATAAATACAATTCCAAGAAGGACATTAGCTGAAAAATTACATCAATGATAACAGAATATTGTCATACAGTAAGAATCCAACCAAAGCCAATGGGCACAATAAAGCCAGAAAAAGCCAGTTGGTTATAGCAGTATACTTGTTTTTAATGCAAATATGTACTCAAATTATAATTATGATTAAATGCAGGGGTTAATTTCAAAAGGTCAGACTTTGGGTTTGTTCCTAAACCCAGAAGTTCCAGTACATGTATGAACTTGAAATCTAGTCTACTAAATTTGAAGGGCATTTTTCAAGAACAGGCTTTTTCACAAGATTTCAGAAGTTCTGCTTCTGGTAGAATGAGACCTACCGCAAGGAAAGCCTTTCTGGTTTCTGGAACCAGGAGAGCAGAGGTGAGCAAAATGAAAAATAATGGTGAAAAAAAAGTTAGCTAAACAGTCTGAAGATTTCAGAAAGGTTCAGTTTGGGGAGAACTTTAAATACTATCCTGAACCACCTTGGGACCCCTGAAGATAACTAGAAAGGATTCCGTGGCATCCTGCATCCTTGACCTTCACACCATGCTGCTAACCCAACTTATTTCTAAGCCTATTCCCTTTGTTGTTCCCATTTAGTGTCCTTGTCACTTAGGCAGACAGTCATTAGAACAAGAAGTGGTTTAATTCTACAGATTGTAAAGTGCCCAATCTATATATAAAAACAGCAACAACAGTATTGAAGAGAATGGGGAAGATGGTTTTTCTGTATTAAAATATTGATCTCTAACTAGAATTCTTCATGCACAGAGAAAAAGAGCAATGAAAATACATGCCTTCAGAAACAGATTTCTAATAGGGCAGGGATGTTCCATAAAAGATGAGGGCACTTAGACTTAAAATAACACATCTACACTAACTCCAATTTTTTTTGTTTGTTTGTTTAGAAGAACACAAATATAGCGCAAACAAGCAATCCCCAGAGAACACATAACTTATTAGATTCATACTTACTGACAAAGCCTGGACCAAAATTTGGAGGATTAGGCCTAGAAATCTGATGTGTTATACTGCCATCCTAAAATAAGTAAAATTTACAAATAGGTTTATTCCACATTTCAGTTAAAGGGGGGAAAACTTAAAAAAAGAAACAGAAAAAAAGAAAGAAAAAGAAATGGAAGGAAAAAAACCCTTAATTTCCTAAGACATTTTTAAAGCTTTGATTTTTATAAAAAGTAGGATGAATTTTGTGGTGACAAACTAATTTCTGAAAATTTAAAACTATCTCTGAACTGTTTTATTTTCTAGATTTTAGTTGAAAAACAATTATGTTTGAGGTAAGGGATTACTCATCAGAAATATAGTATTAGGGCAAGTCAAATATCATTAGTACTTAGCTAGAGATCCACATAAAATCCCACTTTTTGATGAAGTCTACCTGGCTTTTTCTGCAATTAAGACATAAATATGGGTTCCAGATTTACTAAAATCCACTCTATAACACAAAGTTATTTACAAACAAGAACTACTGTCCCTAACATGCACAAATAATAAAATATACACTTACTAAAAATATTAGTCTTATTTTCTAATTAAATATCTTGTTTCTTCCAGGGAGACTGACTGACTAGTTATTAACCTAAAAATTCCCTGGCAATACTCTGATAAATAAAATTAACTTTGAAAAAAACATTTACTCAGTTGTTACAAGTTCTGTTAGACATGAGCTGCACACAAGGTAACAATTATCAACGTTCCTAGCAGCCAGAATACTTCATGTAATCCTTATAATACTGCAAAAGCAAGTGGTGTAACATTTGCAAGATCAGAAAACAGGGGTTAAAGACCTTGCCCAATGTTGCACAGTAAATTCATAGTGGAACTGAGATTTTTTTTAACTCCACTATGAAGTCTATGCTTTTTCCACTGTATCAGATGGTGCTCTCTTCTTTTAATAATGAAAAGAATATAATTATCAGCATAGTAAATCTAAGGCACAACTGTCATGGCAAAAAAGAAAATTTCGAAGACATATAGTAAGTAGCTTTCTCTTTTTTCTTCCTAGGCAGGTAACTTAAAAAAAAAACAAACAAACACCTTATATGTGCTATGGTGAGCACTGTGAATTGTGTAAGACTGATGAATCACAGACCTGTACCTCTGAAACAAATAATATATGTTTAAAAAGAAAAAAGAAGATAGTAGGAAGGGAAAAATGAAGGGGGGGAAATCGGAGGGGGAGGCAAACCATGAGAGACCATGGACTCGGAGAAACAAACTGAGGGTTCTAGAGGGGAGGGGAGTGGGGGGATGGGTTAGCCTGGTGATGGGTATTAAAGAGGACATGTTCTGCATGGAGTACTGGGTGATATACGCAAACAATGAATCAGGGAACACTACATCAAAAACTAATGATGTAATGTATGGTGATTAACATAATAAAATTAAATTAAAAAAACACCTTATGAAATGAACAGTTCTACTTTCCTGGACACTGCTTGACACTAGACATTTAAATATTACACTTAAAGCTGATTATTATGAATGGAAAATATCTTAAAAAGCTAAATTATTCTAAGGAATAAATAGCAGAACATGACTATCGACAGCCAAGTCGAATGATTATAGTCATTATTTTGCAGTTTCACATGTTATGGATTAATTCCAAAATGCAGGACATGAAAATGTTCTTGTGGAGTTGAAAGTAAATAAAAGCAAAACCCAAAACCCTAAGCATTTGGTTTCCCTCCAAGTGACTTTCTAACTCGTAAATATAGAGGTCCTTTTCAGAAACTGTCAATTTTTTTAACCTCAGTTTGGCTTTCCTTTAAAAAAAGTAATAAAACGTCTTTATTTCTGCTGAGCCGAGAATGCACTCGGCAGGGTTTTAAGGTTTCTACCGCTCTCTACAAGTGGCCTCCCTCTAAAGAGTAGGGTTTGGTGAGACAGGCAGGACAGCGCCCCCTCTCGGTGACTAGCGACAAGCAGCAGTACCTGCACGACGGCCTGTGGGAGCAGACTCTGCCCTTCACCAGCCTGAGCTCCCGTCACCGACTGGCCCATAAAGGGGAACCTGTGAAAAGAAAGTTCCAAGTATCAAAATGAGGAGCATGTGGAATGATAATTATTTTAAGTGTTTAATAATTTCCTCTTCCAGGGGAGAAAGAGCAATGGCATCAAAACTATGTACAAAAGTCCCATTTTGTGGTGTCTGCCCATGTTTAATCCTCACCCTGCAGCTCTGAGGTGTGGACTCTTTCTACTCCCGTTTCATTTATGATGAGAGGAAGACTCAGAGATTACTTAACTTCTACCACAAGAGCCAAGCGGCTGGGATAAGAAGCCAACTAGGCTGCTCCCGGGGCTTCACTCTCTATTACAGGTCTCGCTATGCCTTAAAATAAAATTAATTCAAGTCTTCATTTACTACATACATTCTTAGAAAATTATTTCTTGTTTCAATTATTACTGGCGGAGAGTGGGGGAATGGACAAATTGGTGAAGGCAATTAAGAGGTACAGTCTTCCAGTTATAAAATAAAAATAAGGAACAGGGAGGTGAGAATGTAAGCCGAGGGAATATAGTCAATAACACTTCAACAACTTTGTATGGTGACAGATGGTAACTAGACTTATTGTGGTGACCATTTCATAATGTAGATAAATATCAAATCAGTATGGTTGTGCTTCTAAAACTAATACAATACTCAAAGTCAATTATTCTTTAATAAAAAAATAATTGGTAGCTTATTTTGTATTCTAAAACAAAAGAGGTATCTCAATTTAAAAGTTTCATACATTTTTGTACATTTCTATATCTAATGTTAAGGCAAATCAAAAATTTGTTACTGACCAAGAACAAATCTATATGGTTAAAAATGTCTGGCAGGGGCGCCTAAGTGGCTCAGTTGGTTAAGTGTCCGACTCTTGATTTTGGCTCAGGTCATGATTTCAGGGTCATGAGATGGAGCCCGGCGCTGGGCCTGGAGCCTGCTTATGATGCTCTCTCTCCTCTCCCTCTGCCCCACGCCACCCCCCGCCATAAGTGCACGCCCTCTCTAAATAAATAAATAAATAAATAAATAAATAAATAAATAAAAATGTTCGGCAAAATGTGACTTATTCTAATTACAGCTATAAAAACTTCATAGAAACATTACTGCTTTAATGAAAACACTTCCTCCAGAGTTACCAAATGCTTTAATATAACAAGCATAATTTCCAAATTATGTATAAAATATTATACATTAGTATTATACTATTATACTATTACAATTTAGAACATATGCTTTTTAATTTTTTTACTCAGGTTTTTTTTTTTTTTAATTTATTTATCAACCTCCTGTCCCCACTACAACCCTCATCTGGAATGATCTCTGGATCCAAATACCACAGTCTATCATCCTCAGTCAACACAGTACACTGCTTGAAGGAGGGATCATCACTTCTTCAAAGCACTCAGGAGAAGAACAAACAACATCCTAAGACATAACTAATGTACCAATGTGTCTCTCACTGGTTGAGGTACCAATGCTGAAAGATCAGGGGTCTGATTCTGAGGCTTTTTTTTTTTTTTTTTTAAACTTGAGGTCCCTACTTTAAGTGCGAATGAAATTGGCTTTTCCTTCTATTTTGACTATAGCAGCAAACTACACTATTATTAGCAGTACCATGACTTTATCACCAGTAGAATTCACATTCATAACAAAAGTTGCTGCACATACCTAATTTGGTCACTTAGGTTCATCATTACATACTATGAAATAATGGTAGTTATTAGACTTACTGCTAAATTTGTTAATGCATTAAGCACATATATCGTAATTTTAAATTTAAATAACTATTTCAAATATAATTGATTTCCCTGTAATGCTACATTTTTTGGTTTTGCATATAAAATGTTGAGAGGTAATTCAGAGGTTTCACTGGATTGTCAATAATGTTCATGACAAAAAAGTTAAAAACCCCTGTGACAGAGAAATTGTGGTAATAGATGCCATGTAATAATGAAAATCATTAGAAACTACTATCTCTACTTTGATCTCAACAATGCTTCTGGACCATTTCCAAAGTATCTCAACAATTGCGAAGAAATATACCTTTAAGGATTCCCAATTTACCTGAAGTAACATGTTTATCTTAAATTCATGTAGATTTTATATTCAATTCCATAATCACCCATAATCCTTTTTGTGAAAAAAAGTTCTTCAACAAGGTAATTAGGTTAAACTGAGGCTCCATGCTTACTCTCTTGACAGATTCTCAACCGCAACACACATCAGAATAATTCATGGTGCTCATCAAAAATACATATACACCAGCACCATTTCCAGATACTCTGATTCAGGAGATCTGCAGGTGAGTCAATGAACCTGAACTTTTAAACAACTACCACATAATTCTGATGGCGGTCCATAATCAAAACTTAAGAAAGACTGCCCAGCAGTTATCTAATATACCTTCAGGGGCATACTCTAATTTAATTCTTATAGTCCTGTTTAATGCATAATTTCCACTTCTCTGCTAACAGTGAAAAGACTTACAAATTCTCCAACTGCTAACTGTCAACCATCCTCTTGACTTTTCCTTTCCTGATTCAAATTCAGTTTGGGGACATTTTATTTTAGAAATAAATTCACAGTTGCCTTAACCACTGGGGATCTTTACTGAAATGTCCCACATTTTTCTCTGCATTGTTCCTTTGATGGAATAAAAAATATTCACAGGCTTAAATAAGCTATCTTCTTTTCTCAAAAGAGCAGTTAAATTTCTATTCTGTTTCATTTTCTCATCTTCCTCTATTTTGGATGAAAGATCTCTGTCCCAAGAAGGCTTTAGTTAGATTAACTATTCTAAAACTACTTAAAAAAACACACTTAAATACCTTGATTTCCTGATTAATCAAGTCAACCTTCCAATCATTCCCTAATCTTTTGTTTACCTTGAAACTAATAGAAATTAAATCCTTACACTTGTAAAACATTTTACATTTGATCATATCCAGCTGACATCACAACCAATTTAAGTATTTATTGTTCATTCCTAGAATATAGGTTTTTGAGTTACTGTATGTTTTTTCTAGAAACTAGTAATAATTCATGTACTTCTTGATGCACAGTAAAAATGAGAAATATCTTCACCTACCTGTTCATAACCATTGGTGGCATGCCCATATTGTTTTGTGCCATTACTTTATTTATGCCTTTAAGGGCCACCATTTTGGCTTTCATTATAGGATCTGTAATTGCATCAAAATCTAAAGAAGAAATATTTTAAAGTTACTTATTTCATAGTACTTGGTTCAAGTTAACACTAAGAGGTAATTTAACTATCACAAACATCAGGTAATTTATAGACTCTTATTCCTTATTATAATAATCGCTGTTATAGGTTTCTGTACTAAGTAAGGAATTATGAGATAATAAAAACCTCATCCTGAATCTAATCTCATCTCACTAATCCATACTTGCATAATGCTTGCATACCTCAGTCATGCAAAAATCAGAGCAAGAAGCTTGCCACATTTAAGGGAGACGGTAGCAATGATATAAAGCAATGCAATTCCTTTCCATCCAAAATTTTGCAATGCTGAACAGAATGGCTTCTTTAGTAATGCAACATCATAAACAAGCAATTGCCATTATTTCCAATACTAAGGAATTCCACTAAGCCTAGTTACCGCTTTTTAAAAGAAAAACGTATCTATTTCTTGAGGGTATACCTTTGCAATAAGGATAGACTACTGAAAAAAAGACCTCTTTGCATATAGATGAAAAAGAAATGCCCCCCCCCCCCATGATAAAATTGGTAATGCCTACAGGACAGAACGTCAGTTTTACTGTTTAGAAGCATTCCTTTGACACATGCGCTTTGACTGCAAATTCTTACTATTGGAGGCACTCCGGTATTTTAATTCCATTGCTATTTTATGGTTTTTTTGTTGTTTTTTTTTTCAAATTAATAAGGTACTGGATATAAGTTAAAGAGCTTTATATGAAAAATTTTGCCAAGCATTTATCGTACACCAAAGACAGCAAGACGTTTATTTCTATCATGACTTCTTTAAATTCATTTTTCAATGACTCTGAAAATACATGGTAATAATGGTTAGAGGGAACTAAAGGAGACGAGTCTGATTTCTGTTAAACAATACCGTAAGTAATAGAAGTGAGAAGGTCTGAAACTCAGAACTTTGAATCTCTTGATCCCTGGGAGGACTTTATTGCTTTCATTTTAAAGCTGAATGAGGAACAAAAATATGACCCTCATTGCTCTGGTCCTCATGTAATTTTAATACCGAAATCCTGGAAGCTTACTGCATGCCACCCTAATGCCCACAGCAATTACTGAAATCCAAGGGAATTCCTACCGATATTAGGGAAGAATGGCTCTGACCGCTGACGAATCATGGCTTGCATCTGTCTCTGCTGTTGCTGTTCTTGTCTCTCTTGATCCAGAAGATCCTGTAGAAGTAGAGGCTGTTCCTCTAGAAGGAGGGGTCTCTCTCTATTCTGCTGGGCTAATGTTTGAGGGATCATTAGCTGCTGGGGTCCAGACATGCCACTGGTACCAGCCTGGTTTGTTAGAGGCACAGTTTGATTTGTAGGTTTTCCTGTCCCAAAACCGTGATTAACTGCTGACTGCCCCTGAATGAATCCTGGATTTACCTGCACACCCTGAGGAAAAGTATGGTTTACTCTAGAGACTACTGCCACATTAGAATTCACGGTATTATCCAAAACGTGACCAGGCGGTGTCATCAAAGGAGGTGGCAAACTCGACACGTGATTGGATGGTGAGGCTGGCAACGCTGGTGGTGGAGATCCCAATGGCCTAATGTCTGCATTATCGGATTTTTCATGAGCAAGTAAACTTGAGAGAACCGGAGTTGCTCCAGTTATGCCACAAGAGTTTATTACATCCTCAGCGGGCAGCTGAGCGGAGCCACGAACACCACTGGTGTTGGAGCCAGCAGTTTCTTGATTAGTTCTTTTCTCAAGTAGATCTGTACCACAGGACTGCAAGGAAGCCTTCTCTCCATCATTTATGTCTGTGTGAGCAGAAGCCTGTGAGCAGGGAGTGTCAACATTATCCTTACTCTCATCACTTTTCTCCCTTCCGCATTTGGTTTCCCCTTTAGAATTTGGAGATGGTACTTCTATTTTTATCTCACTGGTACCCGCGGATTTTTTCCACGGAGAATGTTTATCAGGAGGAACCACAGTTTTGTCCTCTTGCTCCTTTTTTTTTGGTTCAATAGATACACATTGATTATCTATCTTATCATCAATCGGAACACTAAGGTCTAGTTCCTCATTAAACATGCTTTTCTTATCTCCTAGGTCAAGTTCTGGATCTGTATATGCAATGAGATCAAATTCTCCCGACTTTAAGAGGTCATCCAGGTTGGGATCATTAGTTTCCAAATTACCTAAAGTATCCAATTCATCTCCCTTGCCATCCTCTGTATCTAGATTTAAATTTTCAAGATCTTCATCATCCAAGTCTTTGACTTCAACCCCCTCAAGATCTTTAACATCTAGTTCCTTTACAGATGGGTCATCAGAATCAAGTTTTTCTTCGAGACCATCAGAAGATTGGGTGGTTATCTGTAAATTATCAGATGTTGTTTCAGCTGGTGTAGATGTTGACAAAGAGGCCTCTGAAAATTCACCACCTAAGGGATGGGTTAGAGACCTCATGACCATAGAAGATGAATGAGCAGGATGACCTTGGTCTTGCTGAGATGGTGGCACTTGTTCCAAACTTGGATGCAAAGGTAGCTGAGTTGGTAGACCTTGAGAAGGTCGTCTCAAAGGCTCTGTGTGTCTAGGGCCTGGAAAGTCGGGCCGGGGAATGAAGTTTCCATGTCTTGGATGAGAAGGTGCCTCTATAACGCTGCCAGGAGAAGCAGTGAAGGGCAGCCGTGGCCTTCCATCAGGGGCCCGATGCCTCAATTCAATAAATGCTTGGCCCAGTATGTTATGCTGCTGAACCGTCAGACTCTGTGGTGGAAAATGCTGAGGAAGGCCAACTGGATTATTCATTTGTGAATTATTTAAAGGCCTCGGCATATCTACAGATATTGATCTTCTCAGCTGTGGAGGAACCCCAGATCCTTGTATTTGTTGAGGAGGTACAAGGAAGCGTTCCTGACTTGACAGGGTACCATGACTACCTCCTGGAAATCCAAATCTAAAAAAAAAAGCAGATCATTAAGAATCATGTTGATTTTAGAGTTAGGTTGAAAAAGGAAGAGCTTGAGGTTTAACTCATATACAAAATTAACGTTGCCAAATACAACAACTTAGCAAAACAAAATAATTACCATTAGAAAACACTTACAAAGTATCTATATGCAAGTAACTTTTACTAAGTACCCTATAATGCTCACCATATGTGAGCTCTAAAGGCATATAATCTAAGACAACATAAACTAACTAACTGCCAATAAGCAGATGGAATCAAATGTTTAGAAATAAGCGTAATACTACTGGAGTTGAGTAAGTCTCTTTTTTCTTTATTTAGGGAGGCTGGCTGTAAGGGAAGGCTGATATGGGGGGGATGCTTGAAGAAGGCAGGTGGTCTAACAAATTATACTAGAGAGACTTACAGGTCTTTGTCCTTGAGAAGACAAAGGCACAGGTATGATGACTGGATAGACTAATCTATTTGCTTAAAAGGAATGAGGAAAGGAAGCAGTAAGAGATAAAGAATTCCAGGCATCACCAGTAAAAACTTAGATGAATAAATTATAGGACTATTTTTATTATTTATACTGTACCTCATTCTAGAAAGAATTAAAGGTAATTTATAAATAAATATAAAACAGAACAACAGGCATAAATTATAATTGAGGAAGAAAAAAGGAAAATCAAGTTAAGACTGTAACATGGAGATAGGTATTAGACTAAAAAAACATACATGACAAAACCAAAGCATATCCTAAAGAACTCTCTTTATTATAACATGTTTGGCTTTGACCCTTGTACCAGCCATTTCACACAAAAAAATAAACAAATAATACCACTAACTTTACAACCCTCTCTCATCAAGAAAAAAGCTCCTAGAGGAAAACATCCCATCAATTTGGAAATCTCCACAGTTATTTACAATGTAAATTAAAATGGAAAATTTGGGGCAAGGACAATATTCACCCATCACATCATAGAAAGCTTTCACAGACTGTGGCAGTTACATGCTAGAGATCTGACTGGTTGATAAACTATTTGCCTGTGGCTGCAATGTAAACCTAATACAGTCAATACTTAATGACAGAGGGAAGGTTTTAAGAGTCTGTAGAGTTCTCAGAGGTTAAAAAAAGAAAAATCCATGACCTCTCATAAGTGGAAAATAACACTGATTATATCTCAAAGGAATCAAAAAGTAAAAAGCACTAACAGTGTCTTAAGATGAGCACTGGGTGTTATATGCAGACAACGAATCATGGAACACTTCATCAAAAACTAATGAAGTACCGTATGGTGACTAACATCATAAAAAAATAAAAAATAAACAAAAAAATAAAGAGTAACTTCATTTTTCTATTCCCTTCCACCAGTTTAAATCTGGCGTGAAATTAAAAGCATTACCTAAATCCGTGAGGTCTCATCCCCATACCAGTAACATCAGGAGGATAAGGTCCACGTGGATCTTTCGGGAAAACTGTGTATCTAGGTCCTAGAGGAGGGACAACAGGCGATCTGATGTTCCCGGGATAGGGGGGTGGAGGCCTGCTAAAGGCCTGGCCGATGCCCTCGGGCTGCCAGTGTTGCAGGGGGGCCCCATGAGGCACTGCCGCTGGATCCTGCGACCCTTTCTCCTGTCGACCTGCCATCTTCTTCTGCTGCTGCTGCTGGAGAATGATTTCCCGTAACTTCTGCCGCTGGATGGAAAGAAACGAAAATCATGGGGACTTCTGATAATGAGCTGATGGCTTTTTAAGTCTGAATACTTCCAACATGTGACTATGGTAATGCTTAAAATATCTCAATGTTTACAAGTTTGATAACACCAGTTACACTTAACTATTCAGCAGGTTATAAAAACAAAGTAATAATTTGGGTCCTTTTCCTTGCCACACAAGAATGATAAAAGTTTTCATACTGAAGAATTCCCATACAAATTCATGAAGATCAAAAATGAGACAGAATAAATCAAATTCAATTGTATTAATTTTACCAATTTCCTTTTTCTTTGCAGTATGACAAATTCTACAGAATAAGATAAACTTTAACATCTGTGTAGAAATTACTCAGTTTGATGAAATGAACAGCATTCTCAAATAATACATTTAAAACATCCGTGAAGATATGATGTGTTTTTACCTGTCTCAATTTCTCTGTATCTGCTTGTGACATATTTACGGTATTCTGTGTATCAGTGACTCCTGAAGTTGGTACAGGTCCAGGAAGATGGGAGACACCGGAAAACTGCTGGCTCTGAGAACTCATTGGAGAGTTTGAAGGTGCACTGAAGCTCCCTTCTGATCCAGGCCTTGACTGATCAACAATATCATGAGCAACCTGACTTGTTCCAAAAGAGTCAGACTGAGATCTCGGAGTCATTGGAGGCTGATCATAGGGATCACGAGAAGCAGATGGAGAGACTCGGTTAAACGTGTCTGAAATACCAGGTCCAGGTGGCCTAGGCGTCTGGGAACATGCATCAGGTGTCCTTATCAATGGGCCAGATAAAGCTGCTCCTCGATTTTGTGCTGCTTGCAGGAAAGGATCCTGATTTGGCATGAGGACTGGTCTTGTCATTGAGGACCTAGTAAAACCCTCTGAAATCCTTGGCCTTGGTGTTGCTGGTGGCTGAGAGTAAGGAACAGAAATTCCAGGTCTTGGTGTTCCAGGGGGATGGGCATATGGATCCGAATGCCTCTGATTAGTGGCAGAGGTAACAAACAAGTCTGCCTGTGTAGACGGCCTTGGGGTTGGTGGCTGCTGACTATAAGGATCAATCGTGGTGGGCCGGGGAGTTCCAGGAGGTTGAGAGTAAGGGTCTGGATTGGAGCGAGATGTTCCTGAGGGTTGGGAATAAGAATCTACAATAGGTCGTGGAGTTCCTGGGGGTTGGGAATATGGGTCCTGAGATGTTGGCCTTGATATGGTTCCAGGCTGGGAAAAAGCCCTTGAAGGATGGGCAAAAGATTCATTCATTGCCGGATGTGGGGTTAGGGGAGGCTGGCTATATGGGTCACTTGATTGGTTATGAGAAAAGTTATCTACAGGTCTTGGTGTCAAAGCAGGCCTTTCATAAGGATCAACAGACAATCGCCTTGGTGGTTGTGACACTGATCCATAGGGATCCTGGGAAGATGGAGGGGGCTGCATTGGAGTCTTAAAAGGTCCAGGACCACCATCAAGAGGGGCAGGTGTCAACAAGGGTCGTGTGTATGGGTCAGGTATCCGTTGTCTTTGAAACACATCTGTCCTAGGAGATGGTTTAGTAAAGTGATCATTGGTTCCAGCTGCTAGAGGACCTTTTGCAGTTTGTTCAGAAACTACAGGAGACCGGGGGAGGCCCAAGGGTTTAGGAAACTGATCTGTCATCACAGGTCTAGGTGTGTCTGGAGGCTTTGCATAGGGGTCACTATTTGTTGTGGAGGAGGAACATAAATCTCTGACTGGG
The DNA here is from genome assembly GCF_004348235.1 of Phoca vitulina. Taxonomy (NCBI): domain Eukaryota; kingdom Metazoa; phylum Chordata; class Mammalia; order Carnivora; family Phocidae; genus Phoca; species Phoca vitulina. The sequence continues at coordinate 5,232,513 of NW_022589783.1, read as the reverse complement.
GATGGCCTATTCGCTGTTGTTTCACTCATCTGAGCCGGCCTAGCTACTGAAGGCGGCGGGGCACAGCTGTCCCCCAGTGCAGCAGGATTTCTTCTGGAAAAACTATGGCCTCCAGGAGGTGGCCTTGGGGTACCAACCATTTTCGCGTAAGGATCCACTGGAGACGGAGGTCGGGAGTGAGAAGATCCCGGTGAGAACACCTGTGGGGAGGCTGGCTGACAAGCCTGAGACTGCGGCAGGCCCTCCTGGACGGGCACGCGGGATGGGGCTGCCGCAGGAGGGGGAGCCTGTGGTTTTAGGAACACGTCATCTGACGACGCAGAGGTGGGGGTGCTGGGGAGCTGCTTCGCAAACAGGTCTTTATGGAAGGACTGCGCAGGAGACACATTCCCATTGCCCGGCTGAGGAGTCAGGGGGCTCTGCATCCCACTACTCGGTGTGTCCGAGCCAGGCTGGGCCAGGAGAGGCTGGGCCCCGAACTGCTGCTGCTGCTGTTGCTCATTCTTGACCTGCTCAAGTTTCTGCGTGGCTTCAATTTTGGCCTGCTGCTTACTTTTCTGACGCATTTGCTGTGAAACAGGGAAGAAAAAGCAATCACATGGTCGAGAAAAAGAATGTGACAGTCATGGGAGGAAAAAAGCGACAGAAGATTAATTTGTTTGATGTCCTCAGATTGTGCCCATATTAGAGTACAAGCTCCCGAAGAGCAGACATGATTGTCCGTCACCGCGTACCTCCCTTGTGCCGGCAGGACCTCGTCTGCGCTGTTCCAGCGAACGTCCCAAATCAACTTAAGTATAGTTTACTGAGAAAGGGAAGTCTATTTTTAATCTCGTTTTTATATCCTAGTAAGAACTAGCTTCTGAAACAATGACATGAACTGCTCTCCTCTCAAAAAGTAAAAATGCAATTTAAAAGCTAATTATTTAAAAACGAAAAACACATACCTGTCTAAATTTCCATTCCTGTTCATGTTCTGATTCTCTTTGCTTTAACGGATCTTTAAAAAGGTCCGAGTCAACTCGAGAACCAGGATCAATGCTGTCCTGCTGCTGCTGTCTCTTCAGGGGGTCATTGGACATCTGTACTTTATTAATGCGTAAAGCAGCTCTGTTATCTCTGGCTTTTTGCTTTGAAAAAAGGAGAAGAAAGTTATCTCCCAGCAGATGTAACATGTTTCAAGAAACAAAACAAAGTAAAATGAATGAAAATGAAAAAGTTGGGTTAAAGAGTCGAAAAGAGCTTCCAGACTCTCATGTGAAAGCCTCTGGACACAAGCCCATCTGCTCCCGTTTTTAATGCATGTCACCTCAGTGGAGGATGGGCTTCCACCTCTCTGTCTGTACCAGGCTAGAGAACCCAGTAATCTACTTTCAATCCTAATCTTCATAAAATTAAAAAATGGGAAAATTAACCTCTCCCCTAATTGAGAAAAAAGGAAAATATCAAATCACTCCTCTAAATCTAAAATCTGGAATTTGAAGCTTAGCATTAAACAACTAAGAAACTAAAAATATCCTGCCATTACCTTACTACAGTCAAGCTGAAACAAAACAAGGCATTATCAACACATCAAAAACATTATTTTGCTTTACCCAAGCAATCATTATCTCTGACAATCTATGCACTGAAGGCCAAGTTGGAAAATAAATGCATATATTTTTCAAAACTATACTGTCCATTTAATATGCTTTAAAATAGAAGCAAGGATTTGGATCCAGCTGACAATCTTACTTTGGCTTTTTGGGAGAAAATAATTCACCATCTAAACTGTAACTCTTATTATAAAATATCCTGACTATTCCTCACAAAATTCATGTTTCAAAAGCTCTGTAAAGGTGTCTAGGTACGTCTCTTTCAAGATACACAAAGATTCTTCACTAAACCTAACACGAAAAGAGCTTATTGTGGAAGAAACTGAGGCACACTAATGCAGCCTCAAAAATTAGTAGTCTTTTGAAGAGATAAAAAGAATTTTAAAGTGAAATGAGGGGCACCTGGGTGGCTCAGGTGGTTAAGCATCTGCCTTCGGCTCAGGTCATGATCTCAGGGTCCTGGGATTGAGCCCTGCGACCGGCTCCCCGCTCAGCGGGGAGTCTGCTTGTCCCTCTGTGTGCGCTCTCCCTCTCTCAAATAAATGAAATCTTTTTTTTAAAAAAGTGAAATGAATTAAACATGCTCCTGAAATAACTGATTTCAACCTTCAATAACCTGGTTCTATTAACTAGCTTATGAAAACACCAGATTCTACCTTAAGATATAATGAATTAGGAAATCACTATAAAAACAAAGTTGTTTATTAGCTGTGCAAGTATTAATATGTATTTTGTGCAACGGTAAATCTTTTTATTGACCTAAGACAATAAAAGTAAGGTTCAGGTATTGTGTTTAAGAGTATGACACATGGGAGTTTCTGTAAATACCACGTAAGGCGCTCTTTCCTGGGAGCTCGCTTTTCTCCACAGCTTGGCAATCTGCTTCACTCTCGTAGTCCAGTCTGCAACACAAAAGCATGGTGCACACATTTACAGAGCTGAGGTCAGGATGCATCGCCACGTGGTGCTGACAGCTCAACTTAGTCTGGCTGTGTTCTCATAAAATGAGTAGCCCTAAGTCCAGTTCTTTGTATAGCATAAAATCCCAGGCACACAGTAGGCCAAACAAATATTTGCCGAATGAAGTATTGCCTTATTAACCATCTCACTTGTAGAGTGGGGAAGCTTTAATTTATTATTTTTTTTATTTTATTATGTTATGTTAATCACCATACATTACATCATTAGTTTTTGATGTAGAGTGGGGAAGCTTTTAAATCAAAGGGGCTAAGCAGCCAAAATAAAGTTAAGCCAAACATAACAAGTTCCCTCAACCATGTAAGATGCTACCAGAACCAAAGCTGAGAGTTTTGTAAAACATCTGTACTCAAGAGAAGTCTATCAACCTGACCAAAAGAAGGAATCATAATTATAAATAAGCATCTCACCAGCATTTGTGCACAACAAAGATAGGGAAAACTAACAATTTCAAGCCACTTCTATGAAATTCACAGTGTCAGGACAGTAAACGAAATATGGGTGAAATCAACAATGATAAATGTAGAAATGATTTAGCCATTAAAAAAAAAAAGCTTCAAGAAAGCCAATGGAAATGGAAATGAAAATGGTGACATACGAACAGCCTTAACATGGTATCTCAGGAGGTTCTAGATCACATAGCAAAATTATTAAAGAAAATCACTTTAAAAAAAATCATAGCTCTACTCTGAGGATAATTTATATTGATACAAAGTGACTTAATAGAGCCAGATATGCTCATCTGTAAACAGCAAATAAAAGTGGGATAAAACTGTATTTGAAGAGTATGTACATTCCTTTAACAGACGACCCTGTACTAAACCACTGATTTTTATTGTTGGATAAGGTAGCATTTATTTCTATATATAATGAATAGAGTATCACAAAGAGGCACCTAAAAGACAAGTGTCATCTGTAAGAAAATCCACTTCTGGGTAACCCCCTGGTAATTTAGAAGAGCTATGTGCTGATAGCAGGGAAACTACTATAAGACAGAGTGTGAATGACCTTTTCCGTCCTGCTCTGTCTGGCAACGTGAACTCACCATAATTAACCAATGTTTGGTTACAAATATTCTATAAATGACATTCCACTAATCCAAATAGTTCATCCTCTGGTTAATCAGAATTTTCAAAAATGGCACCATTATACCATCTGACTTTTTCAAACAGACTGGACAGATGGGGAGTAGGGGAAATACTGTTGAGTTAGCTTGGTTGGGAACAGACTCCTAGAATGGAGTCTGATTTAGCCTAACAATACTTTTGACTAAATGTTAAGTTTCTGTTCTAGGAATTTTTTTTTTTTTTGTAGAGTTACACATGTAACACAACACTGAGTTCCACATTTAGGAAGACTGTTAAGAGCTGGAAAATAGATTATTTCATTAACTGAAATTAACTTTTAGGAAATATAGAAATGGATACAGGGTCTAGGACTGAGAAAATGCAAGACGTTTTCAGACATTCATGGAACCTGCACACTGTACACAGTCCTACCTGATGAAATCTAGTGTGGATGCATGGATTTCTACTATCGTAACTAAACAACAAACAGGAACTACACATGCAGGAAAGCTGGCAACACAAACAGCAATACAATATCCGTGAATTACCAGGGAATTCTTCCTTTAGGCTGGGGAAATTAATGTTTGTGTAGAGAACCGGGGCTACTGTTGCCATTTCACCCAGAGCCTCCTCTTTCTCCCACTTCAGTGTACTTCTCTGGGCGTTTGACATTGTATCGTTTTCTCCTTCCCCCGTGGGAGTGGATGATGTCCAAGAGCTGTTAGGATCACTTGCCATTGGATTAAATGCTGGATTTTTATCCCTGGGAAATAATAAATAACTTGACTTCATACACATAAAATTACTTTCTAAATACTATAGTCAAGTACAATTTCATTAAGACCTCTTCTTATTACAAAGTAGCTAAAATGTTAGATAATTTTTAGCCAAAATCCCAATATATGTAACATACACTTATATAGTACACAGCAACTTAAAACAGACCAATTAACATTTATATAATAAAAATTAGTGTAACTTAAGTTTCCATGGAAAATGAAGCCTCTGCTACCTGGCATCAGTGTAAGGAGATTGTGCCATGGCAGAGAAAGCTCCCAATCCATTTCCAGGAGGCAAAGAATTGTGTGGAAGATGAGGACTGGGTCCGATAAGGCCATTCATGAGTGGTATCCGTGAAAAAACATCTTTAAAGAAGAAAACAATTCAGTTTGCATATTATTCATAAATAATAAAGTAGCTTATTTATAAGTAATATTTCTAAATAAAAATTTCTAGCACTCTTTAAAAGTAGGATTTTTATTCCAATATTTAACTAAAATATTGCATAAAGAGTAATTTTTGGTTATGATATTTTGCAATATGGTCTCTGTACTTCTCTCTACTTCATCATGGTATACTGCAGATAGCATGTGTTTTGGAGTCTGATAGCCTTGGGCTTGAAGCTTAATTTTTGCTACCTGTTAACAGAGAGTCGATTACTATTTTTTTTTTTTGAAGATTTTATTTATTTATTTGACAGAGAGAGAGAGAGAGAGCGAGAGAGGGAACACAAGCAGGAAGAGTGGGAAAGGGAGAAGCAGACTTCCTGCCAAGCAGGGAGCCCAATGCGGGGCTCGATCCCGGAACCCTGGGATCATGACCTGAGCCAAAGGCAGACGCTTAACGACTGAGCCACCCAGGCGCCCGTCAATTACTATTTCTATAACATGAAGGTACTCCGTAATGTTACTGACACAGTGTGCATGGAGTTCTCAGCATAGTGCCTGGCATGCAGTGAGCTATTCAATACATATTAGCTCCACAAAAAGAATGATTCTCACAGCAAATGCTAGTACATTTTATCAAATATTCTTTCTCTTCTTCATTCAAAATTTACAAACAGATGGTTCTTTACATTTTACTCTTGTTGCTATTAATACAAAAAACTATCCATGATTCTTAAATTGGTACATGGTCTAAAATTGTTTGGAACAAGCAATATTTCATCTACCATATCAAATAGATGATTATTGTTAAAAATACATACATTCTGTTTTGGGCCTAGTTTTCATTACTCTGCTTACAGTTTCAGTATCCCCCCCCCCCTTTTTAACTCTCATTCCAGCTTATTCACAAGCTTCAAATCCCTGATCATCGTCTTTCTAAACAGCCATTAGTCAAACCAAACAAGACCACCTTGTGCTTCCCCTAACTCTCCTCAAGCTTATTAACTCCAACCTTGATTATTAAGATCTTCTACTGGTCTGAACTATTGAGGAATAGCCAACTGTCCTTATCTGCACAGTGTTCTGCACCTTCAAAAACCTCCTCCCAATTTAGAGACCTACTCTGAAGTAATAAATGCATGGCCTCTGTTGCAACACCCAGAACAACACTAGGAGACCACATCCACATCACCAATCAATGATACAAATGGAAATACAGTTACAGAGGTGGCTAATACTGGCCCAACATGGTGTAATGACAGAGAACTCTTAACAATGACTTTGCCATGCCATTAGAAAAAAGAATAACCAGCAGCAGCGTCTCACCCACATGTTTTGTACTGCATGCTGTCCTATCACCTAAACCAGATCCTCTAACTGGAACAACTCTGAGTATAGACAGCTCCAGTTCCTATGTGAGGATACTGGGGCTGACTACCAGGAGGTCTGCTTTCAGGATTTTGTCTCAAGGACTTCTAAGAGCTATCTGACTTCCAAATTAGGGCTTATTCTACTAAATGGCAGAGCTGGGCCCACTGGATCAGAATACTACAGTGACAAGTGTCTCAGGACATCTATGTTCACTTCAAGGATGAGATTAGGAAGCAACATTTCTGCTTTTCTTCCAAGTAGAATGTTACCTCTATTTTCAATTTCAATGGAAAGTAGGTTCCATTAAGGAATATGAGGTTTGATTGAAAAATGTCAAATGTCCTTCATGTAATTAAGATAAACAAAAGCTTCTTTATTGGTAATGACAATGTGATCCACATCAGCACTATGTTAACCACAACATGACCATATCAAAACCGTTCATAATAATAGCTTATTAAGCACTTCACTATATGCCAGGCACTGTTCTGAAAGCTTTATATGTATTAACTCTTTGATCCTCACAACCACCTGGGAAATGGGTTATTACATGTAGCTCCTTTGAAGCAAAGACCCAGAGGTTAAATCACTTGTGCAAGGACACAGAAGTAAATGCAAAGCATTTTTCCTTTATTACTATTTTAATTAAGAAGTGGTGTCTCTCTCTGTCTCTCTCTCGTCTACCATACAACTCAACCTGATGTTACCAGCTTATAAAAGTAATCTTTCTCAAGGCATGAATCATAATAATGACAGAAAAGTTACTTCACTTAACCTTCAGCTAAAGTGATTTCAAGTTACTCTATCTCAATCTTGAAATTTCCCTTCTCCACTTTCTGACCTTCTGTATTAGTGCTGACATTACATTCTGGCATCCTTCCTTAACCACTCTTACTGAAGTTACTCTATGGAAGATTTCCAACAATTTTACTGTCCAATGAAACATCTTTCAAGCACTCATCCTACCTGACTTTATAACCTATCTCTAACAATCCTCATCTCTAAGATCCTATGCCTCTCATGCAGTCTCCATCACTGTTTTTTCACTTTCACCTAACCCTTAAAAAGGAAAAAGAAAAGGAACATATAATTGCATTATCTAAGATAAACCAGTGAGTTAAGCATATAACTCATCACATTTAATTAAAGAGTTCTTCAAGATTCTATACTCTACAGCAGTGTGCTCTCTTAAGAAATCTCACCCTTCCCACAACTCCGACTAGTGCCACCCCACACACAATTTATAAATTTTCACCTATATATAGCCTTGAACAACTGCAAGTAAGTCTGCCTGTAAGTCAGAACAATGTATATGTCCCATTTCTAACAAACTAACGATGGTCTAAAACTAAATGTTACACTTCCACTGCCCTCTAATACACACACACACACACACACACACTCCTCTCTGTTCCGTGTTTCTAGTTTATAGCCTGATTACCTGTAGGCAAGCCTGGCTCACATACAGTCTAATTCACTTTGTGTCCCACCTTTCCCTGTATCTTACAGCCATTCAGTAGCAGAGTCCTACATATTCTAACATCACTGTCTCTCATATCCATTGCTTCTTTCACTTAGCACTGCAGATATATTTACATGCATGGAACCCGAACTTTCACTTAGTCCCAACCACAATAAACTCATTAGTACAACCCTTGCTGTCTCAAATTCATTTCCAATACTGACAGCAGTGCGACCTTGCCAAAATGTGTGACCCATCAGGTCATTTCACTGGTGGGAGATCTTGGATGGCTCTAAGCAAAAAATCTGCAGAAGAAAAGGCCAACTGCCACTGTCTATTTTCACAGCCATTTACATACAATCTCGACCCAATGTGCATTTTCTACTTTTGCTCCTTAAACACTACCCACTTACTCTTCTCCTTTGCTCTGGAAAATGTTCAAGTTGCCATTATTGAATATCTATGTGCCACTGTGTATGTGGCCTGATCACGCTTTGTTCTTAAGAAAGAATTATTATTCTTTGAAACATGACTTGAAATCTTAATGACTCTTAAGGTTCTACTTGAATCATGGTCAACTATGATATAAATTAGCTATATACCTGAAAGTCTACAATACTAGGATTATAAACTCCTTTGGGTCGGCAGTCTCACTCATCTTTGTATTACACATAAGCATCTAACAAGACAAAGGCATCCCTTCAAAACCTTTCAAAAATGAGCCTACACTGTGAAAGGATTTAAATGATGATAGTAAGATCGTTTATTAAAAAACGTATCTTGGGGGTGCCTGGGTGGCTCAGTTGGTTGAGCGACTGCCTTCGGCTCAGGTCATGATCCTGGAGTCCCTGGATCGAGTCCCGCATCGGGCTCCCTGCTCGGCAGGGAGTCTGCTTCTCCCTCTGACCCTCCCCCCTCTCATGTGCTTGCTCTCTCTCATTCTCTCTCTCACATAAATAAATAAAAAATCTTTAAAAAAAAAACAAAAAAAAAACGTATCTTGGGGCACCTGGGTGGTGTAATCGGTTGAGCCTCTGCCTCTTGATTTCGGCTTGGGTCCTGATCTCAGGGTTGTGAGATCAAGCCTTGCATCAGGCTCTGCACTGGGCATGGAGCCTGCTTAGGATTCTCTCTCTCTCCCTCTGCCCCTCCTCTCTCTCACTTGCTCTCTAAAATAAATAAATCTTTTTAAAAAATTGAATCTTTGGGGTGCCTGGGTGGCTCAGTCGGTTAAGCATCCGATTCTTGATTTCAGCTCAGGTCATGATCTCAGGGTCATGAGATTGAGCCCCACATCGGGCTATGCTCTGGGTGTACAGGCTGCTTAAGATTCTCTCTCTGTCCCCCTTTCCCTCTGCTCCTACCCTAACGCCCTGCCCGTGCATGCTCTCTCTCTCTCTCTCTCAAAAAAAAAAAAAAAGCATCTTTAACTGATTTGATTTCTAAAATATATACTTTCCATTTCAGAAAACATGAAGATAGGGGTTTTTTGTTAATATGTTGAGAAGAGAAATACTGAAGTGTTGCATTCTTAATCATTAAGAAAACATATGGGAACAATTAAGACAAGAAGCACTTATGATGAGTGTTTTATCCAAATGTAAATCACATGTTTAGTCTAGCAAAAATCAAGGTAAATTTATGTTTAGAGGCTAAACTGGCAGAAATGAAAATATTTTAATTATGTGCATTATGACATTTTTCATGTATACATAAAATTGGTAGTAAAGATAACATTAAATTATTTGCATATTTCAGCGCTTATACAAAAACAGTGTAAGGGTTTATAAAAGTATCATTAAATTACTTAATTCAGTATATCATCATGAAGCAGTGACAACAGGATATAGAGACATGACCCTATGCTCGAATCGCCAAAGACCCACACCACCCCACAGGACTCCAACCACCCCCACGGGGGATTCCCACCCCTGTGGCGCTCTCCTCACCTACCTCCACAAATTTTAAGTCTAGGTTGTCCAATTTCAGCTCTCCAGAAACACAGAGAAATTAAAGCCTTAAACTTATCTGGCAACTAGTTACAAGTAGGTAGAAGAAAACTGATCAAACAAAGAAGGCAGAATTCCACAAAATTAGAGATTTGAAGTTGACAGTGGAGAAAGGTGGCAGATTTACTCTGAAAGGATGTGCTGGGCACACACTCCATGGCAGAGTAGACAGTGATGGGAAGGACATGACCCTAGCCTTCAAGGACCTCACAGTCTGAAGGAAAAACTGTAACTACCCAAACAGGCATCATATCTGTGCTCCCTGCCGCAGTGGAAACACGGGGCTGGGTGTGCAGGTGGTGATCTACTGATTCAGGAAAGGGAAGGGAAGCCGAGACCAGGCAGTCAGGTGTATGTGTGTGTGTGGGGGGTCATTCTCCAAACGTGTGTGCAGGAAGGGCTGAGTGAAGGGGAGCCAGACTGGTGAAGGGAAGCAGGGAGGCACTGTTCTCCCCACTGCCAGTAAAGAGAGCGAAAGAACTCTGGTGCCAAAGGATCACAGAGGGCTGGGGAAGTTCACGGAGATAGGTGGATGAGATAAATTCAGATGAAGTATTGTTCCACTGCCATAAAAGAGGGTTTTCTCCTATCAGTTTGTATACATTGTTTCTAAGGGACAAGGCTGATTTGCTTTAGCGCTTGAGTGTACTTACAGAACTTTTCTAGAGGTGACATACCCTGACTGTGTATGGGCACCAGCTGAGGCGCTGGGGGTGGGGGAGGCTGTGGTAACGCAGCCGGCTGGGTGGTCGCAGGACTAAGCACAGCAGTAAACAAGTCTTCGACATCCTTCCCTCCAAGCTCTGTGAGACAGAATTACAGTGACAGTAAGATTAAAATAAAAGACTATCAGAGCCAAAGTAGATAGAATGCCATTTTCATAAACTCGAAATACAGAACACAAATACCTGGAATTTTATATAACTTTCCAAGAATTGCTCCTAGGATAAAATAAAGAAACACAAATATTAACAACTACCATTTCAACGTACTGACACAAAATAGCATTTGACACAGAAATGATCAGAAGAGAAGTTAAATTATAAAGAAGCATGCAGAAATCTTTGAAAATCATATTTACTCATGTCTTTTAGAAAGCCTAGATGTAGGGCAAATATTTTACCATCTGTGACCATTTTGTCTAGCTCAGGACTGAGGATTCCATCTAGCTGCTCTTCACTTAATGGTCGTGAACTCGGATTGACACTTGGCTGAGGCAAAGAGGACGGATCATCAGCGACAGGACCAATATCTATTCCAGCTAGAGGAGCAAAGTAAACAGATTACAAGTGAATTCTGAATATTCATGTAAAATGCACAGCACTATTTACTTTCATTAATACACAACAATATGATTAAAATAGAGCAATGAAAAGTTTGTAATTATAAATTAATCATGGTTCTTATATCAATTTGAATAGTCAATCAGTAAAAATCAGGCACAATGTATTTGTAAACTTAGGTGCCACTTAAAGTTATGTTTTAATCGAAGTAAATACATTTCCTGAGGAATAGAAGAACACACCTGGTTCTAAACTTCCACAAAAATAAGCACATCATTAATATAGTAATCTATAAGAAGATTCAATATACAGTATTTAAGGTGTAAGTGATTGCTTTAGCTTGGAAAACAGTGGTTTCCAATGTACAGTTCAACTATCACCTATGGTGTGTGACAAAGGAGGGAGAGACTTTCACATAAATTAATGAAATGCTGTAAAATTCTCAATGTTTAGTAAACATTATCCTTTTGTGAATAATTTCAACTACAGATCATATTTTGGAAATACTCTGTAGTCACAAAACAAGATACAGATTATGTTTATAATGTAACATGGTTTATTTCATACAAATTGGTTTTCAGGCAAAAATCACATTTAACAGTGGTCTATCATCTACTTTATCATGCTCTCTCAATATTACTACTACTAAAAACTAAAATTTAGTCTGCCCTTATATGATCTTGTATTAGGAACTAACTCTATAACATGTGGGTAATATTATAAATTACATATTAAGAAGAATAAAATCATTCACTTAAAAAAAAAAACTACTGATAAAGTCATCCAAAGCACAGCACAGCGGTACCATGCTTTAGCTGCACGCACAAAGGGAAAAGCAAGTACGGATTAGTGACAAGTTAGCGCTGTAACAATATGCATGCACCTACAGGTTGTTTCAGCTGAAATCACTATAAAAAAAGACTACTTCTAGTCAGCCGTCATCCATTGCTCAGTTTCTTACCAAATGGAAAAGGTGAGCTCTCAACCTGGAAAGTGCATAAATCAAGACCTATAAGACCCAAACCAAATAAAATGGATGATTACCACAGGGGTGGGAAGTGAGGAGCAATGCAAACAAAAGAAGAAACAAGATACAGCAAGACTGTAGGGCAACAAAGCCTTAAGTTTGATGCAATTAGAAAGACAACAGAAATTAACTTGCTATTTCCTCTCCTAAAGCAGAAAAGCTGAGGTAGATCAAATAAAATGATGAGTTCTTTGACAAAGCCAAAACAAACTTTCTTTCGGTTTCAGAGAAAAGACTAAACTTGTTCCATACACACACACACACACACACACACACACACACACCTCATCGTTATCATAAAACAGACACTAGACAAATATAGACATATATACCTGAATGATCAACTGATTTTGCAAGGTCATCTGAAATTATTCCAAGAATGTCATCATCTGTGTTTAAGACTTCAGAAATATCAGCTAAGGGGTCATCAGTCGTACCTAAGCATAGCAAGTATATTTTTAAAGTCTCAATATTGTCCTAGACATTAAGTTCTAAAACACACTCACTCATTCAACCATTCACTAAACATCTAGACTACCGGAGATGCTGAGTTAAGCGCTAGAATCATAAGATTATTACTTCTAAAGTAAGGAATTTTTCAAAGAAAACACACACCAATGTTTTGAATAACAAAACATTAAAAATTAAGACTATTTTTGTTTTGTGACTGTTCATTAACAATAAAATAAAATTTAAAATAAAGACCAATAAGAGAAATAAAGGCAATAAAAGTGAAATAGAATGCTATAAGAAAGCAAAAAAAAAATGCATTAAGAAAGTGGCATCTCTAAAAGTGACATCTAGAAAATAAAATACAGAAGATAAATATCAAAGTCAAATGCATTATTCAGAAATTCCTTGTAAAATATAAAGTAGGTACCATCTAGTTAGATGCCCAGTTCCAACTTTGATCTTAATACTGATTAATCATTCACTCAACTTATTCAAAAAATATTTCAGTACCCACAGAATTATGTCTATGGGTTATGTTAACAGGCTTTGTTCCAGCCACTGAGAATTCAGAATAACTACAACAACGTGCATGCCTACTTTGTTTACTTTCTCAGAGAGGTTAGCAAATAAATGACTGCAGTGTAAGTGCTAGAAAGGTAACAATAAGGACAAAGGATTAAGAATAAGAGGTGGAGATGATAAAGTATTAGATAAAGTCGTCAGGGAAGACCTTTTAAAGGACATGACCAAGGATAAATGTAAATGAAATAAGGGAGTAATATGCAAAAAGATGGAGAGAACACTCCAGGCAAAGGGAAAAGCAGATGGAAAGACGGGAGCAGTTAGGGTTTTGCCAAGTGTGGTCAGTGTGGTTGACTGCAGTAATGAAGGGAAGGAGTGCTGGAAATAAAAGGCAGCTAAGTGAGATTACATATGGTTTTATAAGTCGTGGTGAAGACTGAGCTTTATACTGAAATATGAAGCAGCATGGGAACTTGTTGGAAGGCTGATGGCTAGAAGGGATAGGAGTGATATTTGAAAGGGAAAGCGCTGGCTTCCAGGTGTAGAACAGACTGGGGGAGGTGGGCGTGGGGAGTGTTGGCAGCAGGGGAGGCCTGGAGATCAGTCCAGAAGCTGCTGCTGTCTGAGAGGGGGCGACAGCGAGCACTCTGGGGCAGGCGGGAGAGCGGAGGTAAGACATGGTTGACTTTGGGCTACATTTTGAAGACAAAGACAAATTTGTGGATGTATCCACTGTGAAGTGTGAGATAATAGGGAGTCAAGGAGGACTCCAAAGTTGACTTCTGGACTCATCAGTAAGACAACAGGCTAGCTTTAATAATTATATTAGTCACTTAAGAAACATCTGCATTTTTTAATCTATGTCAACTGTGTTTTTACTTTAAAGGGGGGGAGACATAAAATACTCGTAAGATCCTAGATCAAATATCCCTATAAGACACAAATAGTCTTGTCCCATTAAACATATACTTCTCAAACAGAATCCATACATAAGAATACTATAATTTTTCAAACCAAAAACTAATGTAAATTAAGTGCCAAATATTTGTAAAGTTTTTAGAGAAATAAAATTACTTCAATAGTATATCTCTAGACACTTTAAGGGGAAAAAAAATCTGAATTCTTTCAGGCACTGTGTGTGTGTGTGTGTGTGTGTGTGTGTGTATTAAACCAATGGAATTCTACTACATAAATTACAACTAACATTTTTTCAAAAATGTTTTAAAAGTTCACCCCTACCTGAAGAAAGGGATTTTTCCATCTTACCAACAAATCATTAGAAATGATGTGATAGATTATACTGAATGAAATACAACAACAAGCTGCTACTTGAAAGTTTCCCTGTTAGAAAGGCCAGAGTAGTTCAGCTGCAGAGAATGTCCCATTTAGCCTGGGTATTGGAACAGGTGCTATTCTAGTCCTCCACATTCTGGCTTCACCACTGAACCATTCTCTGCAGCTTTGTGAGTTTATCAATGTTTTTCCTGCCACAATATGCCTTCTGTCCAACCTCAGTTCTCTTCCTTATAAAAACTCAAGTGCAAGTAAGTTCTAGTTAAGTTTTTAAATGGCTAGTCAAAATTTTCACAGTAAGATATCCTTCACAGTAAGATACTGTTTGAAGGATCCACAAGTCTTTTGCTATATATTAACAATATATTGACATGGATAAGAGCAGGTAAGCACTTAAAGCAACAGAATTTAAGTAAAAGTAAAATCATCTGCTAAGATAAACAAAAAGCATGGCCTTTAGATCAGTGTTTTCCCCATTGCCAACAATAACAAAGACTAGACATCTTGCATGTGTATAAGAGCAGGTAAGACTGCTTCTAATTATTTTGAGAAGTTAAAATAAAAGCCTATATGTCAATCCAGGGTAATGTCAAGTAAATGGAGCTGTAATATATCAAAAGTCATCTCTCAGTAAAAAGTCACCTTAAGATTATTTTACAAATTGAGTTTATAAAATTCACTGAGTTAAAAAAAGTAATCAATGGTAAAAAGGAAGCTTGTCAGAAAAACATTAATTTATAACTGATAGTAGATAAAAATCTAGACGTGGGGAAGAAACTCTGTGATCACAACTCCTACATACTGAACTAGTTAAACTCCTAGAGCCTTGTTGACATTAATACCACTTTATAAATGTATTAAGTTCTCGTACCTTTCCCTGATTCTAAACAGTCCCCACATTCACTATACCTAGGGTAGTGGTTCTCAATCAGGGGCGGTTTTGCAGGGGACAATTGGCAGTATCTGGAGATGCTCCTGATCATCATGACATGAGGAGAGAGATGCTGCCAAGTATCCCACAATGCACCACAGGGCCTCCCTCCAACAAAGGTGCATCTGGCCCAAACTGTAAGTAGTAGGAAACTGTGATCTAACACAATATATTTCACTGAATTAACACAGTCTGTCAGTGAGTTCCCAGCTATAGCATTCTTTTTTTCCCCCCTCTTTTGAATTTCTTTGGGTCATGTAATTAACAAAAATCTATCTCACTTAAGTCAAAGATTATTACATTTATTACTCACCGACTATGGCAAAATGAAACCTCCTTACATTATCCTTAGCATATTATAAACTGAACATTCTCCTCTGCAACCCTTAATTTTGGTGGCAGTTACATAGATAAATTTATTTGCCAAATCCTATAACCTGTCCACTCAAAATAGTTGCATTTACTGAATGCGTATTATACTTCAAAGAGGTTGACGTTTAAAATGCATGAGGCCAAACTAAAGCATTTCAAAGGTTTAATTACAAGCAATACAAATGTCATATGATAAAGAACGTATCTGTAAATTATTCCACATACCGTGAGTTCCAGGTTTTGCTGGAGTTGAGGATGAACTAAGTAGTGGATCTAAGGAAGGATCCAAGAAAGTTGTGTTCATGTTTGTTTTATATGAAAGCTGAGCTGTATCTTCTGATAGATTATCTAAACTTAGCTTGTTTTGTCTACTTGTATCTAGAAGATCCTTTCCAAAGAAAGCTTCCTAGATAAAGATAAGCACATATGAAAATGATTTAGTTATAAAATTCTAAAATGCTAACAGGTAATTCTTCCATTTTTGACAAGAAGGCAGAAATAACACAAAAACATAAGAATGTTACAGTTTTTTATAAATAGCATTAAAGTCTTCATGAGTCAAAGAAAAAGTGTCTTGCTAATCATGGTATTCAAGAATACAGAAATTGAATACAGAACTATATGAACAATATAGAAATAACCTGTCAATTGCTTTATACAGATTTCCCCTTATTTTAAAAGATTTTTTTGTCATTTTACTAGAGACAAATTATGCAAATAAAACCACATAATTATGTCAAATGCGTTTCTAGGAACTGCAATATAATAATCCAATAATTCCAGGAGATTAGGCAACAATTAAATTTAAAAACTGATAAATTTATAATACTATTGGCACTTTAATTCATATTATAAGAAAAACTAAGGCTTCATGAATATTATTAATATTTATAGATTACTTGCAGAGAATAGCACAAGGGTTTGATCTACAGCTTTAATATTTACATACTTCAGGTAGATTTAGTAACCTCCTATTGATTCACATAACCACATTAAAGACTTAACATGCTATAAATCTGAAAGAGGGTTTTTATAGTCATTTGAACCATACTATGTGTACAAAATTTACTACTATTAAAGGCTTTTGGCTTTTTATTCATTTACTCATATTAACATTTCTCTATTTCAATCTATTTCCTCTACCCTAGAGACCAGTGTTTCAAGCTGAGTTGCTTACAACTGGAGGATCTCTCCAAAACTTCTCAAGGATCAATAAGGAGGACAAAAGGAAGCCCTTGAGACCCCCCCCACCCCCAACCCAACAACCAGAGCAGAAGTTCTAGTTTATTTTCTGTATGGTGGTTCTGTCTAGAAAAAGGATCCTTTGCAGAGGACAATTTTGCAGAAACTCAACATTTAATATACTCTTGCCAAAGACACATATACAGAAAAGGTTCACCTTACATATTTTTATAATACCAAGTGAAAGCAGCTTCAATGTCTGTCAAAAGGCATTATGACTAAACAAATTACTGATACCCAAACTATAAAACACATCCATTTTTTTAAAAGGATCTAGAGCTATGCTGTCAAAGAAAAGCTTTAAAATACAGTATTAAAAGAAAGCAAGCTGAGTGTCCAACAAAACATCAAAAACAAACCGAGACTACTCTCACTATGCAAAAATAAATTATAAAACAAGTTCTGAAAAGATAAATACCAAACTGTGAACAATGCTAACTTCTGCAAAGGGATGGGGAAGGAGGTATGTGAAGTCCGACAGAGGTATGATATATTTGATTTGAAATTTTCACATTTTTTAAATGAACAAGCTGTTTCACTACAAAAAAGAAATTTGAAAATCAGCGAAGTTAGAGCACTGGGTAAAGTATGGTCTGCTTCTTAAGAGCGATGGTTTTATCATTAGGAAAGATACTGAATAGCAGAGCATCTTAGAACTTTAGAGATCATTTATTTCATGCCTTTGGTATAAGTCTGAGACCCTGATTAGCAAAACACTTTTTCTTTGACTCATGAAGACTTTAATGCTATTTATAAAAAACTGTAACATTCTTATTAATTTGATAGCTTTTTATTAACTTTATATAAGGGAATGGCTCCACATGGCTTCAGATTTGATAATGTGACTCCCAGAACAAACTGGGGATTTTAAATGTACTACCAGGGTTCCTAAGGTCACATAGCAGCACTAGGTCTTAGGAGACCACAAAATATTTCTATGGGGTAGATTATACAATTATTTATAGTTTATCCTGACACTGTTAAGATTAATAAAGAAAAACTGGAAAATGGCTACTGGGTTCCTGTGGGCTTTCATCACTATGTATTCCGTCAATCAGTGGGGGAAAATACAACGGCCACCACAAGATGCCCAAGAAACAGTAGCATTACAAAGGTTTCCTTCACGTCCCCCTGCCCAAAGAAAGGTTAGGTATTATTGATGTACACCAGAGGAAACAATCCAGCTCAACAGATTAAGATTATAGCGGTAATTAGGAAATCAGATCCACTACTTTTAAAGCTCTTTTCCAAAGTATAAAACGGTCAGTTTTCATATATTCATAAACAGCTAAAAAAGGCTTCCTAAATACATATTGCACTTTACAGAAGGTTCAATAGGAGGAGGCGGAGGTGGAGAAGCATGTTAGATATTCCCAAGAAAGGATTATTAAAAGAGAGGGGGAGGGGATGAGAGGAACCAAAAAGGATGCAATGAAAGATAATCTAAACAAGGGGGGTTATCTCCTGACCAATAAAATGACTATTATATGTTAAAAAGGGGGTACAGTTAAGATGAGTAGGTATTTCAAGGGAATCTGGGGAAAATAAAACATTTATTAAAGAAAGACAACATGTATGGCACAAGTTAAGTGATTTACACACATAGTTCCTGTTCAATCTCTCAACATTTCTGGGGCACAGAGATGGTGAGCAGAATGAGATCACAACGCTAACTGGTAGCAGAGTGGTATTCAAACCCAAGACTCCAACCTTAAAGACTCAACTCTAAAATGGACACTGCCCTTAAGGTATTAGCTGTCTAATAAAAATTTACACTCATGTACATTACTACATAAAACTACACTTAAAAGTTTTATTAAACATAGATGACTTGTTACTCAAATAAGCATTTGATTTTTATACTTCTAATTACCAAAAGAGAAAACTGAAGAAGCTGGATGTTAGCTAAATGGAAATGTATTTTTATTTATTTATTTTTAAAGATTTTTTTTATTTTTTATTTATGTGACAGAGAGAGAGAGAGAGAGAGACAGCAAGGGAGGGAACACAAGCAGGGGGGGTGGAGGAAGGAGAAGCAGGCTTCCCGCTGAGCGGGGAGGCCGATGCGGGGCTCGATCCCAGGACCCTGAGATCATGACCTGAGCCGAAGGCAGACGCTTAACGACTGAGCCACCCAGGCGCCTCAGAAATGTATTTTTAAACCAGTAAGAGCCAACTGGAAAAATTAGGGTAAAAAAATTAACTGCGATTCCAGCAATAAAGCAATAACTCTGTAGGCCATTATACTGTAGGAGGAACAGCCCAGATGGACACTCCATAATGGTCCGCTCCAATCCCACTTCCACACCTGAAGAGAGAGGACTAGCCCGGTCCTATCTCTAATATCGGGCCTTCTCCAGTACAACATCATGGGGTTTGGAACTCTTCTGTGACTTCATGCTTACAGATGAGCTAGAAAGATTTCTATTTTCATGCAGCCTATACCTAGTAAACAATGTCTTCATGTTGAGGGATGTTTTTCTGATGTATATTTTAGAAAACAAAAACAATTCTACTTAAAGCTTTGGTCACTGGCCTCTAAAAGTGGTAAATAATTATTAAAGCTATAACTTGGCTGCTAAAAAGGAATCTTTATTTAGTGAATATAATTACCCTGACCTGTATTGGCAAAGGGAGCTGTCCATGGGACATGGGTTTGGGGAGCACACAGGTGCAAATGGTTTACAAGAATGAGCTTTCCCTTGGGACGCCTGGGTGGCTCAGTCGGTTAAGCGGCTGCCTTCGGCTCAGGTCATGATTCCAGGGTCCTGGGATCAAGTCCCACATTGGGCTCCCTGCTCAGCGGGAAGTCTGCTTCTCCCTCTGCCTGCCACTCCCCCTGCTTGTGCTCTCTCTGACAAGGAAATAAATAAATAAAAATCTTTAAAAAAAAAAAGAATGAGCTTTCCCCAGTTCAAAATGTCCTTGTATGTCTTATGAAATATTTGGAAGTGAAAAACTGGGATTAAAAAAAAAACTTTATGAAAAGTATCAAGGCACAAAAAAGGTAAATGTTAATTTTTGTGGGCCTCTGAAAGGTGAAAGCACGAATTAAAACAAATGAAACATTAACAAAAATAACAAAACCATTTTCAAAAACTCAATACATTACATTTCTTTTGTTAATCAACTACACAATACAATGTAAAGCAAAGCATTACTTGTAAATAGGCAGGGAAAGTTTCTTCAAGCTTATTTTTCCGTTTTCGGTATCTCTTCTTTATTTTTTCAGTGTTTTCAGTAACAGAAACAGATTCATCAACTAGAGTATCTGGTAAGTGCTCACTCCAGCCTGAAAAAGTAATCACATTTATAAGTATGTGGTATTTAAAATTTTCAGACAAATCCACCCAAAGTAACTTTATAGCTTATCAACATATAATCAGATCCATATAAACAAACAAGGGGTTTTTCTTTTTTTCTCTCCAGTTTTATTGAGATATAACTGACATACAATACTGTGTAAATTTAACGTGTACAGCAGGACTTGACAAACAAGTTTTTCACAAAAAGATGTCAAAGCAAGTTTATTAGTAAGCTTTAATTATCATAAAAAATACACTGCATGTCTATCTAGTATCAATATCCATTTACTATTGTCTCTTAACGAGCATTTCCTTACTCGCAAAGCAGCAAATTGTTTTAACAACATTGTGTTAAAAATTAAAATAATGAAAATACACAATGCTCATGAGTCTGGGGGAAATGGCTACTCATATATATTACTAAAGGCAATTTAGCAGGAACAACCTTTTGGAGAGTTTCTCGGGCATAGCCAACAAAAGTCTTTTCAAAAATGTGTGTTCTTCAATTAAGCAATTCCAAGTTCAGGAATTTATTGCAAATTAGGTTTTTGTAGTACATATATATTGTAAACACATATTACTATCTACAAATATACTCATAAACATGCTATGAATACCCAATCTTAAAATCAATCAGAGAAATGGAAAGAAAACAAAATTTTGATCTATGAAATTAGCAAAGAAGTAAGTACACTATTTAAAGCAGATAGGTGAGCCATCAAACGACAGGCTCATATTCCCAAGGCAAATAGCACACCCCTTCTGAAAATCAATGCAGGCACTTTTGTTGCCAGAATATGTAAGCGGACTGACTCTTCTGAAAACTACAAATGGTGGATAAACATTCTTTAAACAATCTTTTTAAATGTAGAGTAATCTACCAGAAAATAAAGAATCCTCAAAGACCAAAAATTAAGTAAAACAGGAACCACAGAAAGAAATAAGCAAAGAACTAAGTAAAGCTCTCTGAAATTTTGCTAAAATCCAGTGACCTTGAGCTCCAATTTTCAGAGCGTCATGAGGAATGGGGACTAGAAGACAAAGTTTAAAGCCTCTCCCCTCAAGGCAGAGAGATTAACCAGAGGTGCCTCCTATAAAGGTGAGATCCTGAAGGATTCCATGCTCGGAGCTGGTTTAACAAGAAATACACCCTCCCAACCCCCACCTCCCCCATACATCATTCACCTCCCCCTCCCCCTCCCCACCACCAACAGCAAAGAAAACTGTTTGTCATCTTGTCATGGAATTTGGAGCTGGGTAGAAAGGCAAAAAGTGAAAATCTCCCCTGAGAGCTCATAAACTCAGTATAGCCCTAATGTGTAAGAAACCTGAATTTATAACACAGGTGGACCAAAAAACTTCAAGGCAAGAATTTAAGCTAAATCCTTTAAGCTAAAGAAGTCCTGGGGTAGTAGCTCCTCATGTTCCTGGCGTTAACAGATGCAGATATTCTCTGAAAGAAGCCACCTTCAATTCAGTCCTCAAAAAAGTTCAGAGAATGTTCTACAGAATATGAGCTCATGGTTTAAAAAAAAAAAATTTTAATATATTATGTGTATGTATGTATGTATCTCAGACAATAAATACAATGAAATGAGTCACTAGGAGAAGGGGCCAGGAGAGACACACAGGAGAATCACACGTGCAAAGGTGTTAATACTTCATACTGTGCATCACTTAGACACACAGAAGTAACAGAGCGCTGAGACGAGGGGGAGTGAGCTGTAAGGAGAAACTAGAAAGTGTTAAAATACTAAAAAGGCAACTCAGAAAAGGAAACAATGCATAATACAATAAACACTCAACAGATGACTCCGGATGCTGCAGATGAAGGATAAAATACTGACCTAACAGAACTAAAATTAGAGGACAGAATAGAGAAAGATGGAAAACACAAAACCAGTCTCATTGAACATGTCATTTCTTTGGGCTTCTTACAGCCATAATAAATCATATTAGAAATTCCTTTAAAACCATCTGGTGCTTCCTTTCAAAAACACAATTTGTAATTTTCATTAATTCACAGGTCAAAACCCCACCCCATAATAATGGAAGAACTCTAATCAGAGCACATCCTGAAAACATCTCTTTCCTTCACATCCTACAGAAAGCGTTTAAAATACATAAAGCATACAGATTGTGATCATACCCACACAATGTGTTCATTAGAACCAATTCTCAAACTATGACTTAAGCAATGATTTAGCTTTCTTTGAAGATCTATGTGAAGATGACAGAATATTAATTGGAAGACATATTTCTAAAATATTATACAATTTTGTTAAAAATTGTTGGAGTAGCCTGTGACTTTCAACAAAATAGTCTAAAGTCTCCAATTTTATACCAAGGAGCTAAGACAGGCAAAGAAACGCCTTTTGTGAGATGAATGGGAAGCACCTAGTATAACTAAGTGATCCAGTCCCTACACTGTTTGTATTTAACTTAAGAAAAACAGAAAGTTGTTTAAAAAAAATCTCAGAGGAATATACTTTACTGGACTTAAACCTTTTCCTTATCAAACCTAATTTCTGTATTATAGGTATGAACTCTACAGGCACTCACATCCTTTGATCAATAAGAAGCAATAAGGTTGTGACTGCAGCATTATTTAGGATGGTTCTTTTCAATAGGGATAGCAAGAAAAGGGGGTTAAATCCAACAAAATCAGTACCATACCATCATCTCTGTTAGGTAACTGCTCAGAAATAGAGCCTGAGGAATCTTTTCTGATGACAGATCTTTTTGTTTTTCCTTGCCCAGTTCGACTTCTTTGCCGTACCATAAATCCACCAATACCTATCCAAAAAAGAAATTGGGTAACTTTGTAAATAATTGATTTCTCCTTGTATTTTCAAAGTAGGGTGAAATTGCTTGGAGGCATTTCCCAAATTCAATATGGGCTAATTTAAATCAATAGGGTTTGGAAATAAGCAAATTAAAAGACGTCAAAGCTACTGACTGTTACCTTATCACGAACCAAACAGGTATAAAAATACATTATTATAGTAGAGAAAGAATGCATGCATTTCCTCTTCTCAACAGTGTCAAAGTAAATAGTACAGTAAATTGTACTTGTTTAACAAATATTAAGTAACTCATATTATCATTCAAATTACTTGTACATTAGCTGTGGGAGAATAGATATACAAGATATAAATGAAACTAAATGATCCAAACAAAATCATTATGACTTCAGGGGTAACATGTCTAGTTAAGGCTCTTGGACATGAGACACAAACAGCTCTGTAGTCAAAAGCACAGAATCTGGTTCTAGTTACTTCTAGTTACTACCTGACTCTGGGAAGTTCTAGTTACTACCTGACTCTGGGCAAGTTATCTAACTTTTTAGTGCTTCAGTTCCCTCACTGTTTTAACAACAGGGATAGCGTCTAGCAGCTCACCTCCTCATACATATACTTAGTCAAACACTAACAGTTTTCGTCACAGGATACAGCCATCTAATACACTTCCTGACCTAATGGGTCCCTCAGTCACAAGGATGACTTCCAAAGGAGGTAGAAACAGAAAAAAAACACAATAAATATAACCTCCTAGGAGTTTGCAGTCTAAAAAAGTTTGTGTAGTTATAAGCCTCCTAATTAGGAAGAAATGAAATGATTTTCATACAGTGACTTGGACGAAGCTAATCTAGGTCCTTGTTACAGATACGGCCCATCTTATGGAAGGTTACCTTTAGGGTCTTGCAGAATACAAACAACAGTGAGAAAGTTTTTCCATGCACATCAAAAGATATTTAGGACACTCTTATCAATAAAATATAAGCAGTCAGAAGGATAAAGACCAAACTGATTCCATCTAATGTCTCACTGACTGGTAAATAGACATTAATAAACTGCCTAAAGAAAGCCTACACATTCTGCATTGTGACCAGTTCAGTAATTTTTTCTAGTAAGGCAAATAAAATTTGACAAACAAGACAGCTTCTTCCTCTGCCTCTGAGGCAGTGAGGAAATAAGAGAGAATTTTATCAGTCATATATTAACTGAACTATACATTTTAGGAGGCACAAGAACCCTGTTTACCTAATTGTACATTTACTGGCTCCCACACAAACACGGAAATAAGTTTCAAAAACAGAGAATATTAAGAACGAATGTTGAAAATTAAAAGAATTACAGAAGTACACATCAAGGGAAAAATAAATAAGTGGCTTTAAAAGTCCAAGTACAAATAATAGCCAATGTAGTAAAGCATTTAATACAATGGACAGCATTTGGGATAAGGCATTAAAATAATGATTTATTGTGAAGTATTCACATACTCAACCTAAGGAATTTCCACCTTAAAAGCATATTGAAATAGTTCAGTCTTTCAATTTCTACATTCAAGTTTTAGTTTAAAGAGTTAAGGAGCTACATTTCATCTTGAGTATTTAATTAAAATTGAAGCCCTCAATATTATATTTTTCTTCTTTTTTTTTTTTAAAGATTTTATTTATTTGAGAGAGAGAATGAGAGAGAGAGAGAGAGCACATGAAAGGGGGGAGGGTCAGAGGGAGAAGCAGACTCCCTGCTGAGCAGGGAGCCTGATGCGGGACTCGATCCTGGGACTCCAGGATCATGAAGGCAGTCGCCCAAACAACTGAGCCACCCAGGCGCCCAATATTATATTTTTCTTAAATTAACTAAGTTTTGAATATATTAAAATGTCTAGCTCAGGACTATACCTGGTCTGTACGGTTTCCTTTTTCTCTTTTTTACACCTTCTGTTCCTTCTACTCCCTTAGTTTCATCATCCACAGCTTCCCGTTCAGGACTAGATTCTGATTTCCCATCACAATCCAGAAGTTCTCCTTCTGGGAAAAAAAAAAAAGTAAATGTACAGATAAAATCAGAAAAATCTATCAAATATAGAATTCCTGTGTAATAGGAAATGCAAGTCAAAGTGGCCACTGAGCCATTCTAACTGTGCATCCCAGTAGGTGGGGAAAGTATAGAAAAAGATGGAAAAGGCCCCAGATGGTTGTAGAACTCATGCTGCTTAATGCATTGTTCTCAGGAAATGAAAGATCAGCATCAGGGAAGGAGAAACACACACAGAATGCTCAAAAAGACAATTATAAATCAGTTTGCAGTTAACAAGTCATTCCCTTACCTTCAATTACATATTCAGGTTCAGGACCCTAAGGCTGTCTCTCTCTCTAGCCTAGAACCCTCTCCTGAAGTCCAACTATAGCTGTGATTATCACCTAGTTACCAAAACCTCTCTACCCAATATTGAGGACAGGGGAGAGAGTGACACTTTTCACTACTTACCCTTATTCTTTTTTAGTTTTACACCATGTGAATGTATTACTCGTCCACAAATCAAATTTAAGAATTTGAGAGAATTAGTGTTAACGTCACAGGCAGTAATAACCTACCTACCTGGCTGCTTCCTCTCTCCTCCCACTAAATACCATTCCTGGCTCCACTCTACCTACCCTCCCCCCTTGCCTGCTAGAGCCTGAAGGCAACCCTAGGCCCACACCTCCAGGTGTCCCCCTCACACTGGGAGGGTCCACGCTGAGGGAGCCACCTAGAGGGGGGAGGCACGGTGTTCCCACTCTTGAGACACACACAGTGTTTCTGTTTGCTTTAGATTTGGGATTTTTTTTTTTTTTTGTACTAACAAGGTTTCCAGATCCCAGATCATAGTAAGTGAGTTAGAAAAAAGCCTGCTTCTGTTGCACAAAGAATTTGTTTCTGATATGCTAAGGTGACTGTTTTTAACTTATTTTCCTGAAGAAACATTTATCAGAAGAGTCAACAGTTAGCAAAAGCAACAACAAAGGGGCATTGTTAGAATATTTCAGGAGCATCCCAAGTTCATTTGGCCTTTATAGACTCCTGTGGAATCCACTATGTATTTACATATAATATCATGTGTGACGTTACTTGTTATTTTTATGCGGATGTACCTTCAGACTGCCTCAATCTGGAAACTGCCCAGTTGAAGAAACATCCATCGAAATCGTGGTACAAAACAATAGTCAAAGGGAAATCCTTCTCAGGCCTTTTTGTTGTTGTTTTGCCAAGTTTTCAAAAGGTTCTATAATCTCATACTTTGGGAATCAATGTGTACTGTCAAGAAATGTTCCAAATTTTGTGAAATGCAGCATTTCCCAGATCTGGGTAAATATGGAATCATTTTTCAGACATCTACTGTCCATAGAAACTAGAATTCTTCACTGTGCTCTGGTTGAGGGTAATCTAATCAATTCCTCCCAGATATAGACTATTTCTTCACAAGCCACAAATCACCAAAACTTCAAAATCAAACTCCCTGTTTAACAGTATTTGAACATCAGTTATACATAAGCATCAGAAAGTTTTTCTCCCAACCACACAGACCCAAAAACACACCACTGGGAAGGAAATGTGAGGACTAACTGGTAAAAGACATCCACTCTCAGCCAGAACGACCTCTCACCTGCCTCCTCCAACAGCCCCCTATCTGATCCACGCGCCACAACTCCTGGGCTCAGTAGTCTAGGCACATTACAGCCGAGTGTGCCTTTTAAAAATGAGTAAGACTAAGCCACTATTCACTCAGAAACCTCCAATTACCTCCTAGTCCATCCACAGGAAATGTAAATTCCTTAAGCATGGCCTTATGGTTCTGTGCTACCTACTGAGTCATGCCTTCTCTCTCCTTATACCTCTGATCTCGGCATCTCTTGCTGTCACCTCTGTCCACTGCTGGACACACTGGTCTTCATGACGTCCCTCAAACATGCTAGCTAGGCACACTCCTGCCCACAGCCTGTGCACTTCTTGCTGTCTGGGATGCTCTTCCCTCAGATAATCCAACGGCTCGCTCACTCACCTCTTTCACGTCCGTGCTCACATACTGCTTCCAGCTCACCTGATGCCTCACACCACCATAAGCACTGCCAGCTCCTCTTACTCCAATGCTAGTTTTTCTACAGCACTTGCCAAACACACTATAATCAACTCATTTATTACATGTTTTTTTTAAGTAATCTTTTCTAACATTAAAAATAAGTTCCATGAGCAGAGAATTTCATCTGCTTTGTTCACTGACATTACTTCCAACATCCAGCACAGAGTAGGATTCAATACTGTTGAATAATGTGATGGAACAAAAGTATTTTTTACTTTGTTTCTGAGTCAACTGAAAAGAAACAACCAACCTAAAAGAAACACAAGTCACTGTGGTAATCTTCTTCAGAGATAAGCAAAATTATAACTCATTGAATTTAATACTACTAAAATTATTTTGTCATCTCAAGGATTCAGCTAGAAAATCCTTAATATCTACTGCGATCAAGAAAATAGTTATAAAAAGTTAAGTTTATGATGAACACCTATGAATATAACTTTGCACTTGAACATTAATAATGGTTTTTCCATGTAGGATTGCATGGATCAAGCTCTACTTCAACTGAGCCATGGCATTTGAGCTCACAGCAATCTGAAGTTCATGCTGCCACCTAGCAACCTTGAGTCCAGCCCTCTGAACTTTCCTATCTGTGATCCTCAAAGATACGGTATTCCTGGAGATTTCTATAATGTAAATAAGCCTGTTCTAGAGAATATGTGAAGGAAGAGAATCTAAAAAGTCCAAGAAGACAACTCACTTAGAAAGGCCAAGGGTCATATCAAGGGTTACCTAAGTCAGTAGAATTTACCCTGAGATAAAACATATGTATTCTAAAAGCTATTTTATATGATTTAATTCTTGTGAACATATTGAATGGAAAATAAATCAGTATTACCTCGACTATCATCCATTTCTCCATCCCTTGAATGCTCTGATTGGATGTCTGGAGGGGTCTGAAGGACAGCCACGCTATTCTGATTTATAATCTTCAACTTCAACTTTGGTTTTGACCGTTTTCTTCGTGGAACTGTAACTGTGAGGCTCTGTAACTGAGTCATCCCTGATTCAGTCAAACACACACCATCCTGGGTGTACGTCTTGGGTGGATCTAAAATTACAATATCCCAAGGATACACATTAAAACTCTCACCTTAATTTGAATTGATAAGTTGACTGGTGTTCCAAAATACCATGTGAAGGGAATGTGACTACAAAGCAATTGTGAAATGCACAAATAATTAACAGTACTCAACTGAAACTAAGAAAACTGGTCGAACTTCCTTGGATTATAAGCAGAAAGGTTACAAAGGTCTACCTGGCATTTTTTTCTCCCCTATCAAATTAAGGATTTAGAAAGAGAGCACTGAAGCTAAAAGCAATGCTTCAGCTACTTGACTATGAGCCTTTTCCCAGAGTATCTTCTCAGACTAAAAGGTGAGGATCAATTTATATAAGAGAAACAAGAATACTACTGAGGCCCATTTGGAGAGCCAAGTATCAATATAATCAGTGACGGGGAGAGGTGATGAATAAACAGAAATCCTGCAAATTTTTAAATGTACAAAATTGCTATCCACTAGGACAATTTCTGTACTATCCAAATGTTTTTTATCCAATGATATCAAATAGAATTAGACAAAAGAACGATAATTTAATAAAAGTATCCTATTAATCACCACTCTAGCTGATCCATTACAGAAAAAAACAGTTAATTCTTTAAAAAATAAAAATAAAAA
The DNA here is from genome assembly GCF_004348235.1 of Phoca vitulina. Lineage (NCBI taxonomy): Eukaryota > Metazoa > Chordata > Mammalia > Carnivora > Phocidae > Phoca > Phoca vitulina. Next base: position 5,203,855 of record NW_022589783.1, on the reverse strand, counting down.
AGGAAAATCACTGTTTGCTAACCCAGCCTTATTTTCTGCTAAGTGATTACTAAGCACAGTAATATATCAATAAAACCAAAGCAAGTATGGAGTCAACAATTACTTTGAGTGGTTACTTCACTGCTATTTTGCTGAGATTGATAGGAACAGTGTCACACGAAAGCTGGATAAGACGAACATTATACGTGTCAATCACGGATATGATTTACAACATTAGGGAACTCGGGCTGAACACTCATATGACAAAGGCGGGTTTCGTGGAACATGTGACAGGTCGGGTGTATAAATAATTCCTCATTTACATGCTCTCTGTAAAGGACAGTCAAGTAAAGTGCTTCAGGTTTTACCTAGCTCTTTCACTTTTGTGACAATCTGTGCTACAAGGGAAGATTCACAGCAGTCTGAGGAAGGCACTGAAATAGAAAAAAAAAAAAAAGAAATTGTGTAATTTTTTCAGAAAAGGAATATTTAAGGATTTACATATAATTAAATTTTCTATTTCTGTACCCATTTTATGAAAGTAAATACTTAAACACTAAATAGAGTTAAAGGCTGTCTTTAAAAACACCGAGAAGGAGTGGAAGAAACACACATCATGGAGGCAGAAATGGCCAAGATAAGAACCAGCACACTGGATTTCTACACATTCTAGTAACTACAAGATGATGAGTCATGAAGGGAAAATTACACTGTGTATCTATAATACATGCTTAATTTATTTTCTTTATGTAAGCCAACAGTTTTAACATATTAAGTTGGGATAAAAAGAGTTAATTTATAACTAAAATAACTTATCTTTCACAAAATACTTGTCCAAATAACTGTTTCACAAAAAGAAAAAAAGAGGCAAGCGCACTCACTGGGCGCGGACAGCACGGCACGAGGGACTTACAGGAGCGCAGGCCCACGTTCGCAGTACTTTCTTACCATTTGCTGTAGGCATATAGGGCCGGCACAGGCTACAATCAAAGCCAATGTCTGCTACGTTTTCCACTTCCTCTTCAGTATTTAAGTTCTGACAAACTGCATGCATCCATCTAAAAAGACCATATTTTGTACATTAAAACAAAACCGCAGCAGGAGTTGACAGTTGCCACACTGAAAGCCCCTAGGGCTCGGATGTTCCTATGTTGCCCATGTTGCTCTTTCTCCTAACCACGCCTACTGACCCACAAAAACTATCAGAGCTGAGAATAAGCAAAGAAAAAGGAATGAGATCAAGTACTAGGAAGGAAGCAAAAGCACACGGAGGATAGGATAACTGTTTTAAGATCATATAGTGAATATACCAGAGACAGCAAGGAGGCTAGTTAGGGCAAGTACGAAGGAATTCAGAAGTCTGCGAACGGTTTAGCGTGTATGTGCTCCATGTGATGTGCATCTACTGTGGAACTGAGAGAGCTAATGTATTTGAGGCTGAATGTTAACTGGGAATAAAAGGAGTTATCTTGCCTTTGAACAAAGAATTGACAGGCAGAGTCCTGAGAATCCTGTATTACTGATGAAATACTACTATTGCTAACGTTACACGTACAGTGCTAACTATTAACAGAGCACAATAATATACCACTGAAACCAAAGAAAACATTCTTGGTTTTGAAGCTGCTCACATGCTACTGAGAGAGGGTGGGAGCTCGTGTACAGTATCTAGACATTTAGTAGCTAGAGCTTTAAGAAAAAATAGTTTAAGGAAAATAAAATGTGTGAGATCATTTGTAGAATCTACAATTCAAAAACACTCCATAGAAAAATGCATATATGCAGGCAATAATTCTGCATCTAATTTCAAGGGATTCATAAACCCTTAAAAGCCCCAAGTAAAAAATCTTTGCCTGGAATTGTGGGTATAAAACAGGAAACTTGTGTAAGTTTCTAACTGACAGAAAATCTAGAAAGCAAAAAGTCTTGTTTCTTAAATTTAAGATGGAAGAAAGTTATTTTCCAATTTCCTTTTGCTTATTTAAAAGAGAAAAGTTTGCAAGAGATAAAAGAATTTAAAAAGTGGCACAATACCTATCACACTGTCTACACTGCAGAATAAGGTCTTCTTCTCGATAGTTCCGGTAGCAGACTGGGCAGGAAGACAAGCTTGCACAGGGAGCACACTGCGTGTAATTGTTCTGCCACTCGCACCGCGGGCCTGCCGACGCCGCCCCACAGTGTCTGCACCAAACACACCTGAAACCCAACCCCCACAAGACTCCGTTTTACTTACATAGTTTAGGTAGTTACCGGCATTCAAGAAGCTACAGAAGAACAGAACGGGGGGGAACTATTTGACGCGTATCTGAACATTTTTCTGAGTAGTGGCATGGCATCTATCCTACTCAACACGTTATTATGCAATGAAGTGGGTGTGGCTAATTTTTAAGAACAACTGTGGGAACACTGCGCGCCTGAGCGGCTAAGGAGGGAGAGGAAGTCCTGGAGTACCATTTGCACTTCCAGCCCCCCTTGGGCACGGTCTGCAGAGGAGGGGCGAGGCAGTAGGTGTGGTAGCTTATGTCACAGTCATCACAGAGCAGGAGTCTTCCGGGGTCACTCGCCTTCCCACAGGCCTCACACACGGTGCACTCCAGGCACCTCCAACCTTTGCTGAGAACAACTTTAGTGATCTGTAAAAGAAACCACCCATCCAAGTGATTTACACATTGACCCACTCCTCATTTTGCATGATCACATATGCCATATAAACGAGTATGTGGTGCTTATGTACCAGGAAGCAGAGGAAAGGCAAGCAAGTAACACGTACTGAGGACCAACAGTGGCCCAACCCTGGTTTGCGAACATGTACTTTCACAAGTGCCCCGACTGGACAGAATAACAGAAAGCAGTACACACTTTAATGCCACTTGTCAGACCACGTTAACTACCTCGTCCTCTGGACTTTATGTCCACTTATAGATGTGGTGACTAGATTTTGAAGAAATCAAGTATACCGCCCCTTTCCTCTTAATACAAGTTTTGAAAATGTATTGGCCTAGTTTCCATCTGTGATGTTTCATGAATTCATACTTTTGAAACTTGTGTACATTGCAAAAGGATCTGTATATTAAAATCAATATTTAAAAATCTAAAAAAATTAGAGTAAAACATGAATTCCCAAGAAAATACATCCCAAGGACACTTCACGATCTTGGAGGATTTTAGGCCATGAAGCTGGGACTTCTGAAGTTCATCACCCCTCTGTTTATTCTCCTCTGCCACAGGGTCTAAGTTAGCAGGAAAGTTTGAGAATCTCTATACTTCTGATTAACTCCTCAAAGCAGCCACACCATGTACAATTATGAATTTGGAACCAAATGAAAACTCTCAAAAAACTAGAATCTATAAGATAGGACAACAAAGTAGTTGTGTTATAATGAAATAGCAATTAAAACACAGAATAAAAATTGAGATCATGAAGAATAAGAAAGTCTAAAAAAAAGAGCTAACTAAAGAACAACTATCAAAATGGCATCAAACTTTCCAACTCTGGATACTAAAATAGAATAATAGTTTCCAATTCTACAGGAATATACTTTTCAAGATACAAATCTTAACCAAGTAAACAAGCAAATTAAGTGTGAAAGCAGAATACCTTTTTGGGATACAAGGACTCAAACTTCAGCTCCCAAATAACTCTTCTAATGAAGTTTGAGACATGAGGAATAAAACAAGGGCGATACCAAGAACAAGGAAGACATGCGATGCAGGAAACAATGAACCCAACAAAGGACCTCAGCCCAGGGAAGTTGAGGAATGAGAGCTGAGTAACAGACCTAGAAGCTACCAGCACAGATGGGGAGAGAGAAAATGGGAGTGTCAGGAGGCGGTAGGACTTCTTCCAGAAAAAGTTACTTGCCAAAATAATTTAATATGATCATGCTTCTATAGTAGGTAAAAAATAAACAACAACAAAAACTAATGAAGAATCATGAATGATTTTTTTCTTTTTGCTATTAAAAATTCCAAGACAAAGCCATAGTAAACTATTTAGGTCTCCAGTGAACACGTACTGAGTCATAACCAACACTGTTTATTAACTAAATGTAGTAAAAGAACTACATTGGGAGGATGCCGGAGAACGGAGGGGGCATATTTTTAAGACCTAGATCGGCATTTATTTATTCATAGCAGAAAGTCAACAAAATCGAACACAGACACAGGAGAAGCAGCAGCGTATTATTTAGAGCTTTCAAGGTAACTCCAAGAAGGACCTGCAAGGATCAGAAGTGGCTGCCTGGGGGGACAGGACTGAAACGTGGAGGCAGAGTAGGACAGAGGCCGGCCAATCATCATAAGCCTTTTAAAGCTATCTGATTTGTAAGTATGTATATTTATTACTTTGATTAGCCTACTGATTCTTTTAAATTAGTCACAGATTATCAAGTTATATGTTATTTACCGAAATGGAGGAAAGAGCTTAGGACAGAAGGAGCAGGGTGACTTAGAGCAGTAACCAGCAAACTTATTTTTATAAAGGGTCAGATAGTAAATACTCTGAGCTTTGTGGGGCATATGGGCCCTGAACTACACAGATGTACCACTACGGTGTGAGGCCCACAACAGACTACGTCAACACAAGAACACGGTATGTTTCAATAAAATTTCATTTATAAAAACAGGTAGTACGCCAGATTTGGCCTGTGTGATGCGACTGACCGATCTCTGACTTAGAGGAACAGTAAGATGAAGATAAAGTGGGAGACAGATCCAAGCTATCATGTATCTTCATTCCTACTAAGTTTTCCTATTTCATAGACACCTACCCTGTGGCCCTTTATGGCCAAATTCTCAAGTTACTCAGCAATATTCACTCTTCAACACACCTCAGTCTGGTTACTATGCCCACCACCATTCAAACCCCTCAAGTCAGTCAGTCCAGACCTCCTCCCTCCCAACCCTGGGCTGCCGCCATGCTTGTGTCCCATTCTCTGAGCTCCCTGGAGCACTGCCCCGTCTGGACAGTGCCCCCCTCGCCCCCGCCATGGAAAGGCCCTCCCAGCTCCTGGCAGAGTTTGTGGAACTCTAACATCAACTTTTTTTTTTTTTCCTCCCACTGAACTGGTTTAGTCTTTATTTTCAAAAGCTCTTTCAAGAAAGGAATTATCCAGGGTTTCATTCATGGCACCAGGTCTAAAGTTCTGATAGATGTGCTTAATAGTCTGTGAGATTATCTGCTTCAACTACGATGGAGTACCTGGGATGAGACCTTTCTCCCACCACAAAATACTAGCAAACGGGGCAAAATGTATGAAACACTTGTTTCAGATACTGAACAAAAGGCAGTACAGGACTGTGGTTTCTGAGAAGAGAGAACAAGTGAGGTGAGTCCTACAACATCCTGCTGTAGACAGTTTCCGGAATGCTGCCCAGGGAGGGAGAACTCCAGCAGAGTACAATGGGCTCACTGAGTTTAGGACACATGATGGAGTGAGTTCTGGGAGGCTGAGGCAGTCGCAACTGGCAGGACAGAGTCCTGGAAAGGAAGGAGCAATAAAGAGAAAGAGCTCTAGAAACCTACACAGAATTTCCCTCAAGTGTTTGGCCAAACACCAAGCTGCATGTATAGGAGGCCAAACAAGGACACAGCCGGGACAAGAACAGCTACTGGGGATTTCTAAGTTGAACAACTAACAGCTCCCACAATGCTGAAGACATTTGAATCTCAACCAGTCAAAGTAAAGAGATACTAGCGAGGGGGGTCATGGGGTGCTAGTGAGGGAAGGATATGGGGAGAATTCAACAGAGACGTCATAAAGGCCACACCTCATGTCTCAGATTAAACTCGAGCTAGAAAAGCAGTTACCACAGTGTGGTCTAGGAAACCCTAGTGGGTCTGTGAGGTCAAAACTATTTTCATAATGATGTTAAGATGTTATTTGCCTTTTTCACTTTAATCCACTCACAGTGATGTTTTGCAGGGGCTACATGATATATAAAATAGAAAACATCATTGCATGACATCATAACAAACATGCTTGTATATTTAGGTTTTAAAATATTCCCAGTTAATTTCTAAAATGGTAAATATTCAATAATTATTATTCTCATAAACACAAACTCTATGGGGTCCTTAATAATTTTAGACTGTTAATGGTTCTAAGACCAAAAAGTCTGAGAACAGCCACCTCAAAGTGAAGGTTCTCTAGACCTACCCCAGAAAGCCTAGAGAAGCTTCAAATGGTTCGAATGTCTACAATAACTGCCTGCAAAAACTCCATAATTTTTAAAGGAACAAAATCCAAACTGCCAACAATACCAAAATGTACAACTGCCACAATCAAAGATTACTAAATAAAAAAAATATATACATCCTTGTAAGGAGGAAGTAAGCTAATACTAGTAATAATAAACTAATAATGAGAAATGTCAGACATGGTAGAATTAACAACAAATACAAGGACTTGAAAGAAAAAAAATCTCAATGAAGAAAAAAATTTAAACCACAAGATAACTTAAACTATAAAACTGTGATTAAAAAATACAATCATCTCTGAAAAATCCACTGGATGGGTTTAAAAATAGATTAGACACTGCATAGTAAAAGTGAGTTTGGAATGCAAACAATGAATCATGGAACACTACATCAAAAACTAATGATGTAATGTATGGTGATTAACATAACATAATAAAATAAATAAATAAATAAATAAATAAATAAATAAATAAAAAAAAGTGAGTTTGGGGAGGGGCGCCTGGATGGCTCAGTCAGTTGAGCATCCAGCTCTTGGTTTCGGCTCAGGTCATGATCTCAGGGTCTTGATACTGAGTCCCACATCAGGCTCCATGCTCAGGGCACAGTCAGCTTGAGATTCTTTCTCCCTCTCCATCTGCCCTTCCTGCTCATGCTCAAGCATGCTCACTCTCTTTCTCTCAAATAAATAAAGCTTGGGCGCCTGGGTGGCTCAGTTGGTTAAGCGACTGCCTTCGGCTCAGGTCATGATCCTGGAGTCCCTGGATCGAGTCCCGCATCGGGCTCCCTGCTCGGCAGGGAGCCTGCTTCTCCCTCTGACCCTCTCCCCTCTCATGTGCTCTCTCTCTCTCTCATTCTCTCTGTCTCAAATAAATAAATAAAAAATCTTTAAAAAAAAAAAATAAATAAATAAATAAATAAAGCTTTTTTTTTTTTAAGTGAGTTTGGGGAATGTAACAGAAACTATACAAACTAAAGTAGCAGGAAGAAAAGCAACTGCAGAAAAATCAACAAAGTGAGAGCGATCTGGGGACAATATCATACAATTTTGTACACATACAACTAAGATTTCAGAAGGAGGGTGTGGGGAACAGAAAAAGAAATATGAAGAAATGGCCAAAATTGCTCCAAAACTGATTTAAAAATACCAACCCACTAATCCAAGAAGCCTAACAGAAAATGTCCTTCATATACAAGTGAGAGTTGAGAAGAATGAACATGGGGAAGAGACCAGGTGAATGAATGGATTTTTATTAAGTTCCGTGGTTGGTGTCAACTTTTTATTATCAGTAGACAGAATGGATCAATTAAACTTCATGCCTTAGCAAATAAAAGTATAAAGTATCTTTTAAAGACATGCATTTTTATTTTTAGTTTTTTGAGACAGCAGGATAACCACTACAATTTAAGACCACAGATTTATAGGAGTTAATTTTTTCCGGTAACACTGAAAGGCAATATTTAAATATTAAATACTTAAATACTGTCATGTATGTCTAATGATACTAACAAACAATAACTAATTATAAGAAATGGAAACAGCATGATACTACTCATATCAAATTTCAATATAGTTTTAACTGATTTAAATTCAAGTATATTTACCTTAATACTGACACAATATGGATGGTAACACTGACCACACTGAGAACAGGCAAGTAATCTTCCCTCTGCTCCTTGGCCAAAACTGCCACAAACTACACACATATCCTGAAATTAAAAACACATGAACATAATAATTTAGGTTGGAGACTCAGCTAAGAATGTACTAGTTTAATTTTTTAAATTACCTTCTTAGCTATTATAGCTCTAAAGCTAAATAGTAAATGACTTCAGTGCATACAGGATAAAGCAGAAAGGGGGAAAGAGGAACTCAAGAGTGGAAGACCATAACTGAGCTCAAACCTGGTGCAAGGTGAACTTGTCACTACTAGAAAACAGCACCACTGTGTTGTGCATGGAGTTTTCTTCTTCATCCTTATTCGATGAAACATCTGCAGCAGACACCTATAAAAAGCAAAATATACAGAGTACACAGTCATACTTTAAACCTGTAGCACACTTAAATGAAAAGCATGAGAAGATTCATATTCAAAATACAATTTTTGCCAAGGCCCAGAATAACAATTCCAAATTAGATTATTATTATTACCAAGATAATACCATAAAGGTGTAAGTCCTGACACTTTATTACCTAATGGTCTCTTTAGAACTACAAGTCCCATAGATCAGGAGCAGTGAGAAAATATAAACTATCTTTAGTAAGACTTAATTAGCCAGAAATTTTAATAAGGAAACAAAAGAAACTGTATTATATTTGTGTATGTGTATAGCCTATGTATCTATACATACATATGCCCACATAGATATGTATCACTCTGTTTTAGAGACTCTAAAACCTGCAATCTGGCTAGTCAAAACTGAGATGTGCTGTAAGTATAAAATACCTACGAGGTTTTAAAGACTTAAGTATCAAACAAAAAAGAACATAAACATAGCTCATAAACAATTTTGCATATTTTATACACTACATGTTGAAATAGTAATATTTTGGATATGTCGGGTCAAAAGGTATACATTAAAGTTAAATTACACCTGTTCCTCTTTTCTTTTTTAATGTAGCTACTATAAAGTTTTAAATTGCATATGTGATATACATATATTTCTGTTGGACAGCACTGCTTTAAAATATTATTTTTAATAACTTATCAAAATTTCAGTCTTAGCCAAAAGATTACCAACCACAGATATTCATTTCTGGACATGGCTAAATTTTACCAAATCAACTAAGTACCTACTGGCTTGTTAATAATTATTTCCAGAATGCTTATCATGAAAAAAGCTCTAAATTAGTCGCTAAAAAAGAGAACAGGGAGACCAATGCCAAAATTTTAAAATACGATCCTCTTCCCTTACAATCTAGCCTGGAAGGACAGACATGAAACATAATAGGTTGAGTTCAAAATAAAAAGTAATAGTATTGTTGTTCTTGAGGAATGACTGAAAGAATAACTAAAAAGAAGGAATATATTACAGGAATAATATTTTTCATTGCAAGTAAGTTTAAAAGCAGTTTTAATGGCCAGTACTACTATTATAGAATCAACCATAAAAGCAATTTACAGTCATAATAAGTCTAAAGACTACAAGGGAAAACTGTAAGCAACCTACATAGTCATCACTAGGGAATTACTAAAACCATGGTAAATCCAAACTGGAAAATTATGCAGCATTTAAAAAGCAGTGGTAGAAATTTGTTTTGATTTCCATCAAAAAAAAAAAAAAAATCACCAAGCCACTTAGCTGAGTAGAAAAATAAGCTGCAGAATCATATGTGAGGTAGAACACTACGGTACAAAAACATGCAAAGCAATTATACATAGTCTACTGGCACATATAACAAGTTGAATAATAAGAAACTGCTGTTTTTCCAAGTCAAAAATGGTTGAAGGTTGGCAACTTCATATGGATCAGCCTAATATGTAAAGACACCAAACTGGTAAAAGGAAGAAAATCAAGACTCAAGAGGCAGCAGCGGTCCTGTTGATCTAACAGTATATTGTATTTTTTTTTTTAGGAAATATATTCAAAAATGTTCATCTTGGGGTGCACAGGTGGCTCAGTAGGTTGAGGGTCTGACTCTTGATTTCAGCTCGGTCATGATCTCAGGGTTGTGAGATCAAGCCCCACAATGGGCTCTGCACCGGGCACGGAACCCACTTAAGATTCTCTCTCTCCCTTTGCCCCTCCTTCCGTGTCTCTCTCCCTCACTCTCTTAACAAAATAAAATTTAAAAAAATGTGTATCTCAAAATTAGCATTTTAAGATTTTAGCAAGTTGAACAAGATGATTCATAAAGTAAAATATCATTTCATTCATAATAATTGTCTACCAAAAGTGAAGTTACCAGTAATTCACCCAAAGGACTAAAGATGCACTGAAAACTTATTAAAATATGAAACCTATGACAATAGATAAAATATAGCTAACAAAAATAAAAAGTATCCATTTCTATATCCCCATCTGCAACACAGAAAACAAAACCGGTTTTATAATTGGATGATACCTAGTGAATAGGCTCAAAGAAATGATAAAATTTTATTATTTTCAAAGACAAATTTAGAGAAATCAGAGAACACTTTTATTTGAAATAAAAACCAAGCATGGACTACAGTATTCCCAGTACAAACCAGAAACAAAGTCTGTACAGAAAGCTGCAATATCACCTAGATTCAAAGAGCATATTTCAATTATAAGTGCTAAAAAAATCAAGGGTTTTGAACAGCAATTGTACATGTAAGAAGGAAAACAGTATCAGGTAGCTTAATGACCCACTGTTTTTTTTTTTATACTTCATTTCATGACCTTTAAACTACGAGATATATAAAACCTACCTCAAAGGTAAAGAAGACAATCTTTGAGAGAGTGTCCTAGTATTGCCTACATACATATTAGTCTGATTTAGCCTAAAGGTGACAGAAGTCTCTAACCTAAACCTCACAAGTGGGGGATTTCCAAGCAAGGACATAATAAGTAAACAAAAAAAGAAGAGCAAATTAAACTCAAAGTGAGAGGAAGAAAATAGTAAAGATCAGAGTAGATATCAATGAAATGAAAAACAGAAAAAAACAGAGAAAAATTAATAAGAGCAAAGGCTGGCTCAAGATCAATAAAATTGATAAACCTACAGCAAGACCAATCAGGAAAAAAGAGAGAAGAAACAAATCACCAACACTGGGAATGAGGAAGGTGACATCACTACATATTCTACAGATATTAAAAGGATAACAGGTCAACAGATTTGTCACCTTACATGAAATGGATAAACTCCTTGAAAGACAAATTCATGTAAGAATAAATAGATAACCTAAATAGCCCTATACCTACCAAGGAAACTGAATATATAGTTAAAAATCCTCCCATGAAGAGGGAAAAAGATAGCCTCTTCAACATATCTTTTTGGGAAAACTAGACAGCAACATGCAAAAGAATGAAACTGGACCACTTTCTTATGCCATACATAAAAATAAATTCAAAATGGATCTAAATGTGACCCCTGAAACCATAAAGATCCTAGAAAAGAGCATAGGTAGTAATTTCTCTGACACCGGCCGTAGCAACATTTTTCTAGATAGGTCCCCTGAGACAAAGGAAACAAAAGCAAAAATAAACGATTGGGACTACATCAAAATAAAAAGCTTCTGCACAGCAAAGGAAACAATCGACAAAACTAAAAAGCAACCTATAGAATGGAAGCAGATATTTGCATATAACATACCCAATAAAGGATTAGTATCCTAAATAAATAAAGAACTGACAGAATTCAACACCAAAAAAACAAATAATCAAATTAAAAAATGGGCAGATGACATGAACAGACATTCCTCCAAAGACATCCAGATGGCCAACAGATACATGAAAAGATGCTCAACATTACTTATCATCAAGGAAATGCAAATCAAAACTACAATGAGGGATCACTTCACATCTGTCAGAATGGTTAACATCAAAAACACAACAACCAACAGGTGTTGGTAAGGATACAGAAAAAGGAACCCTCTTGCACTGTTGGTAGGAATGCAAACTGGTGCAGCCACTGTGAAAAACAGTATGGAGGTTCCTCAAACAAGTTAAAAATAGAACTACCCTACAATCCAGCAATCGCACTACTGGGTATTTACCCAAACAATACAAAAATACTAATTAAAAGGGATACGTGCACCCCTGTGTTTACTGCAGCATTATTTACAATAGTCAAGATATGGGAGCAGCCCAAGTGTCCACTGACTGATGAATGGATAAAGAAGATACACACACACACACAATGGAATAGTGTTCAGGCATAAAAAGGAATGAAATCTTGCCATTTGCAAAGACATGGATGGAGCTAGAGAGTATAATGCTAAGTGAAATAAGTCAGACAAAGACAACTCCCATATGGTTCCACTCGTATGTGGAATTTAAGAAATAAAACAAATGAGCAAAGGGGGAAAAAAAGAGAGACAAACAAAGTAAGAAACAGACTCTTAACTATAGAAAACAAATTGATGGTTACCAGATGGGAGGGGAGTGGCAGGATGGGTGATATGGGTGATGGAGATTAAGGAATGCACTTGTCATGATAAGCACTGGGTAATTAAAATAAAAACTTTAAAAAAACCTTTTCACAAAGAAAACTCCAGGCCAAAATGGCTTCACTAATGATTCTATAAATACTATAAGGAAGAATGTTTCCAATACCACACAACTCTTCCAGAAAATTGAAGAGAAGATTCTATTTCCCAATTCACTCAAGGAAGCCAGCATTATGCCAATACCAAAATCAAAGAAATTAAAAGAAAATAAGACTATAGACCAACCAATACCCTCATGAACATAGACTTAAGAAGTCTAAAACTTTTAGCCATTTGAGTCCAACAATATATGAAAAAGTAAAAAACATCATGACTAAGTGCAGTTTATCCCAAGAACATGGGATGCGTTAGCATACAAAAAAAGCCAATCAATATACTTCATATCAATAAACAAGCCATAAGTGCAGAAAAAGCATTTGACAAAATCCAACATCTACACCTGATTAAAAGAAAAACATCTCAGCAACTTATGAATAGAAAGGAGCTTCCTCAAACTGATTTAGGATGTCTATTAAAAAAATTAAACAAGGGGCACCTGGGTGGCTTAATGGGTTGACTGACTCTTGATTCTGGCTCAGGTCATGATCTCACAGTCACGAGATCACCCATGCTGGGCTCCGGGCTCAGCAGGGAGTCTGCTTTAGATTCTCTCTCTCCATCTTCCTCTGCCACCCCCCCACACACTCGTGCAACACGCTCTCTCGCGCTCTCTAAAACAAATTAATCTTTAAAAAAATAAAAAATAAAACAAAACTAGAGCTAACACCATATTCAATGACGAAAGACTAAATGTTTTCTCTCCTCAAGATCGAGAAGACAAGGTTATCGTATCACCTCTATCCAACGCTGTATGAAGATTATAGCAAATGCAATAAGGAAGAGAAATGAACACCCTCCAGATTAAAGAGACAGAAAACTTTATTTGCAAACAACATGATCATAAGTGTCATAGTGTAGAAAACTCAATGGGTTCTACAAATAAACAAGTAGAAGTAATACAGGAGTTTAGTAAGGCTGTAGGATACAAAAATCAATACACAAAAATGATTATTTCTAGATACTAGCAACAGACAACTACAATTTGAAACTGAGATAACACTGCCATTTACAAGAGCATAAAAAATGTGGAAAACTTAGAGATAAATCTGAGAAATAATGCAAAAGACATTTATATTGTAAACTAAAGAACATCACTGAGACAATTTAAAAAGACCCAAAGAAACAGAGATACACAATGTTTATGGGTTGAAAGACTCTTCACAGTTAAAACATCAACTTCCCCCAAATCGATCTATAGTTTGAATGCAAACCCAATCAAGATCCTAGCAGGCTTATTTGCAGAACTTGACAAGCCAATGGTAAAATTCATATAGAAACATGAAGGATTTAGGATAGCCAAAACAACTTTGAAAAGGTAAAAAAAAAAAAAAAAAAAAGGAAAACTAATTGTCTGATTTCAATAGTAGTTATAAAGTAAAAATAGTCAATATAGTATAGTATTGGCCTAAAGATGGAGAAATGGATCAATATAGCATAGAGATTCCAAAATTAGATTCACAAATACATAGATAGCTAATTTTTAAGAATGATACAAAGGCAATTCAGAGAAATGGTGTTCAAACAATTGGATATTCAAAATATGATCTTCAATCTATATTCGTATCATACATAAAAATTAGCTCAAATTGGATCATACAGCTAAAAGTAACACCTAAAATCATAAAACTTCTAGAAGAAATCACAGAATATGTTTGTAAATTTGGGCTATGCAATTATTTCTGACACCAAAAGCACAATCATAAAAAAAAAAAAATTAATAAATGGGACTTCATCAAAATTAAAACATTTGCTGTTCCAAACAAGTTCTTTACCATGTCCAGAATACATAAAGAAAATACAAAACTCAGTAAGTTAAAAAACTATTCAAATTTTTTTAAATGTACTAAAGATTTGAAGAGTGACTTTATCAAAGAAATATGCAAATAAGCACCTAAAAATGTGCCAACATCATTAGTCATGAGACAAATGCAAATGCGATATTATTAACATACCTGCTACAGTGGCTGAAATGAAGATGACTAACCACAGCAAGTACAGGTGAGTATATGGAGGAAACAGGAATCTCATGTACTCTTGCCAACATACAATGTCACACCCAACTTAGAAAGCAGACTCCTCTTAAAAAGCTAAGCATACACCTACCATGTTTCCAGTCATTCCACTCCTAGATATTTATTCATGGGAAAACAAAGCATATGTCCACATACAGACTTAAACATAAAAGTTCATAGCAGGCTTTTTTTTTGCAGTTTTGTATTTAACAGCCAAAAAATGGAAACAACCACAATATCCTTTAACAGGTGAACAGATATACAAACTGTGGCACAAACGAAACAATCCACTAGTCTCCTGAACTTAAAATGACGATTAGACTTTGAAAAACAGGATTTTGATAAAATATAAAGTTACCACATGAAATATTTGCCACTGTTTGCCAAATACAGACTTTTTTCAATACACACTTAAAGCCTCATATACATGCCAATGAGCAAATATTTATCAATCTTGAATTAAAATATATCAAAGATAGTCATAAAATCTTCAACATTTTTAGAGTATGTAGTGATCTGCAATATTTCTAGTTTCTTCTGTAAGCCGTATTATAATAAAAAACTTAAAACATCAACTTAATTAAGTTTTTCAAATAAGCTCAATAATATAACAGGAGTTTGCTTTTATAAAAAATAAAGGAGCAAATATATTACATATATACTTTTGGCAATGGTTGCTATAGAAAGATCAGAGTCAAAAAGGAAGGTAAGAAAAGAGAGGATGGGAAACATAAAATATTAAGAAAAGTTTAAAAGTTAAAAAGAAGGCAGAAGTAGAGTAAAATAAAAATTTTGGCTTATTTATGTGACTCTTACAATCTAACAATTTTACAAATGAGATTATCATCACCAGTCAACAAATTAAGGATTATAGCAAAGATAAAGGATATGAGAAATGAGCCTTACTTACCCCAGGTAACACAACTGCCCCAATTCCACTTTTCAATTTTGACCTGCCTCTGCCACCTCGTCCTGACAATCCTGCACCACGGGGTCTCCGCTTCCCGGGAAATCCCGACCCACGGCCCTACGTAACAGATAAGGAAAAATCAGCATTCTGCAAAAGTCCAAAAAAATTTTAAAATCCAATGTGAGATAAGACATTTTATTAAAGATTACACAAATACTTGCTTCTCTCTTATTCTGATTAGATGATAAATATTAAAGAGACCAGGCTTATTATTTTTATCTTTCAACACATATTATGCAACTTAAAAAGTATAAACATAAAATGCCTATGACCTTCGAATCAAATGTTAGGTCTGTTTTGTGAATGCCCTGTACCAGCAAACTTTGGCCTTATTTTTCCACTTCCTAATCCTACATTCTAGGTGGCTCAACAGCCACTAACTCCATCCAATTTGTATTCAATATAGAGCAAGTATAAGGAAAGACTCACTAACTGTTCTCTCAGTAATTATAGCAGTAGCTGACATACATTGAGTGCTGACGGTATACTGGTCTAAGCACCTTTTACTCGCAACTATCTCATAAGGTCAGTACTATTTTATTATCCCCATTTTAGAGATAAAAGCACCGAAGGATAAAAAAGTAACTTGTCCAGGGGCGCCTGGATGGCTCAGTCGTTAAGCGTCTGCCTTCGGCTCAGGTCATGGTCCCAGGGTCCTGGGATCGAGCCCCGCACTGGGCTCCCTGCACTGCGGGAAGCCTGCTTCTCCCTCTCCCACTGTGTTCCCTCTCTCGCTGTGTCTCTGTCAAATAAATAAAATCTTAAAAAAAAAAAAAAAAAAAAAAGTAACTTGTCCAAAGTCTAGAGCTAGCAACTCTGGCTCGTGTCCACATTCTTAACCAGTATTCTGCAGTGCTACTACACTGCATGAAAGCTAATTTTTGCTAGTGTACAACAGTATTTTTCCTGTCACTAAATTTGTCAATTTCCCTACTATTCAATAGCCATCTGTATGAACTGAACAGGTGTACCTCACTCTACCACAGTATTTAGAGGATAATGTATTTAAAGTTTATAGGAAAGCTGATAAAAAAGTAAACAGCTTGCTTTAACTCATCTGGATAATAATTACTTGAAATGCAAATAACTGATCTGAATTTTTACCCAACACACAAAAATATTCTACAGGAAAACAGGTTAAATTCTCTGATATTCTAACAAATAAATACTAGGGTTACTTGTTATTGTTGTTTTCTTGTTTATACTCCGACTTATGTATTACTTTCTGAAAAAGCCTGACATCAACACATATTTATAATATTCTGTATATCTAAAATTATTAAAATAATCAGGAAAATCCTGATTTTTTTCCCACAGGAAGTTAAATAATAATGTCACATTTTCAACTGATACCATTTTTATTGTAGTCTGAAATGCTGAACTCATTACCTATTTAGCACAACAGTTTCCAAGTTGATAATTTATGGTTATAATGTGAGCATAAAACAAATACACATGAACAAAAAGGAAGGGGGTAATCTTTTTTTCCCTTCAGTGTTGATAATTACAAATTGCATCTCCTTGTTCTCTTAAACTACTCTTCTTTTAGATCTCTTGTGCTTTTTTGAACAAAGGATAGGGAGGATTGAACTGGATAGTTTTCCCGTTGATAAGTATGAAAGATTTTTTTTAAAGTTAAGTCAATTATTAAATCAGGCCTATAATAATCTAGTTTTCCCCAGCATCTAGAGACACAGATGAGAATAAGTGAAAATTGGTGGTATTTGCTACAAAATTGTCAAAACATCTTTTATACTCTTCAACCAACTATCTCTACTTTCAACACCTTGCATATCAGAGTGAGCTGAAAAAGTTCTAATAGTGATAGAAATAAGAAAGTAGAATTGAGAACTCCTTTGAAATCCCTGATTAGTCTAAAATAAACAGCCTTATTCCAGAATATAAAATACAGAAGATGAAGAAAATTATCTTCTCTAGGTAGTAAAATATTTTAACTTCTCAGACAATTAATACTTTTCACATTAATTTTTTACCTTCTAAAATGCATCAGACTACATAACTTACTTCAACTAGCAGAGTCCTCCATCAATGACATGAGAGAGAGGCCCTATAATTGTGAGCTTATTAACACAGACAGTGAAATCTGCCGTGATTCTGGTATTTCTTCTCCATTAGCACATAATAGATTAGTGTAGTTTTCTTTTGTTCTTTTCTAAGCAACAAAATTTTATGATTATCGTGAATGAGCAAGTCCTAAATTACTTTATAGCCTATGCGACAAGGATTTTTCCCCATAGAAACACTGGTAATTACAACATAAAAAAAAGCAACCATAAAAAGAAGTTATTAAAAATTCACACTTAAAATCAGTCATGTAAAATTGCAATATAATTTCCTTCTAATCCAGATTTTTTTAAGTGCAACCATGTTGCCTCTTCATACTAAAATTTTTAGATTAAAAAAGTGGCTCTGGAATCTGAACTATTTATCTAGAAAAGAAAGGCTTAACTTCTACTTGGACAAAACCAACTAGAAAGAAATGATATATGAATGTAAATGCAATTTTATTTACCACTTTGATGCTCCAAATGGCACTGCCAGGAAGCTGCCGGGGTTTAAAAATTTCCCGACCTTCTGAAATGTCTGGGGACCAGGAAGGTGGGCTCACTGTATTATGGGTACTCCAAGCCCCCTAGGATATGGCAGGTGAGAAAATAGATGTATAAAACTCAGCAACGTAAAAGGTCAAAGCCAGCAACTGAGGAATTTTAGAACAGCAAAAACAAATGCAGACGTATGGAAATTTAGGACAAATTGCTTCAAGATAGGGACAAGAAGCTTATGGCTTACAATGACTTTATACTTAAATGTTTGCAGCTACAATTTACATTAAGTATTTTATTCAGATGGAAACATCAGTACAATGAAACATACTGGGAATTAGGCTTTATAGGACATCAACACTGACTCAGGAACTGCAATTACAGAACCAAAACATAAATAAAAGTCAATTAAATTCTAGGAATTAACACTTTATGTAAGAATCTATTTGGGGATTATTTTCTTCTAACAACTATCACTCTCCTGGAAAAGAGAAATAACCTTAAAGAATGTTACGTACACCTACTGCTATAAACAACCAAAGCAGTAGGCAAACAAATGCAATCAGAAACATGAGTAATTGATAGACACATTCACTTTAAATTGTGGAAAGTTAGAAAAAAAAAAAAAAAAAATAAATTGTGGAAAGTTAGTTTGCAATCTTAAGATGTAGATATCAGTTATAATCCTAGCATTTAACTACTCTTCCTTCCAGTGACCACTAGTTGTAGTTTCAGTTTTTATTTTTATTTAGGGGACTATTATCCTTAGATTATATCCAAGGGACTAATTTGTACAGTGAAAAACGTTAAAGCAAATTGTCCTAAATTTGCAAATTAAAATGCCTAAGATACTTGGTTATTTATACAAGAAATAGTACCTTATTCAAATAGTTAAAATGAAAGTAAGACATTTTACTTCTTAATAACCACATTCAGCATTAACCTGAACTAATCTGATGAAGATGCTAAGCAGCATAAATAAAAAGGTCTACTTCACAAAGATAATATTTTAAAGAAAAACACAGAACAAATGTCGAACAATAAAGAACCTATTTTGAATTAGGCAATTCCATACCATATGCTATAACTTTTACCACTTTAATGACCCAAACTTAAGAAACACAGTACTTACCAGGTTTCTAGAATATTATCAAACTAACAAGTAGTAGCCTATGAATCACATAAAACTACCACCAGGAATTTAAATAATCAACCAAAATTAGAGTTTGACTACCCTTTATATTGCAGATAATTAATGCAATAACAGTATTTTGAGAAAAACCACACAAGGAAGAGACTGGTTTCACTTTTAATTAACCTACCCTCAAGCTCAGTGAATGGCTATCCTGATTTTACTGACAGGTAAATTACCTCGCTTTCCCAGTATCAGATCAACTGGCATCTACACCTATGTCTTCTTTCCTGCTGCGTCCAGGGTAACCTGTATTGCTGCCAGAAGTCATTTCTCTATTCTCATGTACTCCAACGGTCAATGTCACCATACAGTTCTGTTGGGTTCAATGCAGCACACCTGTGAATGTTTCTCTGCCATTCCCTGCTGACCTTTCTGTCCCCCATGCATGCTCTTCCTCCACATGGCCTCCAAAGCTCCAGTGTTTCCCAGGGCTGAGGCCGGGACAATGTTCCTTTCTGTGTAGTCTCTTCCTAAATGGTATGATCTATCATGAGGGCTGTAAACACCATCCTGAATGTTGTTGTCTCCCAAATTCACATTTCTAGTTCCAACATGTTCTTGCAGAAGTTAGTATGGTTTTCAACTTCCTCCTTAGCACGTCCATTCTGTCACACCAAACCTCTCAACTTAACCACATCTAAAATCTCTCCCTTACCCAGTTCCGTCTCACAATCTTCCCCCTCTTCAGAAACGGATTCCAGACCTCAGGTCAGAAAATGGGGAGTCATCTGATCTGTTCTCTTCCCTCATCATTCTCCCCTGCCACTCCTTCAATCCAAACCATCAGTAAATCAGTATATTCAATCTCCCTACCCCGCAACCCCCTCAAGCCCTCCTCTACACAGCAGCCAGAGGGACTTGGCAAAAACGTAACACTACCTTGTTTCAAACCCTTCCAACAGCTCCTCCGCGCACTTAGTTTACTTCAAACCTTTCCAACCTCATCCTGTGGCCCTCTCTCATGATTGTTATGCCCCAGCTACCCTGGTTTCCTTCAAACATGCCAAGCTCTTCACCACTTGGGGGCTAACTGACTCAGAACAACTGCAACTCTCCAATGAATGGCTTCTTCTTCTGATTCTTCACGTATGGGCTCAGACATTTCCTCATCAAAGATGCCTTTCTTCAGCGCTCCAGCTGAACTATCCTCTACCTTACAACATGTTTTGCATCTTCTCACTGATTGAAATTTGGGGTCTTATGTTTTACTGTTTCTGATTATCTACTGGTAGAGAATGGGGGCAAGAGATATCTAAATTTAGTTCTCTCAAGGTTTCCATTGGTTTTTCTCTGATAATATTTTCTCTGATAAAATTCCTTTTGGTGGATACTTTAATGTTAGTAGAAAGCTCTTAAAACATATTATAAAAAGTCATACTCTCAGATAATATGTTATTCACCATAATTTAAAAGTTAGCTTTGATGCCAAAATTGTGTCTAATTTTAAAAACATTTACACTTCATAGAACATGGATGAACAAAATGAAGGGCTCCATAGATCAAGAATGTTTGGATGCCATTTCAGGAATAATTAGAAAACCATTCAACTGCTATGAAGAACTTATATAATAAAAGCTTGGGTAATTACATTACGAATTTTAATAACTATATTATCGTAAGACATTGGAAGATAGACTGTGCAATTTTATAGGAACTGGAGAAAAATTATGATTATACTTAGATGTTTTGACAATGAAAAAATTACCTAATATATTCTTTAGACCTTAAAACTAATATACAGCTATAGTTATCAACTTTAGTTAAAAATTATCCTACAGATCTCAGCTTTGATGAAAAAGAATTTACACAGACAATTCAGAGGTCAGCTCCCCTGTCTACTGAAACATGGTTTACACTGCTGTTACACTTGAATTTATACTTACTACATTTGTATTTATTTGTTGCCACTGGACTAGAAGCTTGATGAGAAAAGACCATTCTTTTTGTTCACTGCTACGTTAAGCATTCTATTCAGTGCTTATTGAATGCCTATTTTTTTCCACTGGGCATGTTTTTTCAGATGAGTAAATGCATCAATAAGCATTGTACTTTGAAACATACTAATTCCCCCATCAGATATAGCCTACATTCCTGAATTTCCTCACCTTAAAAAAAAATTACCAACCCATCCAATGCAGTGCTACTCTTAAACTATAATGAATTAAAAGCAAAAGGGTTCAAAATGTAGCCATCAAGAAACTAAGCTGTAAAGAGAGCTAAAGAGAAGCAACTTGCTATCAAATCCTACAGAAACTTAAAAAAAATACTACTAGGTTGAGATTCAATTAGATTCTAACAATAATTATTGAACCCAAAACCTGTTTAAAGTTGGTATTAAGCTTCTTTCTACCCGAGGCCAACTTCTCAGGTAAATTTATCAACCTGGTAAATTATACAGCTGTTACAAGGGCTGTGGGATAGGAAAATGCAAACAATAATGGCAAGTGGAGAAAAGGATTATTAAGGTCAACTTTCTATTATTAGAAGCCTAATCCTGTTGGTTGCTGGCTGTTAAATATGATCAATGTCATAATTAGAGCCCAATAGTATCCCAATCTACTGAAAAAGTTTCCAGAGCAGCCAGAGGTTTGGTGTCTCCTGCGCAGACTTCGCACCTGCAAGTCATCCTCATTCAGGTCCAGCCCCTCCCAACATGCTCCGTGAAACCAAGGTTGCTACTGAAGGGGAAGTCTGATTCAGAGAAAGCGAAAACGATGAAGAGAGAGCAGAAAGGGCAATCAGCAAGAGAAACAGAAAACCTAAGCATTTATAATTCCTTTTTGGTATATACATTCACTCATGTACATTACAGCCGCAGCAGCAAATGACTCATTTTTATGACTTAAGAGAATTCTTTTCACATAAATAAGTCTCATATACAAAACTGAGTTCAACATCAAATGGAACAAGAAATTTAGTCCTGATAGTGCTTTGATAAGATGCTATAAAAATACAAAAACAGCTGTTACCAGCTTTAGCCTTCAATAATTTAGGAATGTGAATTTGGCTGGTGCTAGCAATGGTTTTGGTAACAGCTTCGGAAATATCACAATAGGCACAAGGAAACCAAGAGAAAAGGGATGCTTCTGATCTGCTTGCCACCCCAGACGGCTAGACACTTTTTAGGTTTAAAACTACAGTTTTTCAGGGATTTAGAGCAGTGTTTCTTGGACTTTAGCTGCACAACATGCAAGTCTGAGTTGAGTTTCCTCTCACCCCCTCTGCTTTTCCATAGTACCCTGGGCTTCCTCTCCTACAGGACATATCACACACAGTATAATTAATAGGCTGTTCAGTTCCAAAATCTGTGCAGCCATTACTTGGCTTTGAACTCAAGAAACCTACTACATACTGTATTTACTGTGTCCAGTATTTGACTCACTCAAGGCCTACAGTTATTTTCATTGGCACATTTCAGTATAAATAATTATCAGTCGATCTGATTGGTTCTCCAGAGCTACATTTAATACAGGATTATTATCTCCTCAAGTCGTCATTTTCACAGAATATATGCATTACTCTGCAATTCAAGAAAGCAAGCAGGGCAGCACGACCACTTGCTACATGTCAGGTGCTGTGCACGTGTTATTGTTAAATTCCAACATCAACCGTATGAGGTAGTTTTACAGATGAAGAAACAAGACAGTTGGCAAGGTAACGTTCTTAGTGTCACACAGACAATAATGGAAAATAAGGATCTGAATCCAAGTAATTGCACTACGGAAATGCGCATGCTGAATTTATAGTAACCAATCTTTCCTGGTATCAATTACAGTAAAAACTGATGTAAACAATACAAAATACTTCTTAAAAGTCACTTTTTAAAAAGGCAGCATAGTATTTAGACTAGACTATAAGTGGAAAATCACTCTGGGCAACTACAGTGCATCTTTTATTCTCCATAAAGAATACAGAATGTGTTATCTGGTTACTAATGAAACCTTTAATAGACTCTAAGACAAAGTATCACAAATGTAGGTTTTACCTTACCTAATAGGTATCCAAGAAGGGACAATTAAAACTACACAGGGTAATTTCTTTCCTTTTAGTGAATATCACCGTGTATAAGTTATATCAAGTAATGCTTCAAAATTCAAACATTTTAATTAAAAGCTGGATATGAAATAATTTAACAAGAACTAAACCTCTCCTTATTTGGACAGTATGATTTATAGATATGCCTTTTTTTTTTAAACCTTAAAAACAAAACAGAACAAAAATTTAAAAAATCAACAGTGCTTCTTACTAAAGGATTTTTGTTTACAAACTAGAAATGGTGTCTACTATTTTAAAAAAGAAAGAAAGTGCTTACTTGTAATTAATTGTTAATAAAACTACAATCCTCTACAGCTCACCACCTTGGAGGTTTGTTTTTCTCTCACAAGAATAGATTATGAAACTGATTTGTTAACTCAAAACACTTCATTCAAAATGCTATTGCAGTAGGCAAGTATGTCATAAAGTTCTATGGTTCATAATAAAATTAGTTAAATTAATAAATATCCACTTCACAATGTAATGGAAAAGTGATTATGATCTAATGAAGTACTATCCTGGAAATCTACTATATTGAAGAAATTTCACTTTGTCTGAGAACCCCTCAATAAATTTCAGTCTTAGAACTTAATGGAAATTTCTAAGGTTTCCATATATATGATTTTAGCAACAAAAAATGACAGAAAGGTAAAATCAAAAATGAAAAAATTCCAAGAATTGGAAGTTTTCAAAATACAGTTGAGTACTTAAGTTTATTTTTATGAAATTTCATTGAAATATTTAATATTTCAATAAAACCTATTTCATAGGTTTAATAAACCTCTTTCAATACTATCATGAAAGCACTTAGTACATGAGTGTCTAAAGCAGAGCACAGTCATGTGATTATATGAAATATTTTTCCATAAAATAAAGTGATACAAATAGGATAAATAACAGAAGATGGGCTGAGATTACTATTATCTCAGAATTTCCAAATTAAAATGGGTAAATACAACTGTGGAATGAGAGAAATAAGTAGAAAATGAAAAACACACTGTTATTTGATATGCTGAAATAAAAAATGTTTCCATCCTATTTTCCACTGCTTTTTAAGAATCATTTCCTGTAGTAAGTCGTATGCATACAAGTAACAATAAGTAGCACATTTCCCTAATTCAGGACTCTACTTCCAGGGCTAAAATGAAAGAAGACTGTAGGGCTGTTTTAATTGTAGGGTGGGGTCATTGCACTGATATGTTTCTAAGGCTCTCCAGGCAATTATAACATGCAGTTGGCCAATAATGACTTTTCTATACCTAAGGTCCAAAGCGGATATACCCATAAAAATACTAAAAAAAATGCAGCACTAAAATATATACAAATGAATAACTTCAATAAAGGATGAAAGAAAGAAATCTCAACTGTTCACTGGGACAATTTAAATGAAACCATGACCAATTGGCTGGCTCCCTGTCATTGCTCCACCAATTTTCTTCTCCTACTACCTATTATGTCTATATTCTTCCTCTTTATCTTTGTGAAATCCTGTGTCTGAAATGAGGAAGAAAACAAGAAAAAGAAACTTTTTCTATCCACAACCATCAGAAAAACTTACATTAGTGTTCCTATAGTAAGAAGGATGAAGCATACATCTGAGATATACTTGAAACAGCTCATGAAGAATATAGTACAAATAACACCTAAACCTTCCATATAAAAAGTGTAATATAAAACACTAAACTTGAATGATTAATCTCTTCTAAAGGGAAAATAATCCTGTACAGATTCCACGGTCTGTGTCCTGATATCTCTGACTCAGAATAGTGATTTATATACCCATCCATACTCCAGTATCACTACACACATACTCATATATATGTACTTATATGTGTATATACAAGAGAATATGAACATATATGGGCACATATATATGACTTCTATATTGATAATCTATTACACATTGAAAATACACAGTGAATTGTTGCTACAACAAATCGTTTTTATCATTCATTTTAAAATGTGTTGTAGGGGCGCCTGGGTGGCTCAGTCGTTAAGCGTCTGCCTTCGGCTCAGGTCACGATCCCAGGGTCCTGGGATCGAGCCCCGCATCGGGCTCCCTGCTCCGCGGGAAGCCTGCTTCTCCCTCTCCCACTCCCCCTGCTTGTGTTCCCTCTCTCGCTGTGTCTCTCTCTGTCAAGTGAATAAATAAAATCTTTAAAAAAATAAAATAAAATAAAATGTGTTGTAGACTATTTCTACTTCAGTACTTAAAAGTAGCGAAAATAGAGCACCATTCTTAATTTATCACTCTTAAATTCAGTTGGTATTTCTTTTCAAATGTAGTTCCTTCTGGAACTAAAATCTTCCTGTTTTTAAAAATGCTTGCCCTTGGGGCGCCTGGGTGGCTCAGTTAAGCGTCTGCCTTCCGTTTGGGTCATGATTCTGGGGTCCTGGGATCGAGCCCGGCATCAGGCTCCCTGCTCCGAGGGAAGCCTGCTTCTCTCTCTCCCACTCCCCCTGCTTGTGCTCCCTCTCTTGCTGTCTCTCTGTCAAAAAATAAATTAAAGCTAAAAAAAAAAAAAAATGCTTGCCCTTGCATTGTCCAATAAGGTAGCCATTAGTCATGAGACTACAAAGTACTTCTAATGTATGTGGTGGGAAACCAGATCTTGAACACTTAGCATGAAAAGTGAATGTAAAAGATCTCATTAATAATTTTATTATATACATGATTGTTTATATATGTTATATATTATAGTTATTATATATAATTTATATATAATACAATTTATATAGTTATACTACATATATTTATTATATAATTTATTATATATAAAAGATTAAATACTAACATTTTTAATATATTAAGTTAAAACATTAAAATTTATTTCACCTGCTTATTTTTATTTTTAAGTGGGACTACTAGAAATTTTTAAATTAGATCTATGAGGCTTGCCTCGTATTTCTCTTAGACAGCACAGGCTTACCCTTCCACTGGCTAACTCCTTTCTCCAAAAAACATTCAATAATCCAATCATTAGCTGACACCTCAAATTTAAGCTTCCAGATTTTCTCTGTTTCTAATTATTCATTTAATTTCTAAGTGAATTCTTTAGAAAAGCTCACATAATATTAGAAAATGGTTGAGATGAACATAAAGATTTGACGACTGTGAAAAAGAATTTCATCAATGAAATATGCAGTTCTTTGGTTAGGAGAGTCTTCACTATACTGGTAAAGACCAGAGAACCTTCAACAAAATATGGAAACACTACTGTTTCAAAAATCAAATTCAAAAATCAAAACACAGCTGAACACCAAAGAATCTTGCTTATATCACAATCATTGCCATGAACATCCATCTCATTTTATACCCAGTCCCCACTACCAAGAATATGCAAAATAAACACAAACCTAAAGATATAACACAGGAATTCTTGACATCAAAGAAACTCATATAACAGAGTAACAGACTTCAGGATTTCCAACATAAAGATATACCCTGGAATATTCCCTGGAAGTTATGACCTCAGTACCTCAGCAATGATAAAAAGTAAAAGAGCTGTCTTGTTCTATCCAATTCATACTCTCCACAAAAACAGCAGTACATCAGCAAGCTATGCATCACCAAGTGAAGGCTGTTTGCTACACAACTAAAACCAAGCTAAAAGGTTAAACACGCCTACGAACTGCTCATGAGATCAGCAGCAGTTATGCAGCAGTAATGAGACAATGGCAACAGAAAACAGACTACTACAGAATTGGGAACTAAAGGAGAACACAGCAGAAGCAGTAACAAATATTAGGACATGGGTCATATAAAATGGGATAAACCTGGAAGACACTCTCACACACATACATTAACACACACTCAGACTCACATGCACATAAATCTTAGAACATTAAGTCAACAGAAAAATAATCCTAATGGTTTCTCAGTTGGAGTAGAAGTCTCTATATAGTAAAATTTGACAGGAATATTTATGATGCAGTATCTTTAAAAGAATGTAAATATCTAACCAAAATTAAATTTGAGATTCAAATTTCTATTGCTAAAGTTTTTTCAGAGCCAAAACCACGTAACTGTTACTTAACAATTATTTTAAAAAAAGAAAACAAGAGTAGGGAGGAGGAGAACTGGTTTGAGAAGAATACCCTCTCTTGGTAGAACGTAAAATAAGTATCACAGGAAATACTTAGAGAAAGGCATATAGGAAGGAGTGTCTTAGTTTACTGCATATGTCTCTGCCACACAGAAATAGTTCTCTCCCATGAGGTAATTACTTTGCCTCTGGTGTGTAACTTCCTGTCTTCAGAGAATAAAATATATCTGGAATTTAGAGGAAACTAATTCTCACATTAAAATAAAATTCTATTTTTCTACTTATCTTCGGATTCCAAAATTGGATGATCAAGATCAAGATGATACTACTCCTATAAAGTCAAACTTTAATCACTGGAAGCAATTTAAATCATGAGATGTGAAACTTCAGATTACCACTGTGACTAAACACTGCACTGTTGGATATCTTGCCATTTTATAAGAACTTCAGAAAATAGAAATTTTGTAGAATAAATATTAGCTACAGCATCTCACTTTGTCTTCTGGTTAGTTTAAATCCCACTAAAAAGAACTGGAACTTACCCTTAAAGGGTAGAATCCACACTACTTAGGTCATGGGAAGAATTCCCCTCACTTCCTAAAGATCAACAATGCAATTCTAAGACTTTTCCATAAGAACACTGAAATAAGTCCTAGGTTGGGAGGATCACAAAGAAGTTAGCAATTAATAGAAAAATCAAACTGAGAAAAACCCACCATGAAAAACTCCCTTAGTAAATTTTGATGCTTAAACAGTTAAAAATACAGACAAAGAATAATATCAATAAACAAATATCGTAGAGGGGAAAAAATAAACGTCAGTTACAATATACCTAAAACTTCACTGTTTAAGGCTCTATTGTTTCTGTGGCATAGAATTTAAAAATTTAAGTGTTTTCTATTAGAAACTGTAATCAAATAGGTTGCATTTGTATGTTCCAACTAAGTGGAAATTATAAGATCACTTTAAGTTTAATAAATTAGTCTTCATTACAGCTTTAAAAAAAAAAAAAAAAAACTGGCCAAAACACTTTGGTCAACATTACATCTAAGTTCTACCTGAAAACAGGAAAAATTACTCTCCAAAGTTCCATGTACGCCTTATTTTATATAATTGCTCCAAGAGATTTTTCTGTCTATATCATTAAAATCACCCTACCTGTTTGGACCGAGGTCTACCAGGAGAAAATTTTCTTTTGGTAATAGCTGGTTTACCCATGCCGATTTTTGGAGTGACTGAGATATAGGTTGTTGGCACAGTGTTTCCAACAGAAGCACTGAGGGTTGAAGGGTAAGCGTGCAGTATGTCCGGGGAAGGCAAGTCTGCAGAAAGCGGAGGGGAAGACACACGTGCCTTGCTTACGTCTGCTGCTGACACAAGTGAGAACTCCATCTCAGAGGGTGATTTTACAGATTTGTCTTCTCGGCACAAACCACCTTTCACACAGCTCTCCATTGCAGGGGTCATTTCAAAGTCCATAAATGCAGTGGAAGATTCAGAACTTGCTTTCTGTTCCATTCGTTCTTGTACCCTTTCTACAGCCAACTGTTCCTTAGAACATAAAGAAGTACTTTCCTTACACGGGGACACTACGGTTTCTGGTGGAACAGGGGCAGATTCAATGGTGAATTTTGGAGGCCGTGATTCTTCTGTAGACGCCGACATTTTGGGTTCCTCTAACTGCAGGTCCTCGTGCTGCACAATGATCTGGTGTGTACGGACTTCAACGTTTTCTGTCACTTCCATTTTGTTTTCATTTTGATCTTCACAAATATGCATCACTTTAGAAGACATTTCCATTTTTTCACTATCAACTTCATGAGAAATCTGATTTTCCATTTCAGGATTCATTTTATCTTGGGCTGGTTCTACAAAATTTGGAATATTTGTTATGTTAATGTACTTATAAATTAAAAATTTTTTAATTTTCTGACTTAAAAGTAATAGGCTTGGGCAGGGAGAAGGGAGACAAGGGATTTCCAAAGGACACTTATGGTTAAATCCTGACTTAAAACAGAAGGTATTTATCAAAAAAGAACAATTATCAAGTTAATAAAGGCCAAAATATACCAGGATTCATGAATTAGAACTGGTCACAGATCAGGCCAGAAAAGCTATAAAAACATCACCTTAATAGGATCCCCAGAGTTTAAGGTGGTTTCTGGTAAAAATATTAAAAGAGAATTTCTAATATAATTCTATTGAACATATATGATGTTTTACAATTTGAACATTTACAAAGAGATTTACAATTTTGCAGGCAAAGTTATACTCTTTCAACAGCTACAAAAAGGAGGCTCAGTGATCTTACATGAGGTATCCAAGTTAAAAAGTAAAAAAGACTAGTCTAGAATATAAAGCAATTCTGCAATAGCAGGCACTCAGATGTAAACAACTCAAATGAAGTATCACTGAAATAACTGAAACTCATTCTGCAGACTCAGATGAGTAACATCACAGATAGAAGACTTATTTTACTTATTAGCTGTACCTGCTAACATACACAATACATTTTTTGGATATAAACTTTGTATTTCCTCATCATCAATAATTAAACAGTCAAAGCTTAGCAAGTCAATAAACATAATTAGATATCAGAAATATCAAGTCACTAATCGGTAAATTTTAAGTCAGGGTGCTAGTGTGTTAAGCCTTTAACCCAATCATGCCTGAAAACAAAAGTCAGAGATCCAATTTACATGAGCTCGACATGGCTCTATCAGGAAAGATCACTAGATAAAAAGCACTTATTTCAAATACTATCAAAGTAATTTCTAAGTTACGTTAACAGAGGTATTAATTTCCTCATTTACTATTTACTGTGGTGACTGCACTTAATCTATGTTCTGATATCAAAATGAAATCCAACTTTCATTCCTACTCTGTGAAAGACTGAAGTTCAGGATAAAGAAAAAACCATCAAATAACAGATCTGATCATACCAAATATTTTTACACACAAAAATGCTTAAAAAAGCTTAACATTAAAAAGGAATGATTAAAGGGAGCCTGGGTGGCTCAGGTCATGATCCCGGAGTCCTGGGATAGAGCTCCTCATGGGGCTCCCTGCTCAGCAGGGAGTCTGCTTCTCCCTCTGACCCTCCTCCCTCTCATGCTTTGTCTCTCATTCTCTCTCTCTCAAATAAATAATTAAAAAACACACTTTTAAAACAGAAAATTACACATAAATAATGAGTGCCATCATTTGAGTCATTTGAGTGACTCAAGTGAAAAAACTTATCCTGATGCCACATGAAGCCTAAACTGTGGTTAATAGAAGACCAATTACCTCAAGTCTCACTGAAAAGAAGAAAATGTGCAACACACATGCAGACCACAAGTATATTATTTTTGTACACTAGGCAGGAAGTATTAAAATACAAACGTAAACATGCTCTTCATCACAAGCAGTTCTATTATGTTCTACTACTAGTCTTCTATAATGATTTTAACTTATTTTTTTCAAAGATTTTATTTATTTATTTGAGAGTGCGTGCACACGCACACAAAGAGGGGGTGAGGCAGAGGGAGAAGCAGACTCCCCGCGGAGCAGGGAGCCTGACGTGGGGCTTGATCCCAGGACCCCGAGATAATGACCTGAGTTGAAGGTAGCCACTTAACCAACTGAGCTACCCAGGCGCCCCTGATTTTAACTTAATAATGAACATTTGATTTAGCAACTCTACAGAGACTGTAACCTCCTTTAGAAATCCAATGCCAATTCTCTTTAAGAAAAGGATCACTTAACTAAAAGATTTCATTACTATAATGTGTATATGGCAATAGTAAATAATTCTTTGGGATAATTCATTTGAAAAATTAATAGATCGTGGCTCAAATCTGCAAAGCAGTCATAAAAACATTATGCTGTAATTCCATCAAATTAGATAGTATGCTTACCAGAAATGAGAAGACCATGTGTATCAAGACTTTCTGGTGGATTACTCTTCTGCTGCTCTTCTGTGTGGATGTGAACTGCTGTGAATGACACATTTATGGAATCTCTAGCAAGGACTCAAAATTTCTCTAACACTGCTCTCTCAATAGTAAGTTGAGTAAGATTTTTATCCTACTACCAAATGTCAATTCTCAATATAAGTACAAAACACACTGTTACTATTTATTAGTAAGCAGTGTATGGAGATGAAATTAGGAATCTGATTATGCACTATGACAAGATTTATTGTTACAGTTAGCTTTGTCTTATTTTTCTTCACTTTACATCTTATGCAATACACCTTTTAGTGAAAGTTGTTAAATACAAAACTGAAACTCAATCTGAGGCTTTGTGTGTATACACTCAATCTATATAAAATTTCACATAAAATCCCATACTGTCAGATGAGCCCAAGATTAAATTTAATAAGTAGTTTTTCCCCAACCTTGTCTCATTAATTCCACATCCTCAAGTACAGTAATAGCTATTATCAACATTGCAAAAAGCTTAATTGAAATACCACTGAAATAACTGAAATACCCTCAAGAGAACCACTGAGATGATCTAAAACAATAAATTTTTCATTATCTCAGCATGAAACATCTCACAATCAGTAACAGCTCTAGTTAGTAATTACAAGTATAACTAAAGAAAGAGAAAATAATAAATTGCTTTTTAATGAAAATCACTTGGCCCCCAAAGTATGTATTTATGATTAGGTCTAGATTACAACTGAACTATAAATATATATATGCCCTTTCCCCTATTAATTTCTAATGTTATTTTACTAGAAAGCTCCTCTCTAAACAATTTCCTAAGTGACTACACGTTGTGGCTCATTTTTATTTAGGATAGTAAACATATAGTAAATTTCACATATTCACTGTATATACACGTCTTCTTCAGAAAATAAACTATATCCATTACCAAAAACATTCTTACCATCTGGAACAATTCCAGGTGTGGACTCCTGACCATTGACGTCTTTATTAATTGCTTGCTCTGGAAATACCATATGGTCCTCAGGTCCTTCAACTTCCATCTCGTTGTTGTAATCTTAACAGAATATTATTTATTCTTTAGCTTAGAATAAGTTTTTCTGTTTTTGTTAACTATGTCAATAGTTATTACTTTGCTATAGTGAGGGTAAATTATCACCCAAAATGCCATATTCTTCACATTTTTAAATTTTCAACCATAAATATATCTACATTTTAGATGTAGATGGAAAAACATCTAAATTAAGAATTAAAAGGTTACTGACATATTATTTTAAAAGGACATTCCACAACTGTATACTGATGGCATCCTGGAAACAAAGCATTAGTAATTAAGATGTATCTACTTAAACCTCTCACAGATGATAACACAGGACTTTTAAAAGTTGCCATTCATATTGATGAAAAGGAAAAACTATCTGTAAGAACGTCTGTTTTCTTTACCACCAAAAAACTTGTTATTACGTTTCAACCAAGAGTATACTACTAAAATTACCTAAACAAAATTTTGGGCTCAAAAGATATGAACTAACATTTAAGAAGGACATTATAAAACTAAAATTTGTTTGGAGTGAAAGAACCCAGGTTATAAAGCAGAAACTAGGTCATAGAGCCAAACACTGACAACTTGCACTGCTGCTCAAAGAATACAACTGGTAAGGCACATCAGTCCTGGAATTCAAGTCATTAGGAGAAGGGCTGGAGCGTAGCTACATCAGATGTCAGCCATCAGATTCAGAGATGACCCAAATCACATGTATACTTAAAGGTTGAGAAATTAAGAATAAGATGGGACCTGATACACAGGATTCCCTCATCATTACTAAAATTATTTATTGGAGACTGGTTGGCACAACATCAAAACAAAAACAAAAACAAAAACCCAAAATTCTCAAGATTACCTGCAGTGACTTCAGCCATCTCCACTTCATCGCCTGCCTGTAATGGGTCCATCTCAGCTGCTACGTGTTTACAATACATGCAGATATACTCTTCTTTGAACTGAGAATCCAGCTCATGATCTGTTGGTTTGTCACATTCTAAGTGAACCCATCTGCAGTGACAAATATATTTAAATAAAATTTTCTAATTTAAAGACAATTTACTATCCAGGGAAAAAAGAGGCAATTGCTGAAAACTGGGTATAGGAAGGGTTAAGGATGACAGAGGAGAGGTTATAGAGGTTGGCAACTGGTGAAGGTTCTAGAAGAGAAATTGGCATTTTCAGAGGTCATTAAAGGTGTTCACGTATTTTTACTTCCTTATTTTTAAACCATTTCCTCCTTACATTTCCCTCTTAATGCTCATTTCTGGTCTTTCGCCCATTCACTTCCTTATGCCTTTCAGACTCATAAATATGTAATTTAATTTCATCTTTAACAGCACTCAGTACCCAGAGGATCATTAGTGATAAAAGCTTGGAACTCAAAGAGACACGGTAGCACAAATGATCACATGGATAAGAAAACTGACCAAAAACTCAATGGAAGAATTGTATCTTCTTACCTTTTGCACATATTACAATGAAGCATGTCTTCCTGCAATTCCGGATGGTTGCACTTCCCACAGAAAGGACATAGGTTATCCTGCTGCTGATAACAAGTGTCACACACCAAGCAATTGTGGTGCCACCGAGAACTAGACCGTGTGCCACACTCTACACATATTCTGCAATTCTAAACACCAGAAAGAAATGAAAACAAAAACAGTTTGTTATGCATTTGTATTGCAGTTCTGGTGTGAACCTTTCTGAAATCAATGAAACATTTGTACATTATACATTAAGCTTTAATTTTCATGACACTAATTTAGGGTATATGTTTTTGAAAAAGCAGTGTGTTTTGAACATCTGATGTGACATCATTCAATTTGCACTAAAACCTCCAGGAAAATGTAAATAGGGGCGAGAGACATCCAAGAAAACATAAATAGGGAAGGAAGAAAACCAAGAACATAGCAACCCAAACTTCAAATAAGAAACATATCCCAGAATCAGGAAGTAGCTTATGTGCAAAGTAGCTTATGTGGAATAAGTCTATTTGACTCTGGATTGTGAAAACAAACTGGTGCTTCTTAACTATTTCATTTGCTTGTAGGTAGCTTAGGAACTAAAAGCAAGAATTCAAACTGAAGAACTATCATGACCCATTCCAAATGACTTGGGAGTCTGAAACTGTGAAAGTAAAATCAAAATTTCAAAGGGCAAGATATTCACATGGTCTTACATATCTTCTCATATAATGTTTTATTAATTATGAGAGAAAAAAAACTGGAGCAATTTGACAGCAGCGTGACCAAATTATTAGAATGCATGTCACCCATGAGGTCGAGATGAGCACCAGGTGCTCTAGCAGAGGCACCCTGACAAGGGCACAACATCACTTTGGCAGTATTCTGGCCAACAATGCAAAACTCCATATAACTGTGAAGAAGTATCAGACAAAGACAAAGTGAGAAAAGTTCTATTTGGCAGAAAAAAACCCAGGTATGTGGGGAAGAACTCTATTCTTCAAAAAAATGTCAATAT
Source organism: Phoca vitulina (assembly GCF_004348235.1). Lineage (NCBI taxonomy): Eukaryota > Metazoa > Chordata > Mammalia > Carnivora > Phocidae > Phoca > Phoca vitulina. The sequence continues at coordinate 5,169,161 of NW_022589783.1, read as the reverse complement.
CAAAAAGACAGAGTAGGACTCAGGAAATTTTCCAGATTAAAAGAGTCCAAAGTGAGAACTAAATATAAAAGCTTACCCTAGAGTAGATCTTGGAACCTACATTGGGGGGGGGGGGGGGATGCTATATGGGATGTTAGATCAAGTGACAAAACTGAAATATGGATAATAGATTAGATGAAAATACTTACATTGATGTAAACATATGAAGTTGATAACAGCACTGTGATTATGTAAGAATATCCCTATGATTAGGAAATACACACTGAAGTGTTTAAGGGTAAAGAGGGCACAGTATATGTAACTTACCCTCAAATGGTTCAGGGCAAAAAAACAGAGATCAGAGGGAAGAAGAAGAGAGAAAAAGGGTACATGCAATGATATGGAAATCCTAACAAAGGTAAAAGGTAAATGGCATACGGATATTTTTATTTTTCCAACTTCTAAAGTTTGAAATTATTTTTTAAAAATTCATGATATACCAACACACAAGCATTCTTGACAGAGAAACAGGAAAAAGAAACCTACCTGACAATGACTGGTATAAAACAAAGTTCCTGAAAAGATTACCCTTACTTCAGTGTGAACAGCCTCACTACTCTGACACCCCACATGAAGGCAGACCTATTTGCCCAGGTGCATCTCTGGCCCCTCCACAGTGTTTGACACACAGTAGGCCTTCAAATGTTAAATAAATGAACAAATTATGACTAAAGACTACAGACATCTATGAAAGAATTTAACAGTAGAGGAAGAGGATCATTCTTCAAATTACTCAGTGGATAAGCCTTCCTATGAAAAACTCCAGGGTAATTCTTTGGATACATAATATCGACATTACGATGGACACTTTATAGGCATCACCTCACTAAATCTAACACCCCTGTGAGGTAAGTTCTAATAACATTCTCTACAGGGGAAAAACTGGCTTAAGGAAGTCAAATAATTTGCCAAAGATCCTGTATTTAGTAACTGGAAAAGTGGAGATCGGACTCTACAGCCTAAGCTTCTACCACATCATATACCTCCATAGAACAGATTAAAAAAAACAAAAAAACTATCCAGTTGTCTTTTTAGCAATATTATACATGATTCAGTCACTGTGAAAGAGCACAGCAGACTATGATAGAGAGCAAGACAAAGATAAAAGAGAACATTGAGAAATAAACCCAGAATTCTGAAAACGTTTTCCAAGATAATGAAAAACCTAACAAAGAAGATAATGAATTAAAAGCAGGAAACAAAATTATCTAGATGTTACTAAACATTATTTAAGAGACTGTAAAGATGGCAAATATTTATAAAAAAAAAAAAAAAAAGCAAAGTTAACCAACACTTCTTTAGACCTTTTCTTGGGCCTGACTAGAGACTGACAGTGGTCAACATGTTCCAGGCAACACTAATTAATGCAGAACCACAATCAGATACAACCTGGAAGCAAATTCAAAGAACTGGCAAAAACAAAGATCCCAAAGCTCTTAAGTAGAAAAAAGGATTATAGTTAAGTGAACATTTAAAAAAAAAGGGGGGGGGGTAAGACTTTTCTTCTGTGATACCACAAACTGGGAAAACTGGAGGGGGGGGCGGAGTTTCTACAGCTTAAAAAAGAAAAAATTGTAAAATGAAATGATACCAAACCAAGTTCTTATCATAGTCTGAAGACAACAGTCTCTTTCAGATATGCAGGATTTCAGAAAAATTGCTATACCTTAATGGAGCATAACCAAGAATCCAAAAGACTGGGGTTTAATGAGATTGGAATTTATATAGAAAAAATATATATTTTTTTGCAAGGAAAAAGTGACAAGGTTTACAGTCTCAGTTGATTTAAAACAGAAGGGAGAGAAAGGAAAAGAAAATTGCTCATTTCTCCATTTTCACTGGTAAGTGGGGGAAGAAAACATTTATACTTTCAACATTTATAACAATACTCACAAAATAAAATTCTTAATTGCAAGTCACTGCAGAAAATAAAAGGAACAGAAAAACAGAAAGGAAATCAAAAGAACTAGTTTGTCTTAAAATAGCCAAACATTTCAGTTGCAACCATTAACCTAAATAAAATGACACAAAGGGACCCAAAATAAAAAAGATGTGAATAGATCACATTCAACTGGTAAACTAAAGCCCTATGAGGCCATATTGTCGGACAAAAAGAGCTGGTTCAAAAAAAAAAAAAAAAGGGCATTACACAATAGAGTAGCTTTACACTAATAAAAAGTAAAAAGTACAACATATCAACACTGACCTGACCTACCTGCTAAATAACAACCAAAAAATATTAGTATTGTTTACAAAAAAAAAAGTAAAATACAAGGAGAAACTGAGGAAAACTGCAGTGGTCAATTTCATCTACATCCTAATACGTTGTCGAAACAGCTAGTCAAAAAATAAAAAGGACTTCATCTATCTAAATAAAATTAATAAACACAAATATTAAGCCTTAAAGTCACTACTTCAAGTATCAAAATATTTGTGAAAAAGAAAACCACACTGGTTAATTATTGGGTTAAATACAATTAAAGTAGAAGTTAACATGCTTAAGCACAACTGAAACACCAAAAGATACAGCGATTAGGTCAGATGTACACAGACATAGTTACAAATACAACATATTTGGTTGCAGCCAAAGCTATAATCAAAGGTAAATTTATAGTCTTTAAAAAATACACCTTTTTCCTTAAGAAAGTAAAGAAAACGAATTACGAATTCAACTCCCTATTTCAGGAAAGAAAAAAGGCAAGGAAAGGTGCGCGGAGGAGACGAAAGCATGAACACACAGACCTGCCGCAGGCGGGTTTTCAGAGCCCGGTGACGAGGCCGGGAGAACGCGCTGAGAGCACCGGGCCCCGCACACCGGGAAGAACCGGAACTGCGCGAGGCCGCGGCGGCTCGCTCCCCGTCCGCCCGCAGGCCCCGCCTTCCCGGAGCCACCCCGGAGGGCAGTTCCAGCAGGCTCTCGTTCCCAGGGCAGAAGGCCCCGCCCCTGCAGACCCCACCCTCCCGCCGCGGCCGCGCCGAACTCCCCGCCCGCCGCCCTAGAACCAGGTGACGCGCCCCAAGTTCCAGGTGCCCCTCAGCCGCGATGGCGGGGCGTTGGCGCAGGTGCTCGGCTCCCCCCGCGTCTCCTCTCACCACCCCCCACCCGGACCCCATCCTCGGGGTCCTCCAGGCGAGCTCGCCCCCCTTTCCAGGACCTCCCTAGGACGGCAAACCACCCCCAAGCCCGACTCGGCCAGCGCTTCCCTCCCGCGGCCGGAACGCCTTTCCAGCTTCGGAAGAAGCCTCCGGCTGGCGCCACCTCCCGGCCTGCAGTCCCAGCCGCCCACGAAGCCTCCACCTGGAGAGTGACCCCTACCCTCGGTTCCAGGGACCATTTCAGGCACCCCACTCCACCCCGGCCCTCTGAAGCCCACCCCGCCGGAGTCAACAGAAGAGCCGTGCACGGGTAACAGGAGCGCGTTTCTGTGCCGCTGGGACAAGAGCGTGAGGATGCAGAGGAATCACAGATGCAGTCTGGGAGGGCTGTTTTCTGAAAAGTGGAAAGTTTTCATAGAAATGCTAACATAAAAAAAAATTTAACTGACCTTCAAGGTTACCACAATGCAGATCTTAATGCCTGCATTTAGCATTTGTATTTATTATCATGTTAGTCCCAAGTGCCGTCAAGGGCGTACAAAAGATGCAAGATTTTACACAGTAAAATTATGGTAAAAAGAATGAGCTGCTGGGATGACACAGGAACAATGCGGCATCCACGGAGCCAGCAGAGAGGATTCTCATCTTCATACACATCAACTGACAACAGGTAAAGGACAAACAACATACCAGTAACTTAAAATGAAGAACTAATGTTCCATATTTTAGAAATAACTGGATTGATTCCCCCATTTAGTAGATTTCAATTGTACCACGATGGTGCACTCATGAACAAAAAACTTGATACTTATTGACACTTCATTACATCTAATGTTGAAGGACTGCCTGCTGGCACTTTGAGGTCTCTCATTATTCTGAACTAGTAAACAGGGTCATAGCATTATCAATACTATTTTTATATAAATACAAAAGGCATTCTCTGTATTGACATTATTAAAGCCAAAGGAAAAGCTTACACACTGAACTGGGCATGAGAAAATATCTTTCTATTAAACCCCAATCTTGGCAACTTAATGTCAGATGAAATTAGTAATTACTTTATAAATTCTATTTAGTTTTATTTTTTAAAAGTCCGTGCAATTATTGAAGATAAAGTTTATGCCTAGTTTCATGTCTGTTCTATAAAATTTAGATATTAAAAAAAACAAAAAAAACAAATTTAGATATTAAAAAAAACAAAAAAACAAAAAAAACAAAAAACAAAAAACAGAAAAACAACCAGCTCAACCTGGGGGATGTATAGAGATAGCCTATGGATCTGGAGTCCTTAGGTCTACACCCTAATACAAAAAAAAAAAAAATTACATCAAGAAATATTTTTTTTTCTTTTTTTTAAAGAAATATTTCTTAATTAAAGAGAAAAGCCCTGCTACTCAATAAGTATGACAGCATAGGGAGAGAGCATCATATATAGGATAAAACATTATAAGACAGGAAACCTGAGTTTTAGTCCCTTTTCTGCTTCTATAAGTAAGTAAACTTGGACAATTAACCACTAGGGCCTCACCAGCTCTCATCTACAATTTATTAAGTTTGCCTATATAGATTTCAAAGGAAGCACATGAACTACTTTTATGACGGATCCATCCTAGAGAACATTTAAAGAAAAGTCATAGTAAATAGTCTGTAAATATCTTCCAAACAGGAAAAAAAAAAATTAGTTTTATTCAGTCAGTTGAGAATTAAAGATAAATTTGTTTTATTCTTCTACTTTCACTTTAAGAGTTTAAATATTTTGTGCTTCCATGGAAAATACTTCTAAAATGTGTTGCTGTTCACCTGGTGGTGTACAAATAACTCTGCCCAGTAGGTAAAGTTGTCAGCCAACCTACAGGGTTCAGAGATACAGACGACAGCCTCAGTAAATTCCTCAGGAAGCGCAAAGAGACCAGCATAGAACATAAGGTCATAAAGATGCAAATAACAAAATAGATGAAAGAAGGGAGAATCACTGACTAAAAGAGTATCCGGAAAAAATTAAAAATAATTGAAAATACATCTTAAAAGTGTCACACCAAACAGAAAGATTGATATCTTAAGCAATGAAAAAAATGGAAAAATGTCTACAGACCTCTAACTCTCAAAACCAAGAGAATCTTTAAACAGCATCTATAAAATAAATATCTAAGTAAATAATCATTAAAACTACCACAGGGGAGGGACAATATACATATGCATATATAGTAGGATTCCAAATATTTAATACAAGTGTATTTATACACATAAAAAATGTGATGTACATATAAAATCACTACATAATCATCAAAATGTAGTGGATTTTAGTTCTGGATTTTAAATTAATGGATTTTAAAACTATTGCTCTGTGTTTTGGTATCCTCATGGGACCACTACACTTCTGAGAGTTTCTGAGATTAAAGATAAATCATTCAAAAACAATTTCTAAGCCATTAAGCCTCATACATATGTTTACATGTTCATAACAACATTTTTCATAATAGACTAAAATGTAAATGATCCAAATGTTCACCAACAAGTTATTTGATAAACAATTTGTGGTATGGCCATTACTTGGCAATAAAAAGGAATCACTCACGGTATGCACAAAAATATGGCTGATTCTCAAAATAATCATGCAGAGTTTAAAAAGCTAGACCTCTCCCCCCAAAAAAGAGCATATACTATATGTCATTTATATAAAACTCTAGAAAACGCAAATTAATTGATGGTGAATGAAAGCAGACTGCCTGGAAGACAAGGGGCGGGGAGGTGGGAATGGGTGAACAGTTGGAAAAGAGGGATTCCCAAAGAGCACCATGAAACTTTTAGGGGTGATGAATTTGGTTGTTATCTTGAAGGTGATGATGGTTTCATAAATGTACACGTGTCAAATTAAATTGCAAACTTTAAATACTTGCGGTTTACTGAATATCAATTATACATCAATAAAGCTGTTTTTTAACAAGTTGATGATACTGTATAGATTTGAATAGGTATCCGATTTGTCTGCTCTATATAAAAAGCATACAGACGATATTTTTCTTAAAAAAATAAACAACTTACTTTGCATTTCCAGCCATTGGTTGGTACTGATTTCATAACTGGTTGAAGACAAAAAGTATGATACCCTTTGTCACACGTATCACACACTAGCATCTTGCTATCTTCTCCCGATTGTCTAAAAAATAAGATAGCATTAATGATGCCTTATCTTTAAACTTATGTTTATAACATAAGTAATCATGAGAAGAATCAATCCTAGGAACTGCCCAGTTCATCAATACCTCAGTGTCTGTTTTGTCTATGCCCAGATAATGATAGAGGTAACCCCCTAAAGGACGAGACAGACATCTTCCTAAGGTCCCTACAGGATTATCCTTACTGAATGCTCACCTATGGTGAACCTGCTTTAGCCACGTTACAATTCCTGCAGAAAAGGAGGGGCAACAAGATGAATGACTCTGACCTTTACTTTTTAAATATCTCAGTAAATATCCTTTCTAGGGGAAGGAGCTGTAACTGATAGGTGACGCTGCATGGGAAGGAACAAATCTTGTCATCGGGAATTGGAAAGACACTGTCATATAATAAAAAGAGGATCGAATTTGGCATCAGACCTATATTTGTATTCAGACTGCTGTTTTTCTAGTTGTGTGATTCCTGAACAAAATAAGCTTAGTCCTCATTTCAGGAATAAAATGTGAACAATAAAGACACTGAGAATTAAATATAATTCTGGTTGAAGAGCTTAGAATATCCTGTAAACATTAGTGCTAAATAAACAGGTATAAGAATCATCTTGTAATAATTATTAAGAATAATTATTAAGAATTGTAATAATTATTAAGAATAGTCAAAAACCTAAACTCTTTCCCTGAACATTCCTGTGCCCCAAAGATTGGGCCCCTGGCCTACAGCATGAGCTCTGCCTTGATTCTTGGCTATCAACCACTCTCAGAGACTAAGAATTTAATTCAAGAGGAGGGGAAAAGAAAAACTGGGGAATGCAAGAAGAAGAGCTGAGAGAGGAGCCCTGCGTAAAACCTGGGGACAAATAGAAGTAAAAAGGAAGATGGGTTAGTTGGCCGCCAGTTCTTTCTTACTCAGTTTAAACAAATTCTACATATAAAATTGCATGTTTTATCTCTTTAGCTACATGGAAAGATCTTAGAGGAAAGGTAATCTTTCTTCAAGTTCTCTTATTCCTTCCCAAGAAAGTAGGCACAGATATAAGATATCAAATAAGTGTTTGCTGGTATTTTAATTTTTGCCAAAATATAAAAGCATATTGTCCTATTTATTCCACATAATTGTAAGATATTGATGCTTATTGTTATCAAATTAAATTACAAATAAAACAGACTGATCATGGCAGTGGTGGGCATAATTTCTCCTGTTACAAAAGTCCTCAGCTTGTAAACAGTTTGAAGACTGCTATAGATGCAGATAACTTCTCCAAATTATCATGCTAATTAGTAGCAGGAGAAAAAAAAAAATCACAGAAAAGATTGGAGAAATAACCAAAGGATGGAATACAACAAATAGGAAAGGATAACCCCATTACAAACTAGGATCGACTGAAGGTAACTGTTCTTCAGATAGATATAGGGTTTTTTTTTTTCCTTAAGTAGTCTTAGCATAAATTGTTCTTCCTGGAATGGAAATTCAAACATATCACTGATTCTTTCACTCACTCTCATAACTACTTTCTGCAACTGGAGGTTTATTTTCCTATTAAATCTCCACCCCAGTCTCTCTCAAAAACAGTTGCTTTATTTTCTAATGCTTATTTCTTTTAAATTGTTAGTATCATTCATTTAAAATGTTTGGCAAATTGAAATTAGCTTTTTAGGCAACCAGAGGAATTTAAAATTATTAAAATTAGTTTCTGTTTAGACTTGTTTCAAAATAATGTTAATAAATATCTAGTAATTTTTTAAAACATGATGAAGTCAGTGGGAATGAATGGAGCTGCAGTATGAACAATCTTTATCAAATTACACAAACCTTTAGCACCTAGTAATAGGGTCTCTCTTAATCTCAATACACACCTTTGAGTTGAAATTAAAACTTACTTGCAGTTCTGGCACACTTTGCACTCAGGACATTGCCAACCTGCACGTTTTAATGGAGTAACCGCTATATCCAGGCACATTCCATGATAGTGCTGACCACAAGTAGTACAAAAGAACTGATCTAAGAGGTCTCCCGGGCTGTCGCACACTGCACAGTTTGCATCTTCCTTTGCTATAATTAACAGTAAAACAATGAAATTGTTGTATAAGAGTTTAATATTTTTCTGACTTTACAATTTAAAAATCACTTGAAGGGAATTTGCATGGTCAATCTTTCAGACACTGGAGGTTATGCACATTGAACTGATATCCAATCAGAAGAAGGTCTCAGTAAAACCACTCTTAATCATAGAGTTTTGCATATTTGTCCCTCCATCTACCTGAGACCATAAGCAGTTCTTATCTAATTTTATATCCCTGGTACCAGTATTGATGCTGGGCACCTACTTAATGCTCAACATACACTTGCTGAAAAGAACCAAACAGGAAAATATCAACTGAGAAATGCCTTCAGGTGCAAAAATAACCATTTTATTTGGATGTTAAATATATTTTAAAATTAACAAGATAAGTCGAGACAAAATTAAGAAATGTTAAGATCAATTAAATGCTTCTTAAGCATAAACACACTAATTTTTATTCATAGCAAATATATATTTTTTTTAATCCTGGAAAACATCGTATGAAGGAGAACATTAAAGATGGAAACTACATATTCATACACAAACACAAAACTTCATATACTAATTCTATATTCATCTATGTTAACTGCCAGTCTGTAAAAAGGTATTAACATCTATATAATTATGGATATCATCTATCCCTAAATGTGGATTAAAAGAAAGAGCACTTTTTAAGTTTTTACCACCTAAAACAAAAAATAAATGTAAGAATAACCTGCCTTGCCAACTACACAGTTAAACTCATGTACATAAGAAAAATAATGTGTCTAAAGTCACACCGATTTGATGATATATGTGTCTATATCTGACATTTATGTTCTCAACGAAATGGTTTGATTAGCTGATTATCTAAAGACTGTTTTAAATTGTATATACGAACCTTTTTTTCTCTTTTATTTTTTGAAGGTTTGGTCAGTCCCCTCTGGCTGTAAGCCCTTTCTACCTTCTTTTTTGTCCTCAGTCAAGCATCTTGAAACAGACTAATAATCTATTCCTTTTACTTCGCAAACCAGTTTTACAGGCCATAGAATTTCTGGCACAGAGACTTTTTGTTTTTATTTTAAAGTCCTTTTAAAATGGTAAAAACAATTCATGGTTTGAAGGCAGTACAAAAACAAGTCCCAGAATTTATCTACATGGCCAGCTGGAACCCTGGGGGTTGCACACCCACCATTCACCTGGCGCTACCTTCATGAGGCTACCAATGATCTATGAAATCCAAAGGTTACTTTTTTGACCTTATCTTATTTGCACTCTGCAGCATTTCCATTCCTCTCCACTCCCACATGACAGTACCTTGGCTTCTGTAATGGCAGCTTTCTCCTGATTTCTCCTTAGGTCTCCCATGCCTCCCTGTCACGCTGTGTTGGCTTTGTACCCCTACAATTCCTCTACATGCTGGAGTGTCTTGGGATTTTATCCTGTTCCTTCTTTTAAAATTTCGCACAGTTTCCCTTTGTGATCACACCAACCCCCATGTTATAAAATACCACCATGATTCCCAAATCTGTATCACCGGCCCCAAACTTCTTTCTAAACTCCAAGATGTATTTTCAAGTCTCATGGGACCTCAACAGCCAGATGTTCTAAAAAATACTCAAAACTCAACACCTCTAAAATAAAACATTTTTAAAACCTAAACCTCTCCCTTTTTTCTCAACCAGCTGGGTAAAGGCAGAAACTCTACTATCACTATTACTCTTCCCTGACCCAACACATCCAGCCAGACACCAATTCTGACTGAGTCAACTTCCTATATATCCTTTTTCCTTCTGTTTGTACAGTTCAGTTCAGTCCACTCTGCCTTGTAATTATACTATCTTCTAAAAGGAATTCCTGCTTGTTGACCTTTCCCTAATCATCTTCTACACATCTAGAGCAAGTTTTCAAAATTGTGAATCTGTAATGCCCTGCTTAAAAGTTTACCAATAACTCCTTTTTCACGTGAAAAAAAGATCAAAATTTTCTAGCATAAGGGAAAGGAAAAAAAAAAAAAAAAGCCCTTTACCTCCCTTTCTAACAGAATCTCATGGCCACTCAGTATTCCTGGTGATACCAAGGAGTTTGCAATGCACATTCACACAACATGCTGGTCAGTGCTCATGTGCTCATACACATTGCTCCCCACTGCTTGAAATATTGTTCCTTTGCTGTGCTGTGCCCCTAGCTCTTTCCAAAGAAGCCTTCAAAACTCTGCTCACACACATTCCTGAATATCTAACATTACTACACCTAAAGATCCATCCATTTGTTGAATATTCCTTTTCCCCATATACTGAGAATACACTGTTATATAATCAAGTAATTATAACATAATACTCGGAACCCTTAAAGGGTAGGGACCTTGTTTTGTTCAACTTTGTATCCTCAATTTCCTAGCACAAATCAAGTCTTATTAAATATCTTAAATGAAGAACTTCTAAAATCACTTTTAAATGATTCTTTGAGCGGCATTTAAAATAAAGCATTAATTTAAATATGGAAATGTCATAAATTGGTTCATTTTTGATAGAAATAACACAATAGGGCGCCTGGGTGGCTCAGTCGTTAAGCGTCTGCCTTCGGCTCAGGTCATGATCCCAGGGTCCTGGGATCGAGCCCCACATCGGGCTCCCTGCTCAGAGGGGAGTCTGCTTCTCCCTCTCCCACTCCCCCTGCTTGTGTTCCTGCTCTCGCTCTCTTTCTGTCAAATAAATAAATAAAATCTTAAAAAAAAAAAAAGTAGAAATAACACAATAGGGTGAATTTTTTTAATACTAAGAGACAGTGCCAGTATTTACTCATTCAAACTATGTACATTTAAAAACTAACCCTTGATTTTTTTGCCTCTCCTCAAAACTTACAGAAATTGAAGCAAATACTGTGCTCTGATTATCAGATACTCAGTTCATCTTTCTACTGTAATTTGCAGGGAACACTGTCTAAATGCTTCTGTGAAATCTTCCAGAGTTTACTATTCTGCCACTTAACTTGCCGTAGCAGCTACTAGTCACATGGGGCTACTGGGCAACTGAAAGGTGATTATCCAAACTTTACTAGGAAAAAAATAACATCAAATATCTCAAAAATTTTATTGCTTACATGCTGAAATACTAATATTCTGGATATACTGGGTTAAATATATATTTTTTAAATTAATTGTAATTTTTTAAAGTTTTTAACATGACTACTAGAAAGATTTAAATTACTCATATTGTTCACATCATATTTCTGTTGCACAGCACTGTTTTATACAGCAAAGCCCATTCTACAATAAGATAACTGTGTATATCACTGTGGCAGAGATTACTTCTTCCTCTATGATAGTTTGCAACAATTCCTTAATGGCAATACTGTCATGTTGTTCAATTAGTATGGATCACTGGTAATAAGTTAGACAAAGAAAAACATCCACATGACACATTCAGTCTAAAAACATTTCCTATGCATTATGTAAAAATAATAATAGAAAAAAAGCACTACATCAAGAAATGAGGTTGGTTCCAACCATTTCCCCAATCAGGAAGAAGATAAGTACAGAAATACCAAAACAGCCTTTTGGAGGTCATGCAAAAAATATTACTACATAGCTTAAGTGTTGTGTCAGAAATAAGCATATGAACATATACATACATATATGCCCCACAGAGATATTAAGTTTGAAGCAATAATCAAACAATGAAGTGAAATTTTTCTTTAAGTGGTTGAAAAGGCAGAAGAGATTGAGTGGAAGACTAAAGCTAAAGCTAACTTAAGAGAAGACAGGAGTTAAATCCAGGCCAATTTGGCTCCAAAGATCATGCTCTTTACAAATCGATATTTACTCCCACTGGAAGGGCAAATAAGGTGAAGAGTATCTGCGCATGTACAGAAGGAAGAAGGAAAGTGCCAGCAAAGGCATAGAATGAAGAAGCTAAATGACGGAGGAGGAGCAAGAAAAGAGCGGGAAAAACAGAAGGATCAGCTGTGGACAAGGTCACATCCTGTAGCAGCTGCGACAAGAGAAGAGATGGAGGAAAAGACAAGAACACTGAGCCTAAATGAGAAGGGACCATGTCAGAGACACTTGGTCAAGCTGGAAGGCGAGACTACTGCTTACGCAGGAGAATATAAACCCTGGTGAAGAACAACAGAAGTCACATTGCTGCCAGACTCCATCCTCACAGCTTTGTAACTTCCATCAACATCACAGCACCTATCATCTCTGCTTCCATTCCTGGCAGGACACTGCACTGGACTAAATGGAATCACTAGCAAGAAAAACTAAATCATGAATGTTGTCCAGAGAGGCTGGCCCACAGAGCAGGCAGGTAGGTAAGAAAGTTCAGGGACTGACAGAATTTAGGGTAACAGAAAAGTAGCAGGACTTGGTATCAAGAGATACAAAGACACCCAAGAAAATGAAGTAAGAGAAGTTAAATCTGAGTGATGAGTGAATACACTGGGAAGAGGAGGGAATGAAGAGATACACCACTCTCACGTTTGAACCCTTCCAAAACTTCTCACTGCAGACAGAATATCTAAACCCTTCCCTTGTTCACAAGACCTAGGTGATCTAGGCTTTGTTCACTCTGATGTTGTCTCTACTGTCCACCTAGGAGACACTGTATTCCAGGCACAGTGACTAGCTGTCATTCCACAATCTTGCCAGGCCCATTCCTCAAGACCTGTACAGTAGTTGTTCACTCTTTCTGGAATGTGCTTTCCTCTGATCTTGCATGGTTGGCTCCTTGCCATTTGGCTTTCCCTGAGAGGCAAAATACTACTCAGTAAGTGTATCTGGCTATGTCTCCAAGATGGTATTTAGTGTAAAATTCCTAGACAAGGTTAGTGTATTACTTGCATCATCATGAAAATAATGATGAAGCCAGGACCAGCATTTACCTATGACAAAGCACCCTAAAATTGTTTTCTGATGAAAATCTTGGCCTTGCTTATAGGTTCTCTCTTTGCTGGGATTTCTTTCTAATGAGGTCCATTTTTTTATTCAACTTTCATAAAAAGATGTCAATCTAACTCCTAACTCAGCTACCTATCAAGCATATTGCTCTACACTTAGCCAGCAGCATAAAGAATTACATGCAATGTATACATATAATTTGGGTCTTAGATAAGAGCTGGAATAGCTACCATTTTGTAAAGCAATTCATATACACAAAGTAAAATGCTACATGGTTTCCATTAATTGTTATTTAACCCTCATAGTAACATTGGTATTTAAGCCCCATTTTTTAAAAATAATAAGTACCTTGTGCTATGACACACAATTAGATCAGCTAAAAATATTTAGGAAAGATTTTATGAAGACTATTGCATCATCTTGTAAATTACTACAATACATTCTACGTGCAAAATTCTCTATATCCTTGGATTAAGACAGGCGGTCAGAAAGCTGTGTATATATACTGCACTGGTTAAGATCCTCGAGGAATAGAATTTACTCAACTGGGCTTTGGTTTCATACCACTGGCTTATTTTGAGGGCTGTTATAAGAAATTGCCCTGTGGGATTTGTTTTGCTACAGTGTATAATGTATATATAGTCTTAGTATAAAGTGAATTCTTTTGCCATTACTATGAATCACGTCACTGTTCATACTCCCTTCTTTGTGTTGATTGCTGGAAAGCTCTGGAGCCAAGTTTGTGGCTTAGGTCTAGAAAGTATGCATTTATTTCCCAAAATACTAGTGTCACTGTTATCTTCATATTTATACTATCTTTATTTTCCCATGGCCAAATTTCCTTCCATATTTTTAGTTTTATTTTATCCTACTATTCGTGTATTTTTATGAGTCTCCATAAATCTGTTTTGGAACAAGGCACAGTGCCAATAATTTCAGGGTATCTTTTAGCTCTGTATGCCAACACAGACCTCTCATTGTATGTGTGGTGAGAGCAGCTCATCTCCTCTCAGTCCTTACACTTCATGACTTTACACAATGTCTACTATGGTCTCGAACAATAAATGAGACTATTAGAACACAGCCTGCAGTAGAAAGTAGGATGGCCATTAACTAACAAAACATTTAATATTAGAAATGTGGTCCCAGGAAAGTCTGTATATTGTTTACTGAGCTCTGAAGTATGACTAAGTACAAAACACTGAATAAAATTCAGATTCTTAAACACACATACAGTTGTTTTATTTGACTGGCAAAGTGCATTATACCACCCGGAACATAATCAACTCTGATCACCGACATCACGGTGCACCTATGTGAAGTAATTCACTACATGACGTCTTAAAATAAACAACACCCATGACAGCTGCTGTGCATGAATGTTCTTTTCTCCCAGATTTAAATATGTAATCATGAACATATTTTAAATTTTAAATCCCTTATTCACCTAAATACAATCTCACATTTCAGTTTGCCCTACCTGTAATTTCTGTCTGTGATTAAGGACAACATGATTATACACATAAACAAAAATAATTTTAACTGAAGATGAAATTATGTTCCTGAGATTATACAATCTAACTGTATTTGAGACTATTTAAGTTTAAGCCCGAGGTAGCTATATTTATGTTTCACAGACCTGGAAAAGATTTTTTTAAAAAAGCTTTCATCAATATTGCTAAGATACAGATAAAAGCTAACACTAAGGTAACTAACAGGTAACATAAAAAAGACTGAATAAAGCATCACAGAGATTTTACAATGAGACTGGAAATTCAATTTTCCAGGGGGAAAAAAATCCCAAAGTATACATGCTCATTGGAAATCCATATACTAAGAAAAAGGCAAGATCTCTGTTTAACAATAAAGATAGGAAAGAGTTATAATTTTCTGTACAACAAATTTCAAACATTTAAATATTTTCATGTAGTTATAAAATACGGTTTAGAAAAGAAAGGAAAAAAGCACAACTGAGGATTACAGGTAACCAAGATAGATAAATCAAGAAGAAGCAGTAACAGAGATTTCTATTATGATTAGCAGGGCTATACAATTACCAAGAATTTCAAAAGTGTTTGCTAAGCCTATTAATGTACACCCTGAAATAACACCTGAGTGAATCATCTTCTAATTTTCTAACTGGATGGTATTTTGGTGTAGAAGACACTGAATACTGTTTAACTTTTTAAATGACTTTATAGTACATACTAAAATACTTTATACTCAGTATTTCTTTCTACAGTGGTTTAAAAAAATTTTTTTTAATAAGAATTTAAAACATGCAAACTGTCTTTTAAATTTCAAGGAAATACCTTTGGTATTTTTCAATGATATTGGTGATAACAGATTCCCCCCCGAGGATCTCTGGCAAAGATCCCTTAGATTATCAAGATTATATAATATTACCTTTTAATACAAGCAAAATAACAATTAGGGAGTTTACAATATTAGTTATTTGAAGTAAGTACACTGATAAATGTTTAAAAAGTAGGTCTATAGTAAACTTACATCTTTCGGGAGCTTGGTCGATGTGCTCTGGACACAGAAGGAAGAAGTTCCGAAAGTCCTGAAAGGTACCAGCTCCCGCAGCACAAGGATAATGGTACATCTGGGTGCATTTCTCTTCACAGCATTTAATAGTGGCTCCAAGGTGCTTACAAAATGCACATCGCTGAAAGGGGGCAAATGGGAAAGAAATCTCTTTATAAGACCTGGAAAAGGAGCATTCAAATGTGGGGCTAGGAAGGTATTTAAAAAAAGTCTTGCGTTCACTACTAGTAAAACAATTTAAACCTCCGTAATACTAAATAAAGGATCCATTAAAAATGAGAAAATCTAAAGTACTCAGTTGAGTGCTTGGTATAATACAGGTTCATCCATTCAAGTTTAGAAAGTGAGCATTTCACTTTTTTCTACTGACTTTTGCCAAAAACAACTAAAAACTTTTTAAATTAGTAATATGGTTGAAAAGGCAGGTGTCTAGTTGTGGGTTATTTCAACACATTTTAAATCCCACCAACAAACCATTTAAAATGAATCTATACTGTTTACAAAACGTCTTACTATTTTCACCCTACCTAAAAATTAGTGTGAAATAAACCACACTCAATCGTAGAATACGTTAATAAGGGATGATCCTAGGATTAAAGGTATACCTACAAATCTACACATTTCCCTGTAGCAATTAGTTTCAAGTTTCTTAATAAAAACTGGGAATGGGAAGAAAAATTACATCATCTAGGTATCTCCTTTCCCTATTTCAACCTGCCTCTACTCTCTTGCTAGTGGTAAAAGCAGAGAAGGAAGCTCCAATACAAACACAGGGGAAGTGCAGGGCAACTAAAGGTGTAAGAAGTCAATACAAATTGCCTACAATGTGACCTGTACTTACTCAGCTTTCCCTAAGAATGATTAATAAACTCTCCCTCATCCTCCCAAGGTAATTCTGGGTATCACTTTCTTTGTGGGTCTTTTGCCAGATAGCCTGCATCACACATTATAAAATCTCTCTTCTGCAGATGCCTAGCTGTCTATCTTGTATAGGCTTCTGTTTTAGCATTCATGCCATTGCATGAGAATTATTTACTTGTCTTTTCATCCTAGTCCTGGATCCTTGAGGAGAGGCACATATTTTGCTATCTTTGTATCTGTAGCACTGTGAATGCCACTTGACACAGAAAGCCCTAATAAACAGGTGTTCATATTTATATGTACTAAATGGACTTCACTGTTGGTAATCTCATTGTTAAGTGTGGTTCATGAAAGCATAATTGAAACAACAGAAGCCAAATGGGACAATCTGTGGTAAAACTGGCCCTCCTGAAAGAAGTTGCTAACATTACTAAGAAGATCTTTTTTTTTAAAGATTTTATTCATTTATTAGAAGAGAGAGAGAGCATGGGGGGGGGGTGGCACAGAGAGGAGGAAGAGGGAGAGAGAGAGAGAAGCAGACTCCCCACTGAGCAGAGAGCCCGATGCAGAACTCAATCCCAGGACGCTGAGATCATGACCTGAGCCAAAGTCAGACGCTTAACAGACTGAGCCACCCAGGCGCCCCAAGAAGATCTTCACATGCTAACATACTTATTCTATATTCTGCTAGTCTATCAGAGGATACAATAGTTTTTATTTTATTATTATTTATCTATTTATTTATTTGACAGAGAGAGACACAGCGAGAGAGGGAACACAAGCAGGGGGAGTGGGAGAGGGAGAAGCAGACTCCCCTCTGAGCAGGGAGCCCGATGTGGGGCTCGATCCCAGGACCCCGGGATCATGACCCGAGCCGAAGGCAGAGGCTTAACGACTGAGCCACCCAGGCGCCCCTACAATAGTTTTTAAATTATCATTCATTCCAGCATTTTATATAAGGTGCCATCAAATTCTTCCATCAGTCCATGGCACTGAACCAATGTAACAATGTTTAGTATCTCTTGATGAGTCTTCTACACATTTTGAGTACTGTCAATAGACCACTATAGCGTCTAGGTGACTCATAAACACTAGTTGTATCTGTGGCATTTCTGTTGTCTATAATGTCCACAAGTTCAAAGACTAATAAACATTTCACTTCTCTTTTTGTACTTATGGGTGCTACATCATTAAAAAGACAAGAAAAGCAAGCTTTATTTCTCTTTGTAAAGTGTAATAACCAGCTTTTTCTGATTATTATTATTTTTATGTTATGACGTCTCAGGGTCTCTAAATATGTTTAGTGTATTAACACAACCCAGAATTTATTTTTTTTATTATTGTTATGTTAATCACCATACATTACATCATTAGTTTTTGATGTAATGTTCCATGATTCATTGTTTGCGTATAATACCCAGTGCTCCATGCAGAACGTGCCCTCCTCAATACCCATCACCAGGCTAACCAATCCTCCCACCCCCCTTCCCCTCTAGAACCCTCAGTTTGTTTTTCAGAGTCCATCATCTCTCATGGTTCGTCTCCCCCTCCGATTTCACCCCCTTCATTCTTCCCCTCCTGCTATCTTTTTTTTTTTTAACATATAACGTATTATTCGTTTCAGAGGTACAGGTCTGTGATTCAACAGTCTTACACAATTCATAGCGCTCACCATAGCACATACCCTCCCCAATGTCTATCACCCAGTCACCCCATCCCTCCCACCCACCACCACTCCAGCAACCTTCAGTTTCTTTCCTGAGATTAAGAATTCCTCATGTCAGTGAGGTGAGGTCATATGATACATGTCTTTCTCTGGTTGACTTCTTTCGCTCAGAATACCCTCCAGTTCCATCCATGTCGTTGCAAATGGCACGATTTCATTCCATTTGATGGCTGCATAATATTCCATTGTGTATATATACTTCTTTATCCATTCATCTGTCGATGGACATCTTGGCTCTTTCCACAGTTTGGCTATTGTGGACATTGTTGCTATAAACATCGGAGTGCACGTACCCCTTCGGGTCCCTACATTTGTATCTTTGGGGTAAATACCCAGTAGTGCAATTGCTGGATCGTATGGTAGGTCTATTTCCAACTTTTTGAGGAACCTCCATACTGTTTTCCAGAGTGGCTGTACCAGCTTGCATTCCCACCAACAGTAACACAACCCAGAATTAACAACATGTGTAACATCTAAGTAGTCTGAGTATCCTTGAGTCATACTGGAAAGACCAAGAAAATGCTGAAGGAGGAAAGTGCATTTGTATGTCCAACTGATCACTAAAAAGTTTTTACATTAACTCATTAACATAACAAAATAATTTCAGCTAAACTGTTAAAATCTAGAATCTCCATTATTTTTTAGCATATGGCAAGTTGTACAGAAGCCTTTTGCACTAAAAATAATTTTGGCAAATAAAATATGACTTTTATTTAAGAGCATAATAAGGAAACAAAATAATTTAAATTGATCCTCTTCCCAATGTCTATATCATTTTAAAAACATCAACATGTTCTCTTAATCACATTTGCAATGGAAAATATTATGTGACATTAGCTAAACTACTATGAGAAGTCCTGGAATGTATCCAACATACTAATTTACAATAACATATAAAGATACAGGGAATAAAGGAAGGGAAATAAAATACTAACTGCATTTAAGTGAACGTTTCAAGCCCATCTGTTATAATTACATAGCTAATGAAAGACATTTGGCATTGAAAGAAAATGTATCCTTGATATATAGACTGGAATAGATCTTTCTGAACGAAATAAAAACATTTGTAAAATTGTAGAAATTATGAAAGAATAGATTTCCACAGGGAACTTCTCTAACATTAGCATTCCTGTACAACACATATTAGAAATGAAACAAATTATAAACTAAGTAACAATTACAAAGCTAATTAACATTTGGGGAGAGGGAGGTCAAGTAAATAGCTCTTAAATCGTTTACCAACTAAACAATTTATTTGAATCAGTATTTAAAACCCCTAAATAGCATTTTATTTTTTCTTTTTTTAATCATTAAAAAAAGAAAAAGAGAGGTAGAAGAAAAAAAGTGTTATAATATCTTGACAACTGTCCAAGAGCACATCCAAGAAAAAACTCTCAATTAGAGTTTGTATTGCCAACTACTGTTAAGAATAAGTTTGAGGGGGGCGCCTGGGTGGCTCAGATGGTTAAGCATCTGCCTTCAGCTCAGGTCATGATCCCAGGGTCCTGGGATCGAGTCCCACATCAGGCTCCCTGCTCGGAAGGGGGCCTGCTTCTTCCTCTCCCTCTGCTGCTCCCCCTGCTTGTGCTCTTTCGCTCTGTCAAATAAATAAATAAAATCTTTAAAAAAAAGAGTAAGTTTGAGGAATTTCCAAAACTTTTATTTCACTAGACTGAAATAAGGAAGGTTCTCTCAAAATAAATCTGAAATACAAAACAAAGCAGGATCAACAAAATTTCAGAGATTAAGGTTAAAGATGAGTTATAAAACAGTAACAAAAAGTTTGAGGCTATTCCAAAGTTCGTCCAATTAATTATGAAGTATTTATTCTGTATCAACTATGGCTATGGGCTAAGTGCTTGAGGAAATATCAGATAATATTATAGGTTTTCCATATACCAAACTTTTTAACCTTTCCCAAACTTTTCTTATCAGTCAACTGGGATTCTCACAGAATGCTGAAGGCAGAATAAAGAATAAGGACAGAAAGTAAGAAAAACAAGAAAAATGACATGGAAAACTGATCCACAAAATCCAGTGTCTCTTTAAGCAAGAGTACCAGAAGGAGAGAAAATAGAAGGATTATAACCAGAGAAATTATTCTAAAAAAAATTATGGAAGTATCTAATAATAAAAGCTAACAAGTACTAAGCATAATTTCATTGAACAGGTGGGGGAGCCAGAGGAGTCTTTCTCTCTGTTCACTGATCTTTGTATCACTATAAAAGCACCTAAGCTTAATATCTGCCACATTGCCTCTCTAATCAGAAAATACCCACTTCAGATTAAAATGTCTCACACCTAGAAACACTGGCAAAATTTTAAGATAACGAAGAAAAGGAAAAATTCCAGTAGCCTCACAAAAGAAAACAGGCCAGCTACAAAGAAAGGAGAATCAGTCATTACTTCTCATTAGCAATATTCAATGCAAAAAACAAAAAAAATCATCCGAGGTCGAAAAAAAAATTATTTGAAGCTACAATTTTAATACCTGCTAAGTTTACATTCAAGTCCATGGATAATAAACATAAACAGGTTAAATTCCCTATTAAAAAAACAGTAACTTTCAAAATGTGCAAAATATACTTTATATATGTCACACACACACATGCTAAATATATATACACACACATTTTATTTATGTATGTTTGTACATATATACACGTATGTATGTGTGTATATGTACATATATGTGCATGAGGCACAGTGACACAGCAAATTCAAAAATAAGAGCTGAAGGGAAAAGCACCAACAAATGCTATCAAAAAGAAAGCAGCTATAGCAAAGAAAATTGGATCCAAACCAAAAAGTGGTGAATAGGGCAAAGATAAAGTCCACATTAAAATAAGTCTGTTAAAAAATTCCAACAGAACAAGAAACAGTTATTAAAGTTTACATACCTCGTATGAATTTCCTTGACATATAAAGTAAAACTGAGTAGAAATATGTACATGAATAAGTCAGACTTTAATATAGCTCTCAGAAATAAAGATACAGATATGAAATAAATAATTTAATAACAGTGATCAAGTTTGATTCAAACTTACACATACACAGATCTCCATAATCCAAAACCAGAGAATATATATCCTATTCAAACATACAGAGAATTCTTTTTTTATTTTTCAGAATTATTTTTAATTCACTATACATATAACCATAAAAAAAGTCCACAAATTCAAAAAATCAAATATTTCCTAGCTCATATGCAAAAAAGCAGGTATTTCCTAAACCTGATACATTAATAATTATGAATTTACAACAAACTCAAAAAAAGCAGATTTCTTTTAAATCAAAAGAAAAAACATATTGTTTTTTAAACGATTGAATAAAAAACATGTCAAAATCTTTGAGATGTGGCAAATTTGGTTATGAAAAAAATACAGCTTGAAAAATGCAAAACTCAAGACCAAAGGATAAAAATAAATGAAGCTAGATTTAAAAACTGAAGCAAGTAAGAACCAACATATACTGCATGAGATTAGACATCTCAGGAAGTAAACCCACCCTAAAATTGTGTTTAAGAAGATGTCATTCATGAGATTCGGGTGTTAAAGTCTCTATCAAAAGAATTAGTGTTTGCTTTAGAAAAAATATGCTTAAAATAGAACTGACTGAAATAAAAATCAGGGGCGCCTGGGTGGCTCAGTCATTAAGGGTCTGCCTTCGGCTCAGGTCATGATCCCAGGGTCCTGGGATCGAGCCCCGCATTGGGCTCCCTGCTCTGCAGGAAGCCTGCTTCTCCCTCTCCCACTCCTCCTGCTTGTGTTCCCTCTCTCGCTCTCTCTCTGTCAAATAAATAAAATAAAATCTTTTAAAAAAAATAAAAATAAAAATAAAAATCAATCTACCAAAAAATTTTATATATAAATTGTCTTAAAGTCATGAATATCTTGATGAGTGATTTGTTGTTGCTGTTCTGGCCCAGTTAATTATTCTGGTTTGTACACTAACAAACATACATTTCTGACTGAAACATCTGCTAAAACAAACAAACAAACAAAATTAAATAACATTACAAAATCAAAATGGACAGTGCTGTGAATGAGATTTTTCTCCCACCAGTATCTTCCCTTTCTGACCCATCTTCCTCACTGCTGTCACAAAGGTCTTTTCTTTTTTTTACTAATTTTTTAATTTAAAAAAAAATTTTTTTTTAATTATGTTATGTTAGTCACCATACAATACTTCATTCGTTTTTGATGTAGTGTTCCATGATTCATTATCTGCATTTAACACCCAAGGCTCCATGCAATACGTGCCCTCCTTAATACCCATCACCAGGCTAACTCATCCCCCCACCCCCCCTCCCTCTGAACCCCTCAGTTTGTTTCCTGGAGTCCACAGTTTCTCATGGTTCGTCTCCCCCTCTGATTCCCCCCCTTCATTTTTCCCTTCTTTCTCCTAATGTCCTCGGTGCTATTCCTTATGTTCCACATATAAGTGAAATCATATGATAATTGTCTTTCTCTGCTTGACTTATTTCACTTAGCATAATCTCCTCCAGTCTCATCCATGTTGATGTAAAAGTTGGGTATTCATCCTTTCTGATGGCTGAGTAATATTCCATTGTATAAATGGACCACATCTTTATCCATTCATCTGTTGAAGGGCATCTCAGCTCCTTCCACAATTTGGCTATTGTGGACATTGCTGCTATGAACATTGGGGTGCATGTGCCCCTTCTTTTCACTACATCTATGTCTTTGGGGTAAATACCCAGTACTGTGATTGCTGGGTCATAGGGTAGTTCTATTTCTAACTTTTTGAGGACCCTCCACACTGTTTTCCATAGTGACTGTACCAAGTGCATTCCCACAAACAGTGTAAGAGGGGTCCCCTTTCTCCACATCCTCTCCAACATTTGTTGTTTCCTGCCTTGTTCATTTTTGCCATTCTAACTGGTGTAAGGTGGTATCTCAATGTGATTTTGATTTGAATTTCCCTGATGGCTAATGATGCTGAACATTTTTTCATGTGTCTGTTAGCCATTCATGTGTCTGTTAGCCATTTGTATGTCTTCTTTAGAGAAGTGTCTGTTCATGTCTTCTGTCCATTTTCTGATTTGATTATTTTTTTGGGGGGTGATGCTGAATATTTCTTCATGTGTCTGTTAGCCATTCATATGTCTTCTTTAGAGAAGTATCTGTTCATGTCTTCTGCCCATTTTTTGATTTGATGATTTGTTTTTTGGGTGTTGAGTTTGAGAAGTTCTTTATAGATCTTGGATACCAGCCCTTCATCTGTAGTGTCATTTGCAAATATCTTCTCCCATTCCGTGGGCTGCCTCTTAGTTTTGTTGACTGTTTCCTTTGCTGTGCAGAAGCTTTTTATCTTGATGAAGTCCCAAAAGTTCATTTTTGCCTTTGTTTCCCTTGCCTTTGGAGACGTGTCTTGAAAGAAGTTGCTGTGGCCGATTACTAGAACTATACACTAACAATGTAACTGTAGAAAGAGAAATTAGGGAGTTGATTCCATTTACAATAGCACCAAAAACCATAAGATACCTCGGAATAAACCTAACCAAAGAGGTAAAAGATCTACACTCTAGAAACTACAGAACACTTATGAAAGAAATTGAAGAAGACACAAAAAGATGGAAAAATATTCCATGCTCATGGTTTGGAAGAATAAACATTATAAAAATGTCTATGCTGCCCAGAGCAATCTACACTTTCAATGCAATCCCTATCAAAATACCATCAACATTTTTCAAATAGCTGGAACAAACAATCCTAAAATTTGTATGGACCCAGAAAAGACCCCGAACCACCAAGGAAATGTTGAAAAAGAAAAACAAAGCTGGGGCCATCACGTTGCCTGATTTCAAGCTATGTTACAAAGCCGTGATCACCAAGACAGCATGGTACCTGCACAAAAACAGACACACAGATCAATGGAACAGAATAGAGAGCCCAGATATGGACCTTCAACTCTATGGTCAACTAATCTTCAACAAAGCAGGAAAAAAACATCCAATGGAAAAAAGACAGTCTCTTCAATAAATGGTGCTGGGGAAATTGGAGCTATATACAAAAGAATGAAACTCGACTATTCTCTTACACCATACACAAAGATAAACTCTAAATGGATGAAAGACCTCAATGTAAGACAGAAATCCATCAAAATCCTAGAGGAGAACATAGGCAGTAACCTCTTTGACACAACGGTCTTTCTAAGGGAGTCCCAGATACTTCTGGATCAGGTCCAATCTCCTCAATATGGGACTGTGGCAGGTAGACTCCTAAAATGCCTGTACTCCCCACTTTTACCCCCAACATGTCCACCCCTAATCCAGAGACTTGTAAAAAAATATATATATATGATGAAATATCATGACACAGATTATATTACATGGTAAATGGATTTTTTGCAGATGTGATTAAAGCTGCTATTCAACTGATGCTGAATTAATCAAGGGAGAGATTAGTCTATTCAAATTACACAATTCCTTTAAAAGCAGAAAGTTTTCTCCAGCTGGTAGGAGAAAGGAAAGTCAGAGAAATTCAAAACAAGGGAAGGATTCAATACATCACTGCTATCTTTGAAGACAAAAGGAGCCACATGCAAGGTCCAGGAGTGGCCTCTAGGAGCTGACAGCAACCCCAAGTAAGGCTGGCCAACTGGCAAATGGCCAATAAAGAAATGGTGACCTCAGTATTGCAACTGCACAGAACAGAATTCTACCCTCACCTAAATGAACTTAGAAGAGGATTCTCCCCCAGGGCCTTTGGATAAGCACCCAGGCTGGTAGACATCTTTAAGACCCTAAAGAAAGAACACAGTTGAGCCTGCCCAAACCTCTGACCTAGAGAAGTATGACCTCATAAATGGGGGCTGCTTTAAGCCATTAAATTTATGGTAATTTATTATATACCAATAGCTCACATTTACCACATTTCACAAAGTGGTTTGTTCTCTGCCAAATCACTATTTGTATTTTTAAGAAAATTTTTCTATTATACTTACATTACACAGTGTCTTCTTTACTCAAAACTATTAAGTAAACAGGGTAAATATTTTAAACTCCATCCTAGTAATGAAGCAGCAAAACCTAAGAGAAACTCTCCTAACATAACCATTTGAGTCAAGCATTCTGAGTACACAAATGTGCCCTCTATCTATTGCATCAAGGAAATAGTAAATTCTCTAGTTGATAACAACATACATAAATCAGAAACCCTAACCAAATAAACCATAATCGCTATAATCTTTAACATAACCATAAATAAAAACATGAATAAATTTGACTACATAAAACTTTTAAACTTTTATATGGTTAAAAACCATGCATATCTCAGAGAAAATCAAATGACAAAAAAAATTTTTTTAAATAACCTGCAATTTGAATTACAAATGTCTAGTATCTTGAATATATAAAAGTTTATAAATTATAAAAATGAGTACAACTTAAAAATAGACAATGACACTTTATAGAAGCACATAATTTAGGGAAGACATAAAGTGGGCCAATAAAACATATTTAACATGCAGGATTTAGTGAACATTATTTCCCAGCAACCAGGTCAACCACTTTACAAGAATGACCTTATTCAAGTCTAACAAACCACCATTTTAGGTGGATACCATTACTGCTCATTTTACAAATGAGGCACAGAGAGACTGAATTCCTTGCCCTCCCTTACAAAGCCAGGAAGTGAAAGAGGAATTGAACTGGAGGAGTTCATAATTAGTTAGATATGGGTAATTAATGCAAATTCCATTAACACACTGAATAGTTTGTCTCACTTATATCCTCACTCTCAGGAGAAGGTAGCCACTTTGGGATGTGAATTCCATAAAATACTAATCCTCACTGACTACCAAAAGAAATACACTATAATGTTCATAAAACACAATTCATAATACTTTCAAATTGAAAAGCCCCAATGCCCAACAGTAAAACGGGTAAATTACAGTATTCTGATAACAGAATACTACAATCTATCAATGAGAATAAATGAATGACAATTACAATTAGCATTTGGTGAATCTCACCAACATAATGGCATGTGAAAAGAGAAAACAGTACTTGTATGAGTCCAATTATATAAAGTACAAAAACAGACAAGACTAATTTATGATGTTAGTAATAATGATAATGCTTGCCTCTAGGGAGTTAAAAGTAGTGACCAAAAGGAACAGAATCCTGGGGTGCTATTATTCATTTCTTGAACTAATCTCAGTTTATGTGCATTGATCTTATTTAAGGGTGTTCATAGAAATGTACACCTATAGGGCGCCTGGGTGGTTCAGTTAGTTAAGCGACTGCCTTAGGCTCAGGTCATGATCCTGGAGTCCCAGGATCGAGTCCTGCATCGGGCTCCCTGCTCGGCGGGGAGTCTGCTTCTCCCTCTGCCCCTCCCCCCTCTCATGTGCTCTCTCTCATTCTCTCTCTCTCAAATAAATAAAATCTTTAAAAAAAAAAAAAAAGAAATGTACACCTATAATAAGTACATTTTGCTGTGTATGTATCATACTTCAATAAAAAGTTTTTTAGAAAATTAAGAGAATTTTAGGGGTGCCTGGGTGGCTCAGTCATTAAGCATCTGCCTTTGGCTCAGGTCATGATCCCAGGGTCCTGGGATTGAGTCCCTCATCGGGCTCCCTGCTCGGCGGGAAGCCTGCTTCTCCCTCTTCCACTCCCCCTACTTGTGTTCCTGCTCTCGCTATCTCTCTCTGTCAAATAAATAAATACAATCTTAAAAAAAAAAAAAGAAAAGAAAATTCAGAGAATTTAAGGTGAAAACTAAACTGGTAAGGGATAATATTTGCCCTTTTATTTCTCATATGAAATTCTATATAAATACTACTATTCTACCTGATGTGTTTCTATCAGTGGATTAAAAAAATGTTTTTTAAAGATTTTATTTATTTATATGACAGAGAGAGAGACAGCGAGAGAGGGAACACAAGCAGGGGGAGAGGGAGAAGCAGGCTTCCCGCCGAGCAGGGAGACAGATGCGGGGCTCGATCCTAGGA
This sequence comes from Phoca vitulina, assembly GCF_004348235.1. Classification (NCBI taxonomy): domain Eukaryota; kingdom Metazoa; phylum Chordata; class Mammalia; order Carnivora; family Phocidae; genus Phoca; species Phoca vitulina. The sequence goes on along the minus strand of NW_022589783.1, from coordinate 5,141,792 downwards.
CCCTGGGATCATGACCTGAGCTGAAGGCAGACACTTAATAACTGAGCCACCCAGGCGCCCCAGTGGATTAAAATTTCTTATTCATCTCCAGTAACCTGCAGTATATTAAGATATTAGCTGAGAGAATAATATGGATGAATGCACTGTAAATCTAATTCTAAGATATTCATCCCTAGCCAAAAAAAGAAAAGGAAAGAAAGGAGGAAGGAAAGGAATACATATAACTACCACATAAACCATCTATTATTTGGTTATTACTAAGAGCACAGAATGAAGTAGTACACATTATCAATCACATTATAACAATGATTGTTTGAAAATTAGAGTATTTGAAAACTGAAACATTTTAATTTAAACGTAAGTTTAACATGATACTAGAGTTAGCAAGACAACACTGCATACAAAAGAGTTTAAAACTTCTAAAAGAAAATTTAAAAGCTTTTATGTCAGTACAGGTAAACACAAACATAATATGATTACAGTTAACTGGATGCATTTAAATCATGTCCTTTAAAAACTTAAGAACAGCTACATTTGCATGCCATTTGGTCCAAATTTTGATGTCAATTAGTAGAGTTAGCCCACATTTATCTTTTTTAAAGATTTATTTATTTGAGAGAGAGAAAAAGGGTGCGCGAGCGCGTGGTTGGTGGGGAAGGGGGAGAAAGAGAAAACTCAAGCAGACTCCCCACTGAGTACAGAGCCCAATGTGGGGCTCAATCCCAGGACCTCAGTCAGCTGAGATCATGACCTGAGCCAAAATCACTTGAGTCTGCCACTGAACCGACTGAGCAACCCAGGTGCCCCTAGCCCACATTTAAAACCTTTACAAGGAGGATGCCCACCTTCATAAAAGATTCCAACGGTAGTATAAGAACCGTTTATTCTTACAAACAATAAACTAATAGAATAAGGTCATCCAAACAGAAGTTATATTTATAAAAAGCTAGTAAATATGTCCACACAGTCAATATAGGTGAACCAGATTCTGGATGAATAAAACTCTCGTACCTGACTTTGGAGACCAAACTGTGTTTCCCACCTATCTCACAGAGAAGTGACAGAGCAGACTTCCATTACTGTCCACTGACAAAATGCTACTCAGCAAGTAAGCACGCTAGCAAACATTAGGATCACATAAATATCAGTAAAAATATTAACAAACTAAAATGCTTGTAGCAGCTGAATTATATATATCGAGTATTTATATAATCATAGCAAATAACTCAAATATGTTGAACGCCACTCATGGGCTCAAAGGATGATAGCAAAAAGCAATGAAAATATTAAATCTCATTATTGATCTACTACCTTTGGGTGTTTATTTCGATTTTTTAATTTTTTTTATTTTTTTTTTAGAAATCTCTATGTCCAACCCATGATCCCGAGACCAAGAGTCACATGCTGCTTCAACTGAGCCAGCCAGGCACCCCATTTGGATTTCTCTTAGGTTGATGCACAAAATAAACAATAATTTTCCTTTTTCTTTTAGTAACTTTTCAATTACAGGAAAAATTAACTAAATTTAAAAGAAAAGATACAATTATAGATTGGATAAGGGAATAAAAATTTTTAAAGATATAAAGAACTACTGAATTAAATTGAAAAATATCAATATGAACTCATGATTTTGAAAAATATCTTTTCTTTATGTGATTTATTTTTGACCAGTAGTCAAGATAATTCAGGGGAACAATAGCCTTTTAGAATGATGCTGGAACAACTGAATATCCACATGGAAATCAAAGAACCTTGAACCTTATATCTTGTATTCTCACACCATACACGTAATTTAACTATAAAATGAATAAAAAACCTTAAGGTAACCTTGGAATATGCAATAATATTTTTATATAAGGCATACCAAGCATAATCCTTAAAAGAAAATATTTGAAAATTGACAAATGACATACTTCATCAAAATTAAACCCTCTGTGCCCCACATCGGGCTCCCTGCTCAGCGGGAAGCCTGCTTCTCCCTCTCCCACTCCCCCTGCTGTGTTCCCTCTCTCGCTGTCTGTCAAATAAATAAAATCTAAAAAAAAAAAAAATAAACCCTCTGCTCATCAAAAAGCACTAAAAAAAATGAAAGCAAGATGCAACTAGGCAAAAATACTTAAAAAATTCATCTCTAATAAATGATTTCTATGTAGAATATATAAAAAACTCTTTTCACTCAATAGTAATGAGAAGACAAATCGATTGGAAAAGGGGGGGGGGTAGACGCAAAAGATTTGAGCAGACAACTCACAGAGGATATAAAATGGCAAGTAAGTACATAAAGATGTTCAATTTCACTACTCATCAGGAAATACAAAATCAAACCCACAATGAAATACCATTAAACACCAACCAGAATGGCTGAAATTTAGAAACACTGACAATAACCAGTCCTAGAAAAATGGAGAGCAAATGGAATCTTAGCGGTAGAAATGGAAAAGTATGCAGACCCTTTTGAAGAAACTGTCAAACTGTCTTCCAAAGTTAGACACACACTTTCCAAGAAATCAGCAATTTCAGTTCTAATTATTTCCACAAGAAACATAAAAAGATGTATCATGTTGCATAAATGTTCATAGCAGCTTTATAAATAATAGCCACACAGAGGAAGAAAACTTTCAGCTGCTGAATGGATGAATCTCAAAACCACTATGCTAAGTACAAAAGCCAGACAGAAAAGATTTCATATTCTATGATTCCATTTATATATCAATCTAGAAAAGGCAAAACTACAGGAAGATTAGTGACTGCCAGGAACTAGAGTGTTAGGAGGGGACAGAGCATAAAGGGTCATGAGAGAACATTCTGGGATGAAGGAAACATCCTATATTTTGATTATGATTATAGTTATATACATGACTGTACACACTTCTCAAAACATTCAACTGCACCTGTCTTTAGAAGGACTTATACTGTATGTAAAATATACCTTAAAAGAACAACTCTCACGCAGGAAAAAACCTCCAAATTTATTTACTGGGTAGTGAATGGCAGACAGACTAGTATCAGAGTAACTTTTTTGAAAATAAAATTTGTAAAATCTGAATAAAATATAAAGCCTATCTACTAGAAGTCACTTGTGAATAACCAAAAGCAAGATGGGAATGGAAGGACATTTGATGCTTGGAAGAAAACACTGCTGGCTAAGATCTGTGTTGAAACAAATGTTTAGCTACGGACATTTCCTCATGTGCATGGAAAGGGGGAGACTGGAACCAGACCTCACATAAGCTTCAGTATACTGATGTGAAAAGACAGATGAAGTTCTCAGGGCTATGGAGATTGGAAACTGAGGGGAAACCTTGAAAAGAGGGAGCCACAGAGAAGGGAGCCCCCAGATGAGAATAAACTCTCAAATTTTCCTTATACCCCTAACGTGTACCTTCACAGAAGGACTCTGAGCAGCTCAGGAAAAGCAACACCTGAACTGCTGAAGAAACCCAGCAGAGATTCATCATGCTGATGGCTGAGATGATGTAGATTGGAGTATAAGTCCAGCCATCATAAAAGCCTCCCAGAACAAAATTTGCCATTGAACAGGATAAGGTAAGAGAATCCAGAATCTATAATCTACCCCCTAAAATGTGCAGTATACAATAAAAATTCCTAGACATGTGAAAAACCAAAACAAGAAAATGGGACCCAGAAGGAAGAAAAAATTACTCAAATAAAAAAATGACAAGATGCACAAAGACTTTAAAGCAATTATCAGAAACATGTTCAACAATATACAGAAAAAGCTGGTCACAACAAAGAGTAGCATAATAAAAGAGACATAAAAATTACAACACGAAAACCTAATGGAAATTCTGCAACTATGAATTAAAATAATTTAAATAAAAATGTCAATTGATAGGTTTAACAAGAGATTGGATAGGACAGAAAAAAGGTCAGTGATGTTGAAAATAAATGAATCATTTATCCATTCTGAGAAATTAAATTATTGAAAAAAATTAACAGAGCCTCAGTAACCTGTGGGACAATACCACATGTATTAACATGAATGTAATTGGAGTTGCAGAGGAAAGAGAAAATGGGACAGAAAAAGAATAAGAAATAAAGGTCAAACTTTATACAAACTTGGTGAAAAAAATCAACTTACAGTTTTAAGAAGCTCTGCAAACCCCAAGCAGGAAGAATACAAAGAAAATCACACCTAGGCACATCATAGTCAGACTGCTGAAAACCAAAGATAAAAAGAAAATCCTGAAAGCACCCAGAGAATAATCAAAACATTATACACATAGGAATAATGATACTAATACACCTGACTTCTCAACAGAAACGATGGAAGACAGGAAACAATGCAAGAACCTCTTTTAAATACTCACAGAAAAACACATCAAAGGGCACCTGGGTGGCTCAGTTGGTTAAGCACCTGCCTTTGGCTCAGGTCATGATCCTGGAGTCCCAGGATGGAGCCCCACATCGGGCTCCCTGCTCAGCGGGGAGTCTGCTTCTCTCTCTGCCCCTCACCCTGCTCATGCTCCTCTCTCTCTCTCAAATAAATAAAATCTTAAAAAAAAAAAAAATGAAAAACAAATCAACCCAGAACTATATATTCAGGGGGAAAAAAATCTTCAAAACCAAATGTAGGCTTCTACCTCCAGACACAATGGAGGAGAGATGAACCTTTCCCTACATTTTAACTCAGTATAGCTATAAACCTTGAACACGACACATAAGACAAACACAAGAAGACATTAAAAGGTAGACAGAAGTGGCAGAACAACTAGAGCCTCAGGCGCTGAAGAATAAAAAAGCATAAATTCCCTAGGTTTGCTTTCTGATTCGTATACAGAAGAGGTGCTAAAGAAGCCAACAATCCAGAAACACTAACAGGCACACAACAAAAAGAGCCCAAGAAATGCCTGCTGTCTCTAACCAAAAGAGCTGGAAAGTGGCAGGCTAGCAAGACAGAAAACTGTTAGATGATAACCAACCACTTGAACGAAAATCCCACACCCCACAGCAAAGGCCAAAGAGAACCCAGACACCCCCTCTCCCCACGGACAGGGTGATACACAGAAGGCTAGGTTGAGAGCCAGGACATTCATACCCACTGGACAGGAATAGGCCTCCTTCCTCCACCGTGTCAGTGGAGAGAAAGAGGGAAGCCTGGAGCTGAACATCCACACAGTGATCATAAGGTGTCCCTAACCCTATACCTCCCCACTGGGGTGGTGGCAGGGGACACCCACTGGAGAATCAGAACTTAAACCACTGCCCAGAGCTAACATGCCCCCCTCCACTCCCACTGCAGTGTCACTGGGGACCAGCTGAAAAGCGGGAAACTTCTAAGCCAGGGTGGTATCAGCAAAGCACAGAGGAGAGTCTAAACTTTCACTCTTAGGCAACATCCACTAGAGGCTCCTCCCCAACAATCAGTGGAGGTCGATTATGGAACTGGAATTTCCACACACTCAGGAGTAACACAGTGTGCTGCCCCTTTTGGTTTTCACCCCAAAAGCAGTTTCAGATAAAATCTGCTTCAGATAAAAGGGGGGGTATTAAATAATATATAGAGTTTTATAACACAATACTACAAATATAAAGGATTTCATCAAAAATAACTTATCATACCATAATAATAAAAACCATTTCAATTAAAATAAGAAAAGACAATCAGCAAATGTGAGCATATATGTGAAGGCATACATATTAGTTATTTCCCAAATACTTCAAAGTATACGTTATAAAAATGCTTCACTAAGAAATTATGAACAAGCTTGATGCAAATTTTTAAAGAAATACAAAGTTTCAGCAAAGAAACAAAGTCTTGGCAAAGAAATATAAGATATCATGAAGAAACAAATGGCAACTTTAGAAGTGAAAAATACACTAACAAAAATAAAGAACTGAAAGGGCTTACCAATGGAATGGAGAAATTACCCAACTTGAAGAAGTGAGAAAAACTGGACTGATAATGATTTAAAATGATATCTTTACCATGAAGTAACTTTTTATTATATATTTGGTCTACATCTGGACTTTCTATTCTGTTCCAGCAATCTATTTATGAATCTAATGCCACAGTTGTAATTGTAGCTTTCTAATATGTTTTTAACATCTGTAAGGGCTGCTACCTCTTCATTTTTCTTTATTTTAAGGATGTTTACAGCTGTTTTTTTTTCTATTGAAATTTAAATCTCATAAAAATTACATTAAGTTTATACATTAAGTTAGGGGACATATTGTGCTTTTATTCTCTTTGCTTCCATCTTTTATTGAGAAACGTATCACATAGAGAAAAGTGTATTTTTGTAATTTAAGGAATTATTAAGAGAGTATCTGTCTATCAACACATAGGATGACATCAGGAGTCCTGTCAGTGAAACCATTCATATGATTGTTCCAAAGCCCTCCTCATAGGTACAGACTATTATGGGTTTTGTAGTAATTAATCTTCTGCTTTTCTTTGGATGTCTTACTAGCTACATATATATCTCCAAACAATATAAATTAGGTTTGCTTATTTTGAACTGCATTTAAATATAAACATACTATAGGATTTTTTTGTGACTTAGCTTCAACTCAGTGTACATTTGTGGAATTCAACCATTTGATTTTTGTAGCTGTAGATCATGCATTTTCATTGCTAGATAGTATTCCTTTGGATGCATATATCCTAATTTAATTACCAAGAAATTTACATTGCTTCCAGTTTGCAGCCATCATGAAAAAAATTTTTTTAAATATACACTATACATTCTCAAACATGTATCCTGACACACATGTGCAGATATTTTTCTATGGAGGAGTTCTCAAAGTATGGTCCACAGACCTGTGAGGTAAATACATCTCAGACCTTTTCAAGGGATCCGTGAGGCCAAAGCTATGTTCATAATAAGACATTATTTACCATTTTCACTGTGCTGATATTTTCATGTGGTGCAAAAGCAATGGTGGGTAAAACTGCTGGTGCCTTTTCAGTAGCCAAGGCAGTAGCACCAAGCCGTACCAGCAGCCATTACATTCTCAACTCGCTCTGCAACTGCAGTAAACATAAATAACGCTAGTTTCATTTAAGAATATCACTGATGGGGGCGCCTGGGTGGCTCAGTCGTTAAGCGTCTGCCTTCGGCTCAGGTCATGGTCCCAGGGTCCTGGGATCGAGCCCCACATCGGGCTCCCTGCTTGGCGGGAAGCCTGCTTCTCCCTCTCCCACTCCCCCTGCTTGTGTTCCTGCTCTCGCTGTCTCTCTCTCTGTCAAATAAATAAATAAAATCTTTAAAAAAAAAAAAAAAAAAAGAATATCACTGATGAAGCAGTACAATTATTAGATTTCAAAATCTCAATCCATAAGTACACATCCTTTTAATATTTGTGTGACAAAATAGGAAAGCATCAAGTAATTGTGCTGCACCAAAGTATGAAGGCTTTCTGCAAGAAAGGCACTTCTGTGCTCATTTGATTGGTAAGCTGAAATAACTTTATGAAACATAAATTGCACCTCGAAGAAAAACTGACAAATGACTATTCAGGCTTATTTGAAAACTATTTCTTCAAAAATGAATACAGTGAGCCTATCACTCCAAGGAAAACAACTGAGACCACCTACAGCCAGTGACAACACTAAACAAACGTGTATCTACCACCGTGAGCTTGACTGCTTCCCAACAGTTAGACTTTTCTGATGAGATCAGGGTTATAATAACAAATGTGTATTTTGTTATTAAAATGTGTCAATATTTAGAATATCTGCATCAATGAACCTGTATTTCCCAAAATACCAATTAATAATGTTATAAAATCATACATGAGTAAGAGACCTGTTGAAATTGCAAGATAATAGATTATAATATTAAAGAGTAAAGAAATGTTCATTGATCAGGCTTCAGATTCCACTTTGGACCAAATCTTGAAGAATCTAACTACTTCTCAAGTTTTGTGCAATATCAACCAGAAATACTTATAATTATCTAAAGTGGCTATTAAAGTAAGTTTCCCAAACAATGAATCATGGAACACTATATCTAAAACTAATGATGTAATGTATGGGGATTAACATAACAATAAAAAAATTAAAAAAAAAAAATAAAGTAAGTTTCCCTTTTCCTACTACATATCTTTTTGTGGCTGGATTTTCTTCATATATTTCAACCAAAATAACATATTTCAACATGGAATGCAGAAGCAGATATGAGAATTCAGCTGTCTTCAAAAAAAAAAAAAAGAATTCAGCTGTCTTCTATGAAGCTAGACATCAACGTTTCAAAATAAGAGTATAAAGGTGTGCTGAGACCAAAAAGTTTGAGAACTTTGTCATAAACGTGTATAAGTAGGAGTGAAACTGCTGTCTCTTCAGCTTTACTAGTTGTTATACTCTATTTTCCCAAATGACTGTTGCAGTTTTCACTCTCCCTCACCAGTAGAGCATTAGAGTTCCCACTGATCTGAATCCAGGCCAACGCTGACTACACTCAGACTTCAATTCTGCTGATCTGATAGGAATGTAAGGCTATCTCAGGGCAGTTTCAATTTGCATTTCATGATTATGAATGGGATTGTACACCTTTTCATATGCTTACCGGACATTTGGATTATGTCTTTTGTAAATAGCCTATTTAAATCCTCTGCCCATTTCTCTACTGGGTTGTCTTTGTTTTTCTTACTGTAGTTATTTTATGTATTCTAGAAATGATTTCTTTCATTGGCCATACTTGTTGCTTTATAGCCAGTGCTTTCTGTATCTTAACACTTACTTTGTAAACATATTCTCCTGTATTATCTTTTCAAAATTTTATAATTTTATGTGGAAATGCAAAGGACAAAAAAATAACTCAAGGACATTTTCCTATTATTTGTTCCTTCTCTAGTTTTTCAGTGATTTGGTCTTATTTTAAGTTTTTTTTTTTTAAAGATTTTATTTATTTATTTGACAGAGAGAGACACAGCGAGAGAGGGAATACAAGCAGGGGAAGTGAGAGTGGGAGAAGCAGGCTTCCCGCTGAGCAGGGAGCCCGATGCGGGGCTCAACGACTGAGCCACTCAGGCGCCCCTTATTTTCTAATATACCTGGCAATTTGACTTATTGTTGAATTTTTTTTTTTAAACTATAGAGATATCTGGAGACACTAAATTATGCTATTTTCAACCAGAGAGGATTTATTTTTTTTCTTCAAACCAGCACTTAGGCTGGAGAGGATCCCTTTAATTCAATCTGCAGATGAGCTGATTTGAAGCTGGTTTTACTTCTTTTTTAAGATTTTTATTTATTTATTTGACAGAGAGAGACACAGCAAGAGAGGGAACACAAGCAGGGGGAGTGGGAGAGGGAGAAGCAGGCTTCCCGCGGAGCAGGGAGCCCGATGCGGGGCTCGATCCCAGGACCCTGGGATCATGACCTGAGCCGAAGGCAGACGCTTCACAACTGAGCCACCCAGGTGCCCCTGAAGCTGGTTTTCAAGTCTTTGTGAAGACAGATTTTCGTCCCCCCTGCCCCCCCCCGTTTTCCCTTATTCTAATCGTGTAGCTCAGGGATCAGAAAACTTTTTCTAAAAAGGGCCAGATAGTAAATATTTTAGGGACATCTTTGTGGGACAAGAGGCAAAATCAAGGATATTATGTGAGTACTTATCTACCAAGAAAGAAAATAAATTTTCACAAAAATTTTATAACTATTGTTATTATTCAAAATATGTTAACAATTGGGGTGCTTGGTGGCTCAGTCAGTTAAGCGTCCAACTCTTAATTTCACCTCAGGTCGTGATCTCAGGGTCACAGGATCAAGCCCTGCGTTGGGCTCTACACTTGGTGCGGAGTCGGCCTGGGATTCTCTCTCTCTGACCCCTCCCCTCATTTGTACACTCTCCAAATAAATAAATAAACAAATAAAATAAAATCTTTTTTTAAGAATATGGTAACAATTGAGCATGTTTTTCTTTTTTGGTAATACAGGCTGTTTGTGAAAAGAACGGAATTTGGAAGGAGGATAACATTTTACTTAACTAGAGTTCAAAAAGCTACTCTTTTCTATCAAAACTGATAGTAAAATATTCATCTATTCATTATGATATACAATGAAATTTTACATATCAATCTTTTTTAAGATTTTATTTATTTATTTCACAGAGAGAGAGATAGTGAGAGCAGGAACACAAGCAGGGGGGAGTGGGAGAGGGAGAAGCAGGCTTCCCGCTGAGCAGGGAGCCTGATGTGGGACTCAATCCCAGGATCCTGAGATCATGGCCTGAGCCGAAGGAAGATGCTTAACAACTGAGCCACCCAGGCGCCCCTACATATCAATCTTTGAAAATATCTTTTCACACAGAAGTACTGCCAAATACTGATATCAATACAGAAGCATAATTTTATCTGAGCATACTCATCTTTGAAAAGCATTTATAAAATTTTATTAAAATCTTTTGATCTTTGCTTTTAGCATGCCATTATATTTCAGAATATTTCAATTAAAGGAGAGGTTGAAGCTCCTCAATTACAGTTAAATGGATTTTGAAATTTGAAAATTTCCTTCCTCGAGGTCCAAAAACTGTTACTAAACTGTAGTTTGAGCTTGGAAAAATTTCCATACTAAATTTATGTGGGAATGGAGATGCTTTTTATTTTAAATTGTGATGGCATGAAAAAGTATATAAAGCAGCTTGACATTACTTCTGATTCGAACACCACTAACTGTTGTAGAATGACTTTACCACAATTTAAGTTTCACATAAAAGCAGTATTTGTCTTGTAATTTTAGGCTATCATTTTTGCAGCAAAAGTTAACTTCCAAATCCATTAGGTATTTCATTAGAGGTTGAGGGCAATCTTCTTACTCAGAAAAAAATTAATCTCAATCCTAAATTCAAAATTGTGCAATAAAACTTTACCACTGCTAAATCATCAAACTGCTGCATGGTAGGGCAGTTCAGTACTTTCAGCTTCTATTTCTAACAAAAATTCCTAGACCTGAGATACCGACATCCACAAGAGCCAATGAAATTCACTATTAACACCATTAGTTTAATAAACCACAACAGATTAAGTGTTTTCTGCAAAGTACCCGCTGATGAATAAATATAATGAATACGCACAGGCTTTTAAACACCATTATGTTTTAAGAAGTTCATAAATTTGTCCAACTAAACCCTTTTTCTGCTCCATACTTATTTTTACCACTATTAATTTTAACACATCTTAGCAGATTCCACTTCAGGTTATACTGAATTAGTTTTTTCTCAACTTCTTTGAAAATATTTTGTCTGTAATTGTTTCATGCAGATAATTCATAAAACCTAAATCTTCAGTGACTTCAAACTCAGCATCAACCTCTAGAATAAACAACTGAACAGTACTGCAATATCTACTGATACATCAACAGCCTAGGAAAACCACTAGAAATCATTTGACCCATTTTTAAAATGACTATTGATATTGCTCATAATGTCCTCACTTTTAAAACTATTCTTGCTCAAAGGCTGAGTTTATTTTCTGTGCACACATTTCCTTGACTGCTGTAGTCAAACATGATTTAATTAACTCATCTGAATAAATGGCTTTCTGTGGTTGGCTAACAAATGAGCCACTCAGAAACTTACTTTAGTTTTAGTATCATTTTCATTTTTCACTTTTGTAAAGAATTTCTGCTGTGATGAGATAGTCCATTTTCATTTACTATTTTTTTCTGATCATTACCTTTCTGTGAGTTTGGAATAGTATGATGAGTGCTCAGTCTGGTAACGTTGACATATATTGTATTCTTTTCCCCAGCTACAGTGTCCCAGCATAATAAATATAATGCTTTGCCATCTAATTTGGTAACAATAGAATTTATTCCATTATGCTTCAAAAGTACTACATATGAAGTCCACTTTTTTCTTCTTTTCTTGTTTTAACACGCTAAGTATGCACCAGTAATAAAAGAAATCAGTAAGCTGCTGAGACAGTACATGTGTCAATCAAACACTGATGAACTGTCATTGTGGCACTGTGATCTGTAGCATGCCCAGACCAGTGCAAAGCACGTGTGGTCTCTGCAGCAACAACTCAGCTCTGTCAAGGCAGCACAACAGAAGCCATAGGTAATATGCAAATTAATGAGTGCGGCTTTCGTTCCAATAAAACCATTTACAAACACAAAACTTTGAATTTCAGATGACTTTCATGTGTTATAAAAGATACTTTGAATTTTTTTAACTAAACTGGGACACCTGGGTGGCTCAGTCAGTTAAGCATCTGACTCTTTTTTTCTTTTTAAGATTTTATTTATTTGAGAGAGAGAGAAAGAAAGAGAGGCAGAGAGAGATAGCAAGAGAGAGCACAAGCAGAGGGGAGGGGGGAAGCAGGTTCCCCACTGAGCAGAGAGCCTGACAACGTGGGGCTTGATCCCAGGACCCTGGGATCATGACCTGAGCCAAAGGCAGATGCTTAACCGACTGAACCACCCAGGTGTCCCAAGTGTCTGACTCTTGATCAAAGCTCAGGTCTCAATCTCAAGGTCGTGACTGGGCTCCACACTGGGGGTGCAGCCTACTTAAAAAATAAAAATAAATAAAAAGTAAAAACTATCTTGGCTTGTGGGCTTATAAACACAGGTAGTGGACTGGATTTGACCCACAGGCCATAATTTGTTAACCTCTGATGTAGCCTTCAGGCATCCCAAATGGAAGTCTACAGTATTAATGGTACCTAAATCCTATTTTTGTTTTCCTAACTCTATAGACTACCAGAAGCTCTTCTCAGTTTTCCAGCCTCTCAGCTGGTCTTTTATGAACTGGATAAATGCCTCAAGGGGAAAAGGAAAGTTAACATCAGGCTGACCTCAAGGCTTAATCCTTCCCTCTTGGGCTCTCAATGCCTCAAGTCCTCATGTCTCTGACAGTGCTCTGATGCCTTTAAATATTTCTTTGAAAAGCTATTTTACCCAACTCTTCTAGTTGTTCTCAGTGGGAAAGCTGATCTAATACAAGTTTCTCTGCTATACATGGAGGTGGAAGCAGTATTTGCCCTACCAGATACTGAAACTTATTGGGAAGCTATAGGAACCATGGTGGTGTGATACTGTCACTAGGGTGACATAAGCATGCAAATGAATAAAAATAGAGAGCTTAGGAACAATCCACACATACACTGAACATGTGCTAGGTGACAGAAGTTATCTTTCAAATATGTGGGGGAAAAGAAAGCGGTTTCAATAGATAACATACTAACAACTGGCTCTCCATATATGAGAAAAGGACACTGGACTCCTCTATGACACAATACATAAAAATCAAAAATACCTAAATGTTAGGGAAAAACTACAGAAATGAACTTCTGAAATATATTTTTTAAGGACACATTAGAAACTACTGTAAGCAAGGTGCCTGGGTGGCTCAGATGGCTGAGCGTCTGCCTTTGGCTCGGGTTGTGATCCCGGAGTCCTGGGATCAAGTCCTGCATCGGGCTCCCTACTCCTTGGGGAGCCTGCTTCTCCCTCTGCCTCTCTCTCTCATGAATAAATAAAATATTAAAAAAAAAAAAACTGGGCGCCTGGGTGGCTCAGTTGGTTAAGCCACTGCCTTCGGCTCAGGTCATGATCCTGGAGTCCCTGGATCGAGTCCCGCATCGGGCTCCCTGCTCGGCAGGGAGCCTGCTTCTCTCTCTGACCCTCCCCCCTCTCATGTGCTCTCTCTCTCTCTCATTCTCTCTGTCTCAAATAAATAAATAAAATC